>NW_022436976.1:347410-657046 GCF_009761245.1 Sapajus apella
TTTTTTTTTTTTTTTTTTTTTTTTTTTTTTTTTTTCCAAGAACAGTTTGAAATGGTCCAGGTGAATAGTTACGCATTTTTATGGTGACATCATTGCTTAGGTTTTAGAATCTTAAAATTCACAATCACTTCTCTATTATTAAAGTCCTGCCCCCTAGTTCAATCCCTCTATGTTCTTATTGATCATATGTGAGCCGTGATAAAATTGTTTTAATGGGTGCTTTTTTTTTTTTTAACTTATACTTCCTCGGTGATCTCCAACACATAGCTTCAAACAAGTAATTTTCAATGATTGCCTTTAACTTTTCTTACTTTCTCTTTTCGCATACTCATTCATTCAAAAGTAAAATCGCGTCAATTGTATCTCAATAAAGCTGTTAAAAACAAAACTGTGTTCCTACTAAATGTCAGGCACTTTTCTATGTGTTGGATATGAGTGAACAAAACCAACCAAGTCCTGTCCCGATGGAATTATATTCCAGAGAAGAGAGGGAGACAACAAAGAAATATAATGTAATATGTTGTGGAGAATAAGAAATCAGATAAACTGGGGAGGCAATGAGAGGGTGGAAGTTGGGGTTTGCTATTTTGAGTTAGGTGGTGTGAGGAAGGCCTCACAGATGAGATTATCAGGAGTGTGGGAAGAAATCATGCAACTACCTGAGAGTAAAACAGCAGGTTGAAGGGCAAGAGGCTGAGACTGGCTGGTGCTGGAGTGGAGTGGGCACAGGAGAGTGGAATGAGAAAGGATGTGAAATTTCTGGCTCTGGAGAGGCTAAAGCATCCAGATGACCTCTGGTGCACAGGTCATGCAAAGCCTGCACCTTTATGTAAAGGACGGGAGCTTACTCTGTGAAATGGGGAATCAGTGGTGAATTTGGTTGAGTGACAGAGTATGACCTTCAGATGTTCTTTTTGTAAGGACCACTCTGGCTGCTGAGTTGAAAGTCGATGGGAGGAGGTCGCAAGTGAAGTGGGGGCCAGCTGGAGGGTGTAACTACAATGCCAGTGAGGAACGGAGGAAAAGCTCAGACAACAGGTTGGGTTGTCTTCTTCCTCCAACTTTCTTGGAATTTCCTTTCCCCTCCCTATTGAATATTGTTGCTGTGTGGGTGAAATAAAAGTTTTTCAGCTTATAGGCTTATTAAAGGGAAGAATCATACTTCTTTGCCTGCCCAGATGGCCTTAACATAATGCTGACTGCAAGAGAAAAAATGAGAAACAATGGCAAAAATAACCTGAGACCCATAGTCATTGGTGGTCAAATGACATAAAAGTGTAGTCCAAGTTTAAGCTTATAAGACTGTGGTTCTTAATGCTTCATCTATAAATGCTTCATAAATGGTAGCTAATTCTACAGTAATTATTAATTAGTATAATTATCAGTATTGTCAGCTGGAGTTCTTCTGCTACTCAGTGACGTAGGTATAATTGGCCTTTACTTTTGTCAATTTCATGGCCTGTGAAAGACCAAGCCCCTCCTAAATTTCTGCGACTACCCTGGATGCTTGACTTCTCAAAACTTTTGCTTCCCAGATCCATACCTGTTGCTTCACTACAGTGTCTTAAATGTAGTCTTTGGAATTTCTTAAAGAAACATGGGTATATTGTGTTTGTAGCAATTTAGACTTTATTAAAGAGTTCATGGGGGAACTAGAGAGGTATTTATGTTGCAGAAAAAAAAAATAAAACTTTAGCATTAAGTGAAAACGGCAACATTCTTATAAGAGAAATGGCTGAGCTTTAGTCAGGAATAAGCCAAGGTGGACTTCTGGTGCAGCGTGACTCAGTGGGTTTGGAACGCAGGTGCATAACCCTGTGGGTTATGTAACCACATCACATGAGGCACAATGGGTGATCACCCACATGAGCTTGTGCTTGGCTTGGAGCCACTAATGTCCATCAAAAGTATAGTTACCTTGCTAATGCTATACATACAGCTCAGTTGCATCCAGAGAGAGAATAAAGCCATGTCAAAGCCGTCTATGATTCCTTGAATATTTTTCCAGCTACCCACCACTTGCCCACCGACTCCCCTCAGACCTCAGTTAGAACCTGACAATTGGCATTATGAACAGGATCTTGAGATGAGTGAGCCTTTGGTCCCCACTGATTCCAGGTCAGCCATGTAGCTGCAACATAGGTTGTGGTACCCCGTGGCAACTGTGCTGCTTGGATGGGCTTCAGTGGAAACCTGGGCGGCAGTGATTAGGTCCCCCATGAGCATGGAGAAGGCACTGAAGCAGCTGGAAGTGCAGAGCACCGTGAAGGAACAAGCCTTTGCTGGCAGAGTTGGTTAGGCATTTTTGACTGCACTGCGAGAAGTACACACCCAATCCCTGAGGGATGCAGTGCAGGTAAGGCCCCTCCAGGTTCAGACAGGGCACCTGGAGGCCTGGCTACACAGCTCAGAAAAAGAGTTAGAAGCTGCTGTGAATGGGGACCTCCAGGTGTAGGCAGGACACCTGGATGCCTGGCTACAGAGCTTGGAAAAGGAATTAGAAGCTGACATGGGCCAGGCACAGTGATTCATGCCTGTAGTCCCGGCACTTTGGGAGGTTGGGTGGGTGGATCACCTGAGATCAGGAGTTCGAGACTAGCCTGGCCAACATGGTGAAACCCCATCTCTACTAAAAATGCAAAAATTAGCCAGGCGTGGTGGTGTGTCCCTGTAATCTCAGCTACTTGGGCCACTGAGGTAGAAGAATTGCTTGAACCTGGGTGATGGAGGCTGCAGTGAGCTGAGATCACACCACTGAACTCCAGCCTGAGTGACAGAGCAAGGCCCCATCTCAAAAAAAAAAAAAGAAAAAGAAAGAAAAAAAGAAAAGAAGAAGAAGCTGCTGTGAATGCAGGTCTGGGTCGGTTGTCTCAGCCAGAGACCTCCACTTCATCTGATACCAAGGAGGAAGAACCCCCATTGTGGGCTCTCCCAGTGGCCCATCAGAAGGTAGATCATGAAAAGCCATTGGGGCCACAAGGGCAGGCTCAGGGACTCCCCACTGTAATGCAACATACTTCGTATACACAATTCTTCAGTGTGACCAGTTAGAAAGCCTGATGAAACTTGGCAGATGATGATGGACTAGCAGGAGCTGAATTAAGTAACACCCCTTTGCTTGCAACTGTACCCCAACTGCGTTGCAGGAGTTAGGCAAGCAGTGCTGCCAGCATCCAAGGGAACCTCTGCCCACCTGGATGCTTTGTTTGTGGGAAGAGAAAGCAGATAATGTCTCCTTTTCTGCCTCTGAGATGGAAAAGTTGGCCTCTATCATGACTCACTCCTCCTTCCATCAGCAGTTGCAGGTTATCAGGTGGCTGGCACAAGGGCAAGATGAGCACACCTTGATTGAGTGGCTATGGGCAGCCATATGGACTATGTGGAATGACATCAGTGAAATATTTGAAACCTTAAATAAATGTGTTGTATGCAGATTTAGTGCAAGTCATATATATATATATATATATATATATATATATGAGAATTTATTAAGTATTAAAACTTACACTATCATAAGGTCCCAAACTAGGCTCTCTGCAAGCTGTGGAGCAAGGATAATCAGCCCGAGTCCCCAAACTGAAGAATGTGGAGTCCGATGTTAGACAGCAGGAAGCATCCAGGGAGAAAAGTGTAGGCTGGGAGGCTAGGCCCGTGTTTTCCTTTTCACATTTTTCTGACTGCTTTATATTCACTGGCAGCTGATTAGATTGTGTCCACCAGATTAAGTGTGGATTCAACTTCCCCAGTCCATTGACTCAAATGTTGATCTCTTTTGGAAACACCCTCACAGATACGCCCAGGATTAATACTTTGTATCCTTCAATCAAATTAAGTTGACACTCAGTATTAACCATCACGCTATGTTTGACCTGAATACCTAGGGGCCAGATGATGATCGTTTCACATCCCACATGAGGGATCTCGTATTGGGTTCTGCGCCCCCAAGTGCCTTTCGTTTCCTAGCTGCTGTCCTCATCCCGAACATAGTGTGCTGCCTACATGAAGTGAGTACTGCTATGGCAGCTCTCAGAGAAGCAGAAGGACATTGGTGGGACCAAGGGGTCCACACTGTAAAGAAGGGGAAGATGTCCTGCCCACAGGGGACCCCACCATGGGAGAAAAGGGGGCCCCAATGAGTGACATGCTCACAGATGTGGATAGATTTGATTTTGGCTGGAGTTGGCCAAGAGAAAATTGATAAGCAGCCCAATGAAGTACTCTTAACTTTGTGAAGACAGTTGTCTTCGGAGCAGCAATTCCACAAAATGCCCAAGGGAGAGAAGGACTTTGCTGTGCCACCTGGTCCCTCTCGGGTGCTTCAGCTCAAAGACTACCTGCTGCAGCTAGGTGGAAATGTAGAGCCTTTTCTGTTTGATTAGGGAACTGGCTGAGGTCCCCAGCTTGGAGGGACACCAGATGGCTAGAGGCCACATGTGAAATTAGCGATCCACTGCTCCCCCACCAATGTACAGCAGGTGCTGGCACTGGTGGATACTGGCACAGATTGCAACCTTGTTTATGGGAACCTGGATAAGTTTCCAGGCAAACCTGCTTACAGTGATGGTTATGGAGGGCGGTGAGTGAAAGTGAAACCTGTATTGCACCTTGGCATCAGCCATTTGGCTCTTCATTTGTTTACTGTGTATGTCTCTCCCATACCAGAATACATTCTGGGGGTGGACATTTTACATGGCCTGATGTTACAAACCACGGCAGGGTATTTCAGACTCCGAGTGCATGTAGGGAAGCCGGTGCTGCATAGACATATCCATCAATAGCCTCAGGTCCTGCCACAACCTCAGCAGGTTACTTCCACCTGTCAATAAATACCATTTGCCGGGTGGGCATATAGAGATAACTGAGACAATTAAAAAGCTGGAGGAGGTGCAGATAGTGTGTGGCACCTACAACCCCTACAGTTCTCTAGTGTGACCAGTTAGAAAGCCTGATGAAACTTGGTGGATGATGGTGGACTACCAGGAACTGAATTAAGTCACACCCCCTTTGCATGCAACTGTACCGTCAATCATGAATTTGATGGACCACTTGACAATGGAACTGGGACAGTACCACTATGTAGTGGACTTGGCCAATACATTTTTCTACATAGTCATTACTCCAGAAAGCTAGGAACAGTTCACCTTCACATGAGATGGGGGACAGTGGACTTTTACACCACAGGGCTATGTGCATAGCCCCACCATATGTCATGGTCTAGTTGCCACAGATTTAGCCACCTGACAATGTCCAGAAGGTCTGCCTATTCCATTATATTGAGATACTATGTTAACCTCTGATTCCCTTGCAGATTTAGAGGTGGCAGCACCCCTCTTGCAGCAACATTCACAGCATGCAGTTGGACCATCAACGAATCCAAGGTCCAAGGACCTAGATTATCTGTTAAAGTATTGGGAGTAATCTGGTCGGTTAAGACAAAGGCCATCTCAGAGGCTATCATTGATAAGATTCAGGCATATCCCTGCCCCACCACAGTGAAGCACCGGCAAACTTTTGTGGGCTTCCTGGGATACTGGCAGGCATTTGTGTCCCATTTAGCTCAAATGATAAAACAGTTGCATTGGTTAACAAGGGAGTTACCTGGGATTAGGATGATGTGTCTGAGACTGCCTTCCTGGCAGCCAAGGAGGCTATTCAGCAGGCACAAGCCCTATGGGTAGTTGACCAGAGGCACCCGTTTGAGCTGGGTGTGCATGTGACCACAGATGGTTTCAGTTGAGGCCTGTGGTAGCACAAGGAGCATTTGAGACTGCCAGTAGGCTTTTGATCCCTATGGAAGATAGCTGAGCTCCAGTATTCCTTGATAGAGAAATAGCTGGCAGCTGTATATGCCACCCTTCAGGCTTGTGAGAGTGTAACAGGATGGGCTGCATTGTGTGAATGACTTACCCAATAGCAGGATGGGTGCATTCATGGGTAACGACCCCCTGGACTAGAACGGTGCAGATATCCACTTTGGCAATGTGGGGCGCCTACTTGGAGCAGGGGAGTATGATGAGTACAAGCCCCTTAGCAGCAGAGTCGCAAGAGGTCTTGGGACCTGCAGTCCTAATGCAAGATAAGGCCTGAGGCACCCCAGACCCTGAGCTTTCACCATTTAAATAAGGGTGTCCCCCCATTCCCGATGGCGCATGGTACACAGATGGGTCTAGCCGAGGTGCTACTTCTGCCTGGACCACTGTTGCAGTCGAAGCTAATGGTGACACCATATGTTTTGAAACTGGGTGTGGACAAAGTAGCCAATGGGCTGAACATAGAGCAGTATGAATGGTGATCACCAAGGAGGTGAAAACTATAGTAATCTGTACCGATAGCTGGGTGGTCTATTGAGGTTTAACCTGGTGGTTAACTACCAGGAAAATACAGAAGTGGTTAGTCAGCCCCTGACCCATTTGGGGCCAAGCCATATGGCAAGACCTCTGGGAAATGGGTCATCAGAAAGATGTAACTATTTATCATCTGTCAGGCCATATGTCTTTGGCCACCCCCAGCAATGATGAGGTAGATGGCTTGACCAAGTTCTGATGGTTAGAGTTGGCACGTACATGAGATGTGGCCATGTGGCTACACCAGAAACTGGGGCATGCAGGGGGTAAACTGATGCAACAGGCCAATATGTGTTGGGGTCTGTGCCTGCTCATGCAAGATATTTGGGAGGCTTGTCAGAAATGCCCAGCATGTCCTCAGGTATACCGTAATCAGAGGCAGCTGCCCAGTGTTACACAACAAGTAACATTAGGGCAAGTGCCCTTGACTAGGTGGCAAGTAGACTGCATTCGGTTGCTGCCGAAGCCGCTGGGGTATACGCATGTGCTGACAGCTGTGGATATGGCCACAGGCCTGATGTTCACCTACACTTGCAGGGCGGCCAACCAACAGAACACCATCCAGACCCTGCAACACTTATGTGCCCTGTGTCGTCACCCTCTGACCATCGAGAGTGTTAAGGGAACACATTTCACTGGACGACAGGTATAAAAATGGGCACAACAAATGGACATAAAGTGGGGATTCCATGTGCTGTACGACTCACAAGCTGTGTGTATGATTGAGTGATATAATGGGCTCTTGAAGATTGGGTTATGCTTGCATGTCACACCCCTATCTTTGTGGGGCTGGAGTTCTGGGCTGGACATAGTGCTCCAAACCTTGAATGAATGAACACAGAAAGGCATCCCAGCCCCGCTAGAGGCTTTGTTACACCGGGCCACCATCCCCATTCAGTTGTAGATACATACGAAGGATGACCTGCTCTGACCAGGTATGGGGACAAATGGTAACCTGTTGTTGCCTGCCCTGACACCCAGGGGAAAAGAAAACCTGGCTGCGGTCATAGATTCTCCAACCCCCCGCTGCCAGTGGTTGGCCATCATAGCTCCCTGTGGAGAGGGCCTGCAGTGTGACTTGCATGTCACTCCTTGGGTGTTTGATGCATGGTACCCGTGGTTGGCTGTTCATGTGGGGTGGGGAAGCTGGGGACGGAGCCCTTCTCTGGGGGACATATGTACTGTCTGTGTGGTCTGTGTGGCCTATTATGAGCTCCCCCGTGACTTTGGCACAATGCAGGACTCAAAGAAACCATGGGTAGCTGACAAGGTATGGTACCATCACCCAGGGCAAAAGCACTTGCTGGCCGCATTGTTATCCAGGGATGAAAGGTTAGCCTGTATTTTGCCTGAGGGACGTGATTTACCCTGTTAGTATCTGTGCCCACTCTGTTACTTCGACATGGCTTAACATGCTCCGACTGCATTGTGGACCTGCACTGAGGTGACCAATGTTTTCAAATGTTGGGTCTGAACCGCCCTTCCAGCAGCAGCTGAGGATGGATTGCCTTGGCACATGCAACCCATGTCTGCAGAGAACCGGACATGGTTGGAAACTTGGGGTCCCATGGCTGACACCTGGAATGCAATGTGGCAAGCTTTGGACAAGGATGCCGCAAGACCCATGATACACCCGCCCCCTGGCTGGCCCGTAGCACTTATGACAGGTGGGGCTGGCTAGTGGAGAAAATGTAATACCCGTGGTCCAGGCACTGCAGTGCATAGAGCAACACTGGGATAACACCACTGTGGGATGGGTACCTGTCATAGCCTGTGCAAACATAAAACGTGTCACCACACTGAAGGTACACTGGAATAAGCGGCCCCACCAAGGTTGGGTCCCAGTGGACTTTTTGCCTCTGAGAGCTTATGGGTCTGTGGGGACACAAGGTGGCCTTACCTACCAGATGTCTGGACTGGCTATTGTACACGAGGTAGCCTTACGTATTTGGCACTGTTCTCTCCATGTTGCCCAGATGTCTGCATAACTGGGAGGTGCTACGTTGTTGGGTTTTGCAAGTGTGACAAGCCCCCTGGTGGTTCTGCCCATTGGCAATGACTGTCCCTGGAGTAGGTGTCATAACTGTAGAGGCACAAGTTACTGCTCTTGCAGAGCACACCACTTGGGCTCTAATTATACCCGAGGGGCCCTCATCCTGTTAACAGATGAGGTTGATCGTATCAGAAAGGTGGTAGGGCAAAACAAATGGCCTTAGACATAATAATTGCTGCCCAAGGAGGTACCCGTGCCCTTTTAGGAACACAGTGTTGTACCTTTATGCCTGACAATCAGCAGAACTTAACAGCAGCCCTGCAAGGGGTCTTAAGGGCAATTAAGGCAGTTGAGAGCCTTACAGATGACCCCATGCAGAGATGGTGGTATCCCTAGGCTCTGGCCTACACTGGGCCCTAATAGTCACAAGTAGCATAGCTGGGATCCCAGTATTGAGCTGTTGCTCTCTGTATTGTTGTTGTGGGATATGGATTCAGATCTCCACCCTGTGGTCATGTATCCCTGCCTGGAGGATGCCCTCAGTCTAGCAGGTGGAGAGTGTAAGTGATATGGCTGAACGTGAGTCAGGAGTAGGCTGCGATGGCCTTCTGGTACAGCATGACTCAGTGGGTTTGGAGTGCAGACGCATAACCCTACACATTACGTAACCATCTACATGAGGTGCATTAGGGCTCAGAGCCACTATTGTCTGGAAAAGTTATAATTACCCTCCTAACTCTGTACATATGGTTCACTCATGCCCAGAGAGAGAGTAAAGCCGTGTTGAAACTGCCTATGATTCCTTGAGTGTTTTTCTGTCTACCTGCCACTCACCCACTGACTCCCCTCGAACCTCAGTTAAAACCTGGCAATTCTTTATTTATTTTTAAATTTATTATTTGAGACAAGAGTGATGCCATCTCAGCTCATCACAACCTCTACCTCCCAGGCTCAAGCTATCCTTCCACTTCAGCCTCCTGAGTAGCTAGAACTACAGGTGCACACCACCATGCCTGGCTAATTTTTGTACTTTTTGCAGAGACTGGATTTTGCCATGTTGCTCAGGCTGGCCTTGAACTTGTGAGCTCAAGCAATCCATTTACCCCAGCCCCCAAAGTTCTGGGATTATAGGCGTGAGCCACTGCACCCCTGGCTGGCAACATTCTTTAAATTTTCCACAAATGTGGAAGCTTGGCTCCAAATTTGCCTCAACCTCTTTCTATCTTAAGGGATCTTCATCTCTCTTTTCCTTCTTCCTCACTTTGAAAAGTAAAACCATCCAACCAACCATCAACAAAACAAGCCTTGCCTGGCCTCATGCAGAGCCTGTGCCCTACTCCTCTGAATCCTCAGCACCATTCACTCAAAACCCAGGCAAGATAGAAGTAGAAGAGCTCCCTCCATCCCAGACATTTACCAAGTGCATTCCCCAAGAGATCCTTCAATAAGCGCTTTAAAAGACTATTCCGGCAAAGGCACTCATCTTCCTGGGGCCTTCAAAAGGGACTAGAGTTCACCTGTATTTATACTCTTCTGAATTTAACATCGAAGTATTTTCTCCTCTACCATTCTTTTTCTTGTGACATATCAATTCTATTCTCTAAGTTGCCATTTTCCCTTTAACTAGCTGGGCATGGCCAAGGTCTCAGAGTAAGGTCTCAGAGTTCTTCCCATATCCCACCATATCTGGCACTCTACCTTGATCCCAGTTTTCTTGAATAATCTCCTGTTGTGATTATTTCAAGAGTTTTTGGTGTGGCTTGCTTGAAAATTCTAATGAAGGTCCTGCTTAAACTAAGACCACTTTGATCTTATTCCTTATTTCTCACCATTTCTTTTTGTGTTTCTCATATGAGTACTTTCTCCTCTGTCTTTTTCTATATTCCCCCAAGAAGTCTAGGGAACAACTTTTTAAAAAAATTATTATGTATCTTTCACAATATATCAGTTTTTAATTTTTTCTCTATTAGACAGTAATGGGATATTTTCGAGTAGAGATTTTTAGAGTCCAGTAACTAGGAAAATGGAAAATGAATCGATTCTTTGATGTAATGCTATATAATTGGTTACTAAAAATATAACTTCCAAAACAAAAATTATACAATATGTGTAGTAAATTTTATCCAAATCAAATATTCATATTATAAAAATATTAAGTCTTTTAAAAGCAATGGCTATGAGTAAGTGACACAGTTTTGAAAAGAAACTTTTCAAGAAGCATTTTATTTTTTTAAAGAATAATTATTTCAGTGTCATAACTTATCCTAAATGATATTACATCACATGCATACTTTACCTCCACTTGAATGACTTAAATCTGGATTATAGCAATCAGTCACGCATTGTAGATTACTTATTAAGCAGGGGATAAAGTCAAAAGAATAAAATTCCAGAGTCTAAGAATACATTGAAATTTCCTGCCACTTCTGTTTTCAATTATATGAACTTGTATTGGCCTTCACCTGCTACTCCTGTGTTACCACAGTCATGTGGAAGCAAGCAGTGGTTAAATGGTTAAGTGATTGGGCTTTGAAGTTTGTCTGCCTGGATTGAAATCCCAGCTCTGCCTCTTACTAGCTGAGTGGCCTTACCTATTAAACATATCTATGCCTCAGTCTCTACATCTGTAAAATTTGTGTAATAATTAAATGGTACATATAGTGAATAAAACTATGTCTGGGCCAGAGTTAAGAGTTTAATAGATATTAATCTCTATTAATTTATTGCTGGTCTCCCATGTGTGTGGCCTCTGCGTAGGTTCTGTTAATGCCTATCCAATCACCATTCTCCTTCCTTCTTTCTTGCTGGCAGAACCGGTCTTCCATGAGAGCTCAAATGTCCAATTCTCATTATCCCAAGACTCCCTTATACTGAGACATGAGTATGTGACCTGACAATAGACTATGCTAGCAGGAGGAGGTGCAAGAGAAGAGGGTGGTGGTTTTGGGATCACTTATAGAAAAGATTTTTCTCCCTGAAAAGAGAAGTCTGGAAAACTTCCATCCTTCTTTCCTATCATGGTGTCAAAAGCTGAGGGAGGCTCTGTGACTGTCAGGTAAAATGTGGGGAGGGCAGTCAAAAAGTGAAGGGTAGCAGAGCTGAAAGGCAGAAAGAGCCAGTGTCTCTGACAACACCGGTTAACTGCCACGCCAACCCAGGAGCACTTAACTCGGCTTCACTGTGAGTAGTCATGAACCCCTTTTCTTTAAGCTGCTTTAACAGTTGGGTATCCTGTTACTTCCAGCTGAAGCTGATAACAATTGGTAAAGGCACTTCAGAAAATAGCATTTACATTTCTTATAAGTGTCAGTGGTCGGAAACGTGTATATAAAGTGGTTTAATCTGTAAACTATGTAACATTTTGATGAACAAATTAATATTATGTTCAGCCCCTAGGCAAAATTCTGACTGATGCTTTTCTTTTCCAAATAAAAGGATCATATTTAGCTTCATAGGCTAGGGAAAGACCTACTGAAAAATATCCATCCAAAGTAGACAAGCCTGTGTTAAAAAGAAAAAAGAGAAAAAGCAAAGTAATTATTTAGGTTTCTTAAGCTTTTCTAAAAGTGTGTGCTAGACCACACATTGCTAACTGTGGCAATTTCATATTTGCATCCCTGCATTATTAAGCTTCTGTCTCCAAAGAACCACCTTCTGTCTTCCTATAAATGTTTTTCTTTGTACTTGGCACCTAGGAGTCCATAATTTTCTGAGGATTCTTTAAATACTTCACTAGCTCTCAAATTAATTTCTGGTTATACTAGTGGATTTTCAAACAATACAAGAATAATAAAAAAAGTATCTAATTTCTCTGTGACCACACAGCATCTTTATGCCATGAGACTTAAGTTGCTGACATTATCTTACATTAAAAAAGCCCGCAGGCACCATTTTCCTTTGGTCAGCCAAACACTGATGTCCCAGAGGATAGAATATTAAGCTTAAAATATTAGGTTAAACAGTGTCATTTTCTGAATAGCATTTAACATAAACTGATTTAAAAGCTGGTTATGTAATACAATGCATTAAATGTTTAATGCCTGATCTAATTCCATTGACTGTGGACATTGAACATATGCTACAAGGTGAGCTAAGTTTGACAGTAATTATTTAACTGGTCAAACATCCTGGATTTTTTTCAGGTTACGGCAATTACTGGAATCATTTGTAGTTAGAGGGAAAACTGGATTCACATATACTATTACTCTCCTTTGAAAAAGGCTCATATCTGAAGACTACAACTTATGTGGAAAATATCTGGCTGAAAAGAGATAAACATTCTTGGTTGTGTATCATGTCCTTTGCACCTTAAAGCAATCATTGTCGATACCTAGTATTTACAGAGCACGTAAGGGTTATAGATATAGGCAAAATGTATTCTACAAATATAGTTTCAGTTATCACAACAATCCTATCAACAATCCTTAGTTTTTAAATAGAGAAACAAACCTCAGAAAAGTAATTTTCCCAAGACTTCTTGGTAGAAAACATGAATACCTCTTGGTCTGATTCCAAAGCACTTGCTACTAATTACTGTGTAATTGTAACAACCCATTTCACTCTCACCATAGGCCCACACTTGGCCTACCTCCAAAGGTTTAATTAGTGTAGTGCTGGGGTAGTTAGTGCCTTTCTGGATGGTTTCTGGTAAGAACTTCCTTTCAAGGTTCAAGGTAGCATACTGTCCACTGCTATGGATTGAATGTTTGTATTCCCCACTCCCCAAAATTCATATGTTGAAACTCTAATGCTGAATGTGATGGAATTTAAAGATGGGGCCTTTGGGAGGTGATTAGGCCATGAAAGTGGAGCCCTCATGATGGGATTATTGCTCTTAAAAGAAAAGACATGACAGTGGGGTGGGCATGGTCACTAGCTGCAGCACTAGAAAGTTGGCAGAGGAAGTGCAAAGAAAAATTCTTTGGTCCTAGGAAATCAAGTCCTCAAAGCCAGTCCATGTCCTGTGGAAGACCGAAGCATACCAAGGTAGCTTTTTCTCTTCACATGGCAGATTATATGGCTCCCTGTGCCTCCTAGAACTCTGGGAAATGTCCACCATTTCTCTCCTGGGCTTCAGGATAGAATTACCTGGTTTCTCTGATGATCAGCACTCTCCTTAAAACCCAGATCAGGAAGGAATGAACCATTTTCTTGGTTTGACATGGATGTTAGTACTGTTTGGCTTTTTAGGCCCCAGGCAGGCAGCTTAACAAATTTTTCCTTGCATATTCTAGTCTTCAGAAGTATTGCCCTTTGTCCTGCTGGTAATAATGTAGAAAACTAGCAATGGGGCTTTCAGGGATTTCCTGAAAACAGTGGGTCTGATACTGCTCGTGTTTTCCATCAGTGTTCACCTCTAAGGAGATCCTCACAAGTGGATCCTTGTACTACTCCCTTCAATTGCCTCAGCTTGCCCTCTGAGCAATTGAGGATGTGCCAGGCCTAGGTTAAACTTCAAAACATCCCTGACCATTGTATTTCCTGGTCCTTTCAGAACGGCTTTCTTCATTTTGGCTTATGGGGCCCTCAAACATAGCTGGAAATTGAGTTAGATGTATAAGAATGCCTTAAAATGTGCCAGTTTATGAGGCAATCAATTAGGTTGGTTGGCTCCACAGTTAACCTGCTGGAATGGATACTATAGATGTTACTCTTACACTGTAAAACACCGTGATGTATCACAAAGTCATGGAAAAAAAGCAGTTGTGAGTATGGAAGCCCAGATCTTATATCCCAGTTCTTACACTAAATATGGTTGCAGTATTTTCACTCTGTCTGTAAAATGGAAGCTAATCTCCCCCAGCCTGCCTGCCTCACATGGTGGTTAAAAGTATTAAGCAAAATAATAGTTTGTAAATTATAATTCTACACAAATAAAAGATGTTGGCCGGGCACGGTGGCTCACACCTATAATCCCAGCACTTTGAGAGGCCGAGGTGGGTGGATCCCCTAGGTCAGGAGTTTGCGTCCATCCTGGCCAACATAGTGAAATCCTGTCTCTATTAAAAATACAAAAATTAGCTGGGCGTGGTGGTGGGCACCTGTAATCTCAGCTACTTGGGAGGCTAAGGCAGGAGAATCATTTGAACCAGGGAGGCAGAGGTTGCAGTGAGCTGAGACCACACCATTCCACTCCAGCCTGGGCTACAAGAGAGAAGCTCCATCTCAAAAAAAAAAAAAAAAAAAAAAAGATGTTATTATTTACAAAAGGAGGAGACATGAAAGAGCTTGCTTCCCTCCTCTCTCTCTCTCCCTACTATATGAGAATACGACAAGAAGGCATCCTTCTGCAAATCAAGAAGAGGACCCTCACCAAGAACCAAATTGTCTGGCACTTTGATCTCAGACTTCTCAAATCTCTGTTTAAGCCACCCAGTCTATATTTTTATTACAGCAGTCCAAACTAAGACACCTGCTGATACTCTGTCTTGCAAAAGTAATGTTGTTCTGTTCCCCCAAGACTTTGCTCAATTCTTGTCTGACTTAGCCTGTGGACAACCGTCTTTGTAGTAAACGGAGTCTACCCAATTTTAAGATTTATATAAAACTACAGTAATCAAGAGAATGTGATGTTGGCAAATGTTTCTATTATAAATTATTAGAATAGAATGGATGGTCCAGATGATCCAAACACATATATGGTCTAATCATTTTCAACAAAAGTACTAAATTAATTCAGTGGGGAAAAGAAAGTTTTTTAAATAAACAGTGGTAGCAAAATTGGATATCTGTATAAAACAAAGTGAATCTTGACCCCTTACATCATTCCTATAAAACTTAATTCTAGATAGATCATATACTTACATATAAAAGCTTCAAATGATAAAACTTCTAAAAGAAAATGTGGTGACTTCACAAATGTGGAGTTGTGATGCATTAAACTATAAAAGAAAAATACTGATAAGTTAGATGTCTCAAATAAAAATTTTCTGCTCTTCAAAAGATACTACTAAGAAAATAAATAGACAAGAAATAGGAGGAAAATAGTAGCTACATATATCTGACAAAATAGTTTCTCAGAATATGTAAACAACTCCTGAAAATCAATAATGAAACAATGACCCAATACAAAAATGGGTAAAACACTTGAGCAACACTTCATAAAGGATGTACGGATGGTCAATAACTGTAAGGTGCTCAACATCATTTGTTACCAAGAAAACACAAATTGAAATCCATAATGAGCTGCCACCTCACACCCCTACAACAGTTAAAATAAAAAATACTGCTCTACTAAATGTTGATGAGGATGTGAAGCAACTGGAAGCTTCATACACTGCTGATAAAGTTAAACATACTTATACCTTATAACCAGTAATTCCACTCCTAGCTAAGAAAAATGAAAGCATATGTTAATAAAATGCCTTTTAAAGAATGCTTATGGCAGTCTTATTCATAATAAGTAAAAGCTGCAAACAACCTAAATGTCTATTCAACAGGAGCACTGATAAGCAAATTGTGGTGTATTTATACAATGAAATACTACTATATAGTAGGCTGTTCTTACATTGCTACGAAGAAATACCTGAGGCTGGGTAATTTACAAAGAAAAAAAGTTTAATTGGCTTATGGTTCTACAGGCTGTACAAGCATTGCACCAACATCTGCTGGGCTTCTGTGTGGGCTTCAAGAAACATAATTATGGCTTATAAGAAGGTTAAGGGGAGCACCCACATCACATGATGCGAGCAGGAAAAAGAGTTGGGACTGGAGAGGTGCAACACACTTTTAACAACAGCTCTTACATGAATTCAGACCAAGAACTCACTTTTCACCAAGGGGATGGTGCTAAACCATTTACGAGGGATATGTCCCCATGATCCAGCATTTCCACACCAGGCCTCACCCCCAACACTGGGGATTACATTTCAACAAGAGATTTGGAGAGGACAAAGATGCAAATACTATCAACTACTCAGCCAAAAAAACCCCCAACCAAACAAAAACAAACAAACAAACCCCTACAACATGGATAAATCTCTCTCTCTCTCTCTCTCTCTCTCTCTCTCTCTCTCTCTCTCTCTATATATATATATATATATATATATATATATATGAATAAAAAGAGACGGACAAAAAGGAATAAATATTGTGTGATTCCATTTATATGAACACAAAGAATAGGCAACATTAACCTCTAGTCATAGAATTAGAAAGTAGTGGTCTCTGTGTGTGTGGGCTAGGGGAGGAGGGAGAGGCATGAGGGTAGTTTTGGTGAACTGACAAGCTACAGATACAAATAAACATTTTGGGCTGATATAAATGTTCTAAATCTTGTTTTAGTTATTCTCATGAGCATGTATAATTATATAATTGGCAAAACTCATACTCTGGATATTTAATATGTATGTACTTTATTGAATATAAATTATATCTCAATTTAAAAGTGGCCTGTAGTCCTCAGGTATTAAGTAGTCGCTGAAGACACACCTTTGTTGGGAATGACAGGAATGAAGAATACAAAGATTGTGGGGTGATTTTGCGATTTAAGACTGTACTAGGATGCTTAAGGAAAAATGTGATAAGCTCAGAGGCCCAGAGAGCATCTATGATTACTTTAAAACTTTATTACTTGCTGGGATGATACATCCAAATCAATATTAATTCTGTGAAGACCTAAATTACAAGGTAAGTTGAATAAACAGACTCATCAGGTCTCTTATGTGAGAAATTAAGGCATTGATTGGGAAGGAGTTGAATCTTTAGAGTTGTGATAGAGAGGCTGGGTGGATTCGGATAGCTCTATTATCTTAATACACAGACATTACAGAACTTTTTGCTTTCTGAAGAACTCCTCCCTTCCTGTCTAATGGGGCTAGTCTTGTCTTCCTTGCAAATTCTGAACTTCATCTGAGGAATTTACCTTGTGAATCAATTGAGAAGAACTGATTGTTCTCAAAACTCAACTGTTATCACTTCTTTACATCTCTAGACCACATCACCTAGTAGAAATATAATGTGAGCCACATATGTAATTTAAAATCTTCTACTATCTACTTTTAAAATAGAAAAGAAATAGTTGTGCTTAAATTTTGGTAATATATTTTATTTAACTCAATATATACAAAATATCATTTCTGGTGGCATTGTGGTATAGTGGTGAGTATAACTGCCTTCCAAAATATCATTTCAACATACTCAGTATGAAAATCAAGATATTTTATGTTCTTTTTCATAGGCAATATGTATGTATTTTGTATTTACAACATATCTTAATTCAGAACCATCACATTTCAAACGTTTGAAATAGCCATAGGTGGCTGGTGGTCTTTGTATTCTCCATATTGGACCAGGGTTTCTTAATGTCAGCACTACTGACATTTTGTTGTGGAGGATGTCCTGTGCATTGTAGGATGTTTAACAACATCTCTAGCCTTTACTCACTAGATGCCAGTAGGACACCTGCCCTCCCCTCTTGGTGTGGCAAAAAAAAAAAAAAAATATCAAGAACCACTGATCTAGATCAAAAGTTAGATCCCAATATGTTCCAGAGAAAAATAAAAGATCTGACCTGGGAGAAGACTTTCGTACCAAAAAATGTGCAAGATTTTGCTTATTTATATTGTCAGAAACCTATAGAAAATGATAATGAATTCCAAGTTTGGCAGACCAGGGATGAAGGAATATTTTTGATGAGACCAAATTATTAATATGAATACATTTACCAGAGACCATGATTCACTACGCTTGCTTTGAACATCTGGGAGTGGCTGTCAGTGTTTGCTCAGCTGGTTGATTGAAACTAGATAAAGTTGAGATGTTAGAAATCTCTTGATTTTACAGGATTGAATTAAAAGACTTAGGGAAGCGGGTAATGAAGAGAGGCTGATTAATGGGTGCAGACATACAGTTAGAAGAAATAAGACCTAGCGTTTGACAGATAAGTACAGTGACTATAGTTAACAATAATTTATTGTACATTGCAAAATAACTAGAAGAGAATAATTTGAATGTTCATAGCATAATAAAAATATTTAAGGTGATGGATATCCTAATTATCCTGATTTGATTTTTACACACTACACCACTACACATTCATATAAGTGTATCCAATTATCCCATGTACCCTGAAAATATGTACATCTAGTATGTATTGATTTTTTAAAAAGACTTACGGAATAGTACTTTAGGAATGGATTTATCACGTGTGACCCCGTCATCACCTTTCAAAGGTGTTCTGAGAGGGTCAAAGGACCTTCTTTTTACTAAAGCATTGAGAAAATATAGGGAATGCCAGAATCCTTTAAAAGCTCTGTAGCTGCTATTCTATAAGCCCAGGGATGAAGATGCTGCCATTGCATGAAACTCCTAATTCCCTAATAGAAATATAAGATCCTAAAGTGACAGAGGCCAAGGGATACCCCGGAGCCATCAGAGATGAGATATCTGCAGTTACTATGATATCAGCAGGACCTATCACCTATCATGTCATTTGACTAGACGGGATCTTTAGCAGTTGATAATTAATCAGTGTCCCTAGAAATTGAAATGGAGAGCCTACTAAGATTCTACTTAATTTGTAAAACAAAAAATTTTACCAGAACCAATGAAGAGACTTTCGTGTAATCACCTTAATGGAGATTTACAGCATCTTGACATTGGCTTTTTGACTTATGGCTATTATAATAGGAAAACAAAGTGGAAGCCTTTGGAACTGTCCTTTTCTACAAAGATTAAACCAAAGGCAATACCATAGTCCTAGGGGAATTCCCGTGATTAGTGGCACTATTAAAGACTGCAAAGGTGTAAAGGTGGTGATTCTCACTACATTTTCATTTAATCTTGTTTGTCCTGTGCAAACAGAAGGTTATCTAAAATGTTGCTTTTTAATTTTGAAGTATTATTTGTATTCAAGTATCTTTATTCTATTTCACTGTTTGCTATTTTTACATTATAGTACCTATTTGTTGCCATGAAGGTGGAAATCACAATTTCTATCCAACACTGTAGTGTTGCATCCTACACACAAATGTACCACTAGTGAGTTCATATGTTTACGTTTATGTATCATCTATGGCTTTTCTTGGTACAACAAAAGCAGAGTTAAATAGTATCACAGAGACCATATGACCTGCAAATCTACTAATAAAATATTTACTATCTGGCTGTATTAGTCCATTTTCATACTGCTATAAAGAATTGCTGGAGACTGAGTAATTTATAAAGGAAAGGGGTTTAATTGACTTACAGTTCAGCATGGCTGGGGAAGCCTCAGGAAACTTAGAATCATAGCAGAAGGTGATGGGGAAGCCAGGCGCCTTCTTCATAAGGTCACAGAAATGAAAAGTGCCCAGTGGAGGGGGAAGAGCCCCTAACAAAGCCATCAGATCGCTTGAGAACTCACTATCATGAGAACAGCATGACTACCGCCATGATTCAATTACCTCCACCTGGTCTCTCTCTTGACACGTGGGCATTAAGGGGATTACAATTCAAGATGACATGTGGGTGGGGACTCTAAGCCTAACCATATCACTGGCCCTTTACTGAAAATGTATTCATTCTGTCTCCTGCTTTAAATTATGAAAGGGAGAATTACAGTACTGGGAGAAAAGCATTGCTGGAGTGCTTCAGTAAAACCAATTACTAGGCAGCAGCGTGACATGGTTACTGCTCCAGTTGACAGTTGCTCTGCTTGTGACTTTAAATGTTGGTGTACAATTCTTAACATGAACATTAAGTAGAGGCGTTGAATAAAGTTTATTTTTCCAAATAAAATCTTGTTTGCTTGTTCAGGACTTTATAAACCAGACCAGCTCTCTGTAGCCGCAGATACGAAAGAATCTGAGACCTTGAAATCACCCTGGAGAACTCAGCCTCCCTCATTTAACAGGAAAAAGCCTGAGACTCAGGAAGGTATCTCAGCTAAAAATACTACTATATATTTGAAAAGAGGTTTCTTCCGGTCGCAGTTGCCTTCAGTTTTTCTAATCTCCCCCTTAAAAAGCAAAAGCAGGGCACATCCAGGCCAAGCGCCAGAAAACTCGGAATTGGTTTTATTTCCTTTTCTAGTTGGGCTCAGTTATGATTTTCGGTAATGTACACAAGTGCTGTCCTTTTCTAGAAACAAACGCTTTAAAAAAAAGGTTTACCCGAGAATCAGACAGACACAAGG
Source organism: Sapajus apella (assembly GCF_009761245.1). Lineage (NCBI taxonomy): Eukaryota > Metazoa > Chordata > Mammalia > Primates > Cebidae > Sapajus > Sapajus apella. Next base: position 367,863 of record NW_022436976.1, read on the forward strand.
CTGCCCTCCTTGCCCCGCCCCTCACACTCGCCAATAGCTACAGGCACTGCGCCCGGTCCCTAACCCCGGCCAATCAGCAGCCGGCTGCGGGCCTGACGGGAGGGGGCGGGCCGCCGTTGCCAGAGAAGCCACTAGCCGGTTACTAGCTGCGCTTTTGTTCCACTTGCAGGGACTCTTCCGCGGCAAGCCTGTCTAGGAATTCGCCTGCTTCTCACCTCGCGTCCCTTGCCTGCCTTCCTAGTGTACCCACTGTAGTGCCCCTTGCGTCTCGCTCCCTCCTAGCCGACCCAGAGCACAGGTAGGATTGCCAGGGTTTCCACTTCAGCCGCTGTGGCGCCTCTAATCGTTTCTATAGCGCGGCGACGACGAGCTGACGTCAGGGCGACTTGCTGACACAGAGGCAGGGCCTTTGGGTTGGGGATGACTGTAGAGAGCTTAGCTACGCCTGGGCGTCTACCTCGGGCAGCCCTGGGAGGTCTGGAGGTGAGGGCAGTGGTGGGTACCGGAAGTAAAGGGCTCTCGCGCCCACCCAGCCTCTTCCGCGCAAACCTTCCACCTCCTCAGGCTGACTACGCGGCCTGGGAAAAGGGCGTGGAGACACACTCCTAGGAAGGGTGTGGTCCTTGGGACATCAGGGCAGATGTTAACGTGAGGTGGACTTGTCCAGAACGAAGTCCTGACCGGGCCGTTCCTGGATATGGTTGTGTTTCTTTCAGAAATAGTGCTCTCTTAGTCATTGGGTTGGCTTTTAAGCGCCCATCATGTTATCTATCAGATTGTGGGAAGCCCTTGGGGCCTCCTAAGTGAGGCATATTCCAAGAATCCTCAGTAAATAATTCCTTCCCAGGAGTCCTCTAGGTTCCAGACCGTATAGGCGACCCCTGTAGTGCGGGATTGGCCTAGGTTTGTGGAGAGTGCTAAAGGCCAACGTGCGTTCAGTCCCGGCTCTGCCACTGAGCCAGCTGTGTGGCCTTGTCTAGGTCATTTAACCTTCCTGGCTTCCTTACTGATAACTGTAAAATGGAAACAATAATCATCACTTTGGGGGTAGTTGTAACAGGAGATTAAGTAAACGCAGGGCCATTAAGGTGGCACGAAAGATAGGTGGTTAGTGAGTGGTGGTGCTTGTTTACTGAGAATAACCATACTGGGGCTGCTGTTGGGGATAAAGCCTATTTCGAACAGAGTTTCTTCATTACCCAATGCGTAGAACGATTTCAAGTGTTTTTGAACGAATTGTTCTTGGAGTTTTAAGTGCAACTTAGTTATGGTTAAAGGAACAAACCGCAGAAAATCTGTCTGCTTTTGAAATTAGTTTGATATTCTTCAGCTTATAGTAAGAATGTCATCATGTTTATGATCTGTTTTTTGCTTCTCATTTTTATCTGCTAACTTCACAATGGATGTGTATTTATAGTATAGTTTTTCTGTCCTAAAAGTTCCCTGTGACAGATTTTAAGACAATGGATTTTAGTGATCTGGTCGCAGTCTGCTCTCTTTAGAGTTGTAGTCTGTGCTTAATTTAGGTAGCTTAATCTTATTCATTACTCATTTTCTTGTCCAGAACAGTTTTCATCTCTTGAATCTAAATTGAATTTATGAGTGTTAAAATCTGACTGAATTAAGGCAAGTTTGTGTGGTTTTGCTTTGTAGATCTTTTAATTAAAAACTGAGTTCCACCAATTCCTTACTTGTAATCTTGGGCAGGCTATTTAACCCCTCTGAGATTTAATTTCCTTATTTATAGCTTTTTAATAGCAACCTTTTTTGTGAGATGTTGTTTATAAGGTCAGTCAATGCTCTGCTCAGTAAATGGCAACAGTTATCATGTTGAAGGAAAGGGATGAATATCCTTTATAAACATCTGGTAAAGGATGCTGACTTTATTTGGGATTAGACAATATTCTGAACATTTTTGTCACAGTGTTTTTCTGGGTAATTAGGCTCTATCTGGGGCCCCTACATCTCAAAAGTGTCCAGATTTAAACAATAAATAATTTAGTCACCCTAACTTATATTTGAGAGCCTAATCTATGCTCCCCACTGTGTTAGGTAATTTTTTAGGGCAGAAAGTGATGTGTATATTTGTCCTCACAGTAGCAAGTTTAAAAGGAAACTGAAATATGAGCATTTATGGAGCAATTAAATTCTAAACTATATGATTCTGAAATTAATGTTGTTTAGAGTTCTTGGTGGGCTAGAAAAATCAGGGCAATACTTTGAGAAGGAAATGGGATGTTGGCTTTGAAGTACATGCCCTGTGTTTACAGACCAGTCACTCTTGCTCTCAACTCTTCCCCCTTTATTATCCAATCTGTAGCCTATCTTTTAAATATACATCCTTCTTTATTCATTGGAGAGAAGCATTAGCTAATTTGTCATCTAATCTAATCTCTCTGTATCAGAAAATGTTTTTTCCATTTTGATAGCTTTTACCCATAAGATTTATTTTCCAGCTTTTTGCCTGTTTCCAAGTTTCCTACACTTTTTTTTTTTAATTGTACTTTAAGTTCTGGGGTACATGTGCATGCAGATCATGCAGGTTTGTTACATAGGTATACATGTGCCATGATGTTTGGCTGCATCTATCACCCTATCATCTATGTTAGGTATTTCTTCTAATGCTATCCTTCTCCTAGCCTGCAGCCCCTGATAGTCCCTGGTGTGTGATCTCCCCGCCTCCGTGTCCATGTGTTCTTTGTTCAGCTCCCACTTATGAGTGAGAACATGCAGTGTTTGATTTTCTGTTCTTGTGTTAGTTTGCTGAGAATGATGGTTTCCAGCTTCATCCGTGTCCCTGCAAAGGACATGAACTCATCCTTTTTTATGGCTGCATAGTATTCCATCGTATATATGTGCCACATTTTCTTTATCCAGTCTAACATTGATGGGCATTTGGGTTGCTATTGTGAACAGTGCTGCAATGAACATACGTGTGCATGTGTCTTTATAATAGAACAATTTATAATTCTTTGGGTATATACCTAGTAATGGGATTGCTGGGTCAGATGGTATTTCTAGTTCTGGATCCTTGAGGTATTGCCACACTGTCTTCCACAATGGTTGAACTTACACTCCGACCAACAGTGTAAAACCATTCCTATTTCTCCACATCCTCTCCAGCATCTGTTGTTTCCTGATTTTTTAATGATTGCCATTCTAACTGGTGTGAGAATGTATCTCCGTGTGGTTTTAATTTGCATTTCTCTAATGACTAGTGATGATGAGATTTTTTTTCGTATGTTTGTGACTGCATACATTTCTCCTTTTGAGAAATGTCTGTTCATATTCTTTGCCTACTTTTTGACGGGGTTGTTTTTTTCCTGTAAATTTTATTTAAGTTCTTTGTAGATTCTGGATATTAGCCCTTTGTCAGATGGGTAGACTGCAAAAGTTTTCTCCCATTCTGTAGGTTGCCTGTTCACTCTGATATTTTATTTTGCTGTGCAGAAGCTCTTTAGTCTCATTAGATCCCGTTTGTCTATATTGGCTTTTGTTGCCATTGCTTTTGTTGTTTTAGTCATGAAATCTTTGCCCATGCCTATGTCTTGAATGGTATTGCCTAGGTTTTCTTCTAGGGTTTTTATGGTTTTAGGTCTTATGTTTAAACCTTTAATCCATCCGGAGTTAATTTTTGTATAAGGTGTAAGGAAGGAATCCAATTTAAGCTTTCTGCATATGACTAGCCAGTTTTCCAAGCAGCATTTATTAAATAGGGAATCCTTTCCACATTGCTTGTTTTTGTCAGGTTTGTCAAAGATCAGATGGTTGTAGCTGTGTGGCATTATTTCTGAGGTCTCTGTTCTGTTCCATTGGTCTATATCTCTGTTTTGATACCAGTACCATGCTGTTTTGGTTACTGTAGCCTTATAGTATGATTTGAAGTCAGGTACCTTGATGCCTCCAGCTTTGTTCTTTTTTGTTGTTGTTTTTTTTTTTTTGCTTGGAATCATCATGGCTATGTAGGCTCTTTTTTGAGTCCATATGACATTTAAGGTAGTTTTTTTCCAATTCTGTGAAGAAAGCTAGTGGTAGCTTGATGAGGATAGCATTGAATCTATAGGTTACTTTGGGCAATATGGCCATTTTCATGGTATTGTTTCTTCCTACCCGTGAGCATGGAATGTTTCTCCATGTGTTTGTGTCCTCTCTTATTTCCTTGAGCAGTGGTTTGTAGTTCTCTTTGAAGAGGTCCTTCACATCCCTTGCAAGTTGTATTTCTAGGTATTTTATTCTCTTTGTAGCAATTGTGAATGGGAGTTCACTCATGATTTGGCTCTCTGTCTGTTATTGGTGTACAGGGATACTTGTGATTTTTGCACAATGATTTTGTATTCTGAGATTTTGCTGAAGTTGCTTATCAGCTTAAGGAGATTTGGGGCTGAGACAATGGGGTCTTCTAAATATACAATCACATCATCCGCAAATAGAGACAGTTTGACTTTCTCTTTTCCTAATTGAATACCCTTTATTTCTTCCTCTTGCCTGATTGTCCTGGCCGGAACTTCCAATACTATGTTGAATGGGAGTGGTGAGAGAGGGCATCCTTGTCTTGTACCGATTTTCAAAGGGATTGCTTCCAGGTTTTGCCCCTTAAAAACCTGGAAGCATTCGCTTTGAAAATTGGGAATCATGCATTCCCTATGATATTGGCAGTGGGTTTGTCATAATAGCTCCTATTATTTTGAGATATGTTCCATCAATACCTAGTTTATTGAGAGTTTTTAGTATAAAGGTTGTTGATTTTATCGAAGGCCTTTTCTGCATCTATTGAGATGATCATATGGTTTTTGTCTTTTGTTTTGTTTATGTGATGAATTATGTTTATTGATTTGTGTAAGTTGAACCAGCCTTGTATCCCAAGGATGAAGTCAACTTGATCATGATGGATAAGCTTCTTGATGTGCTGTTGGATTCAATTTGCCAGTATTTTATTGAGAATTTTTGTATCGATGTTCATCAGGGATATTGGCCTGAAGTTTTCTTTTTTAGTTGTATCTTTTCCAGGTTTTTGTATCAGGATGATGTTGGTCTCATAAGATGAGTTAGGGAAGATTCCCTCTTTTTCTGTTGTTTGGAATGGTTTCAGAAGGAATGGTACCAGCTCCTCTTTGTACCTCTGGTAGAATTCAGCTGTGAAACCGTCTGGTCCTCGACTTTTTTTGGTTGGTAGGCTATTAATTGCTCTCTCAATTCCAGACCTCATTATTAGTCTATTCAGGGATTTGACTTCTTCCTGGTTTAGTTTTGGGAGGGTGTAAGTGTCCAGGAACATATTCATTTCTTTTAGATTTTCTGTTTCATTTGTGTTAGGTGTTTATAGTATTCTCTGATGGTAGTTTGCATTTCTGTGGGATTGGTGGTGATACTGCCTTTATCATTTTTATTGCATCTATTTAATTCTTCTCTCTTTTCTTCTTTTTTAGTCTGGCTAGTGGCCTATTTATCTTGATCTTTTCAAAAAACCAGCTCCTGGATTCATTGATTTTTTTTAAGGAGTTTTTGTGTCTCTATCTCCTTCAGTTCTGCCCTGATTTTAGTTATTTTTTGTCTTCTGCTGGCTTTTGAATTTGTTTGTTCTTGCTTCTCTATTTCTTTTAATTTTGATGTTAGAGTGTCGATTTTAGATCTTTCCTGCTTTCTCTTTTAGTGCTATAAATTTCCCTCTACACACTGCTTTAAACGTGTCCCAGAGATTCAGGTACGTTGTGTCTTCATTCTCATTGGTTTCAGAGAACATCTTTATTTCTGCCTTCATCTCATTATTAATCCAGTAGTCATTCAGGAGCAGGTTGTTAGTTTCCATGTAGTTGTGTGGTTTTGAGAGAGTTTCTTAATCCTGCATTCTAATTTGATTGCACGGTGTTCTGAGAGACTGTTTGTTATGATTTCTGTTCTTTTGCATTTGCTGAGGAGTGGTTTACTTCCACTTATGTGGTCAATTTTAGAATAGGTGCAGTGTGGTGCTACAAAGAATGTACATTTTGTTGATTTGGGGTGGAGGGTTCTGTAGATGTCTATTAGGTCCGCTTTTCCAGAGCTGAGTTCAAGTCCTGGATATCCTTGTTAATTTTCTGTTTTGTTGATCTGTCTACTATTGACAGTGGGGTGTTAAAGTCTCCCACTACTATTGTGTGGCAGTCTAAGTCTCTTTGTATGTCCCTAAGAACTTGTTTTATGAATCTGGCTGCTCCTGCATTGGGTGCATATATATTTAGGATATTTAGCTCTTCTTATTTCATTGATTCCTTTACCATTATGTAATGCCCTTCTTTGTCTCTTTTGCTCTTTAATGGTTTAAAGTCAGTTTTATCAGAACCTAGGATTGCAACCCCTGCTTTTGCCTTCCATTTGCTTGGTAAATCTTCCTCTGTCCCTTTAATTTGACCCTATATGTGTCTTTGCACGTGAGATGGGTTCTCCTGAATACAGCACACCAATCATCGGTCTTGACTCTTTATCCAATTTGCAAGTCTGTGTCTTTTAATTGGGGCATTTAGCCCATTTACATTTAAGGTTAATATTATGTGTGAATTTGATCCTGCCATTATGATGCTAGCTGGTTATGTTGCCCCTTAGTTGATGCAGTTTCTTCCTAGCATTGATGGTCTTTACAATTTAGTATGTTTTGCAGTGGCTGGTACCAGTTGTTCATTATGTTTAGTGATTCCTTCAGGAGCTCTTGTAGGGCAGGTCTGGTGGTGACAAAATCTCTCAGTATTTGCTTATTTGCAAAGGATTTTATTTCTCCTTTGCTCATGAAGCTTAGTTTGGCTGGATATGAAATTCTGGGTTGAAAATTCTTTTCTTTAAGAGTGTTGAATATTGGCCCCCACTCTCTTCTGGCTTGTAGGGTTTCTGATGAGAGAGCTGTTGTTAGTCTGATGGGCTTCCCTTTGTGGGTAACCTGACCTTTTTCTCTGGCTGCCCTTCATTTTTTCCTTTATTTCAACTTTGGTGAATCTGACTATTATGTGCCTTAGGGTTGCTCTTCTCGAGCGGTATCTTTGTGGTATTCTCTGTATTTCCTGAATTTGAATGTTGGCCTGCCTTGCTAGGTTGGGGAAGTTCCCCTGGATAATATCTTGAAGATTGTTTTCCAACTTGGTTTCACCCTCCCCTTCACCTTCAGGTACACCGATCAAATGTAGATTTGGTCTTTTCATGTAATCTCATATTTCTTGGAGACTTTGTTCATTTCTTTTCACTCTTTTTTCTCTAATCCTGTCTTCTCATTTTATTTCATTGGGTTGGTCTTCAGTTTCTGATATCCTTTCTTCTGTTTGATCTATTCAGCTATTGAAAGTTGTTTATGCTTCACGAAGTTCTTGTGCTGTGTTGTTCAGCTCCATCAGGTCATTTATGTTCTCTAAACTGGTTATTCTAGTTAGCTTTTTGTCTAACCTTTTTTCAGGGTTCTTAGCTTTCTTGCACTGGGTTAGAACATGTTCCTTTAGCTCAGAGAAGTTTGTAAATACCCACCTTCTGAAGCCTCCTTCTGTCAATTTGTCAAACTCTTTCTCTGTCCAGTTTTGTTCCCTTGCTGGCAAGGAGCTGTTATCCCTTAAAGGAGAAGAGGTGTTCTGGTTTTTTGAGTTTTCAGCCTTTTTCTTTCAGCCTTGGTTTCTTCTCATCCTCATGGTTTTATCTTCCTTTGGTCTTTGAGATTGGTGACCTTTGGATGGAGTCTCTGATTGGACATCCTTTTTGTTGATGTTGAAATCATTTCTTTCTGTCTGTTAGTTTTCCTGCTGTCAGGCCCCTCTGTTGCAGGTCTGCTGGAGTTTGCTGGAGGGCCACTCCAGACTCTGCTTCCCTGGGAATCACCAGCAAAGACTGCAGAACAGCAAAGATTGCTGCCTGTTCCTTCCTCTGGTAGCTTCATCCCAGAGCGGTACCCACCAGATGCCAGCCAGAGCTCTCCTGTGTGACGTGTCTGTCAGTCCCTGCTGGAAGGTGTCTCCCAGTCAGGATACACCTGGGTCAGGGAGCCACTTGAGGAGGCAGTCTGTCCCTTATCAGAGCTCAAACACTGTGTTGGGAAATCCACTGCTCTCTTTAGAGCTGCCAGGCATGGGCATTTAGGTCTGCTGAAGCTGTACCTACTACCATTCCTTTTCCCAGATGTTCTGTCCCAGGAAGGTGGGGCTTTATTTATAAGTCCCTGATGGGCTGCTGCCTTTTTTCAGAGGTGCTCTGCCCAGCGAGGACAACTAGTGAGATAGTGCCTGCAGCTGCTAAGCTGTGTTGAGCTCCACCCAGTTCAGATTTCCTGGCAGGTTTGCTTACACTGTGGGTTTGAAACCGCCTACTCGAGTGTCTCAGCAATGGTGGATGCTCCTCCCATCACCGAGCTTGAATGACCCAGGTCGAGCTCAGACTGCTGTGCTGGCTGTGAGAATTTTAAGCTAGGGTATCTTAGCTTGCTGGTTTCTGTGGGGGTGGGACTCGCCGAACCAGACCACTTGGCTCCCTGGCTTCAGCCCCCTTTCTAGGGGAATGAACAGTTCCGTTTTTCTGGTGTTCTAGGCACCAGTGTGGTATGAAAAAAAAATGCTGCAGCTAGCTCGGTTTCTGCCCAAATGGCCAGCCAGTTTTGTGCTGGAAACCCAGGGCCCCAGTACTTGTGTAGATACCAGAGGGAATCTCCTGGTTCCTGGGTTGTGAAGACCTTGGGAAAAATGCAGTATCTGGGCCAGAGTGCAGGAAACAGTCCCTAATAGCTTCCCTTGGCTAGGTGAGGGAATTCCCCAGGTCCTTGCACTTCCTGGGTGAAGTGATGCCCCCACCCTGCTTTGGCTTGCCCTCTTTGGGCTGTACCCACTGTCCAACTAGTCCCAATGAGATGAATCAGGTACCTCAGTTGGAAATGTGGAAATCATCCGCTTTCTGCACTGCAACCATCTCACTGGGAGCTGTGCATGGGAGCTGCTCCTATTTGGCCATCTTGCTCAGGGACCCCCTACAAATAACCCGCTTTTTTTTTTTGACATAATTACCTCTCTAGTAAACGTTTAACTAAACTAGTGTCCAGAATAGTAGGGGGAAGAAAACAGCATTCCTACATCTACTTTGTTCCTTGCTGAATATTTCATGGTGATTTTTTTTCAGTAGAAGTTGTGTTTGAAGACAATGAAAGTTAAGAATAATTTCTAAGAATTTATGTTTGGCGAAACAAAATCTGCAGGATTTATATACTGTTCTCTTCAGAGAGATTGTTTTAAAATACATATTCATCTGAAGTTGGTTAGTTTACTTAGTCTGATCTAAGTGTTAAGGAAGATCATGGACCATGATCTTTCTTTTTCTCTGACCATGGTTCCTGAATAGTTATCCACCAATGCTTGCTGTTGGCCAAAATGGAACATTAGTTCAGTGAATGTAGCTGGATCAGTATAACCTACCAGTACTCCTGGAAAAAGCTTTAAGTACATGTCCTGTTGACAATAGACTGGCAAAATTGTCTCTATAGGAAATTTAAATCTTTAAACATTTAAAAATATTTTAAAATTGCTCATCTTTAAGGATTTTTAAATGATTTCTTGATTAATTTTTTATTTCCATAGATTTTTGGGGAACAGGTGGTATTTGGTTACATGAATAAGTTCTTTAGTAGGGATTTGTGAGATTTTGGTACATCCATCACCTGAGCAGTGTACACTGAATCCAATTTGTAGTCTTTTATCACTCACCCCCTTCCCACCCTTTCATTCTGAGTCTCGAAAGTCCATTGATTCATTCTTATGCTTTTGCATCCTCATAGCTTAACCCCCCCCTTATGAGTGAGAACATATGATGTTTGGTTTTCTATATATGTATAGAGAGAGCATAGGATTCTCAGGGGGAATGCTTTCAAATTTTCCCCTTTCAGTATTTGTTGACTATGGGTTTGTCATAGATGACTTTTATTACATTGAGGTATGTCCCTTGTATGCTTATTTTGCTGGGGGTTTAAATCATAAAGGGATGCCAGATTTTGCATATAGTCTTTTGAGAAAAAATATATATATCTCAGTTTTTTTTTTTATTTATTGATGAGGGACATTGTGTTGCTATAAACACGCATGTGCAAGTATCTTTTCTATATTAATGATTTCTTTTCCTCTGGGTAGATACCTCGTAGTGGGATCACTGGATCAAATGGTTATTCTACTATTAGTTCTTTAAGGAATCTCCACACTCTTTTCCATAGTGGTTGTACTAGTTTACATTCCTACCAACAGTGTACGAGTGTTCCCTTTTCACTGCATCCATGTCAACATCTATTATTTTTAAATTTTTTTATTATGACTGTGCTTGTGGGAGTAAGATGGTATCACATTGTGGTTTTGATTTGTATTTCCCTGATCATTAGTGATGTTGAGCATTTTTTTGTTTGTTAGCCATTTGAATATATTCTTTTGAGAATTGTCTATTCATGTCCTTAGCCCACTTTTTGATGGGATTATTTATTTTTTTCTTGCTAATTTATTTAAATTTGTTGTTGGTTTTGGATATTAGTCCTTTGTCAGATGTATAGATTGTGAAGATTTTCTCCCACCCTGTGGGTTGTCTGTTTACTCTATTTCTTTTACCATGCAAAAGCTCTTTAGTTTAATTAAGTCTCAGCTTTTATCTTTATTTTTATTGCATTTGATTTTGAGTTCTTGGTCATGAAATCCTTGCCTAAGCCAGTGTCTAGAAGGGTGTTTCTGATGTTATCTTCTAGAATTTTTGTAGTTTCAGTTCTTAGATTTATATAGTTTTAGTTCTTCCATTTAAATCTTTGATCCATTTTGAGTTGATTTTTGCATAAGGTGAGAGATGAGAATCCAGTTTTGTTCTCGTACATGTGGCTTGCCAGTTATCCCAGCACCATTTGTTGAATAGGGTATCCTTTCCCCACTTTATGTTTTTGCTTGCTGTGTCAAAGATCAGTTGGCTGTAAATATTTGAGTTTATTTCTGGGTTCCCTATTTTGTTCCATTGGCCTATGTGCCTATTTTTATACCAGTACCATGCTGTTTTGGTGACTATGGTCTTATAGTATAGTTTCAAGTTGGATAATGTGATGTCTTTTCATCTAGTCTTGCTTTGGGTATGTGGGCTCTTTTTTGGTTCCATGTGAATTTCAGGATTGGTTTTTCTAGTTTTGTGAAGAGTGATGGTGATATTTTGATGGGAATTGCATTGAATTTGTAGATTGCTTTTGATAGTATGGCCCTTTTCACAATATTAATTCGACCAATCCATGAGCATGGGATGTGTTTCCATTTGTTTGTGTCATCTATGATTTCTTTCAGCAGTGTTTTATAGTTTTCCTTGCAGAGGTCTTTCACCTCCTTGGTTAGGTATATTCTTAAGTATTGTATTGTATTGTATTGTATTATTTTTGCAGCTATTATAAAAGTGGCTGAGTTCTTGATTTGATTATCAGCTTGGTCACTGTTGGTGTATAGCAGTGCTACTGATTTGTGTACATTAATTTTGTATCCTGAAACTTTGCTGAATTTGTCAGTTCTAGGAGCTTTTTGGAGGAGTGCTTAGGGTTCTCTAGGTATAGAATCATACCATCAGGAAACAGCAACAGTTTGACTTCCTCTTTGCTAATTTGGATGCCCTTTATTTCTTTTTCTTGTCTGATTGCTCTGGGTAGGACTTCCATTAATATGCTGAATACAAGTGGTGAGAGTGGGCATCTTTGTCTTGTTCCAGTTCTCAGGGGGAATGCTTTCAACTTTTCCCCATTCGGTATTATGTTGGCTATGGATTTGTCATAGATGATATTACATTGAGGTATGTCCCTTGTATGCTGATTTTGCTGGGGATTTAAATCATAAAGTGATGCTGGATTTTGTCAAATGCTTTTTCTGCATCTATTGAGATGATCATGTGATTTTTGTTTTTAATTCTTTTTATGTGGTGTGTCACATTTATTGACTTGTGAATGTTAAACCATCCCTGCATCCCTGGTATGAAACACACTAGATCATGGTGGATTATCTTTTTGACACGTTGTTGGATTCGGTTAGCTAATATTTTGTTAAGAATTCTTGCATCTATGTTCATCAGGGATATTGGTCTATAGTTTTCTTTTTTGTTTATGTCCTTTCCTGGTTTTGGTATTAGGGTAATACTGGTTCATACAATGATTTAGGGAAGATTCCCTCTTTTTCTGTCTTGTGGAATATTGTCAATAGGATTGGTACCAATTACTCCTTGAATGTCTGGTAGAATTCAGCTGTGAATCCATGGACTTTTTTTTTGTTGATAATTTAAAAAATATGATTTCAGTCTTGCTGCTTGTTATTGGTCTGTCCACAGTTTCTAGTTTCTTCCTGATCTAGCCTAGGAGGGCTGTATCTTTCCAGGAATTTATCCGTCTCCTCTAGGTTTTCTAATTTATGTGTGTAAAGGTCTTCACAATAGCCTGAATTATCTTTTGTATTTCTCTGGTATCAGTTGTAATATCTCCCGTTTCATTTCTAATTGAGCTTATTTGAATCTTTTCTTTTCTTCGTTAATCTTGCGAATGGTCTATCAATTTTATTTGTCTTTTCCAAAGGACTAGCTTTTTGTTTCATTTATCTTTTGTATTTTTTTTCATTTGTTTCAATTTCATTTAGTTCTGCTCTGATCTTGGTTATTTCCTGCCTTCGGTTGGTAAGAAGGTTTGTTCTTCTTTCTCTGGTTTCTTGAGGTGTGACCTTAGATTGTCTTTTTGTGCTCTTTCAGACTTTTCGATGTAGACATTTAAAGCTGTGAATTTTTCTCTTAGCACCTCCTTTGCTGTATCCCAGAGGTTTTGATAGGTTGTGTCACTCCTATAGTTCAGTTTGAAGATTTTTTTTTTCTTTTTTGAGATGGAGTCTTGCTCTGTCACCAAGCTGGAGTATAATGGCATGATCTTAGCTCACTGCAACCTCTGCCTCCTGGACTGAAGCAATTCTCCTGCCTTAGCCTCCCGAGTAGCTGGGGCCACAGGCGTGCACCACCACACCAAGCTAATTTTTGTATTTTTGGTAGAGATGAGTTTCACCCTGTTTGCCAAGATGGTCTTGATCTCCTGACTTCGTGATGTGCCCACCTTGGCCTCCCAAAGTTCTGGTATTACAGGTGTGAGCCACCGTGCCTAGCCACCAGTTTGAAGAATTTTTAAATTATCGTTAAAAGGATTTAATCATTAAGCATGTATGCAGACTATGTGTCTTCGTTTCAGTCACCACTGACAAGTTGTACAAAAGTACAGTACATTTGTCAGTTGACAGTATATTCCACATTATTGAAAACATTTTATTGTAAAATGTCTGCTTTTCTATACAAGAATACATTTGGTCCAATAAAATGCTAGCATTTCTTATAAAGTACGACTTTTTATGCTAAATAAAATTATTATATTTTTTTCAACACATATTTTTTGTTATACTGTTATCACAACACAAAAGCAGTACCTTGGAATCTCTGAACAATATTTATCCTGGAGAAGATACTTGTTGATAATTTTCATGGAAATATCTGAGAGAAATAGTTCTTTTCCTTGTGTGTTGAGAAGTCAGTAATGTAGCTACAATTTTAGAATGTTAGGCACAAAGTCATTCTAAATTCCTGTTTTTACAGTGTATTGATTTTATTTATTTGTTTGCCCTTTAAGATACCAATTATAGGTGATGAAGCAGAAAAATTGTATGACTTTATCTTATGATAAAACTTTCTTTAGAAAGTTTTGTATAAAATACCAATACCAAACTAGTCTCTTGTAAAATACTTTCTACAAATTGAAAATCTCTATCTCCTTACATTGTGTTTTAAACCTTTATTCCAGATATAGGAACCATTTTTCTTTTAATGATCCCTGAAAAGATAAATCAAGGGGTGAATTAAAAAAAAAGGCAAACAGTCTTTAGTCATAATATTCATTAAGAGCTCTAAGCCTTATGTCTTTTCCTTAAATTATTGCTTAGCTTTTGCAAGGCTTGTAGGTGCTGAGGATTAAAATATAGAAAAGACATTCTTTATTGAGATTCCAGACTACCAAGAGACAAATATGACAAATGTTTAAACAAGTGAAGGATTGGTACCAATTGCGTTCTGTATGGGATAGCTATTGTAACTGAACAAATTAGTAGATGGTAGTTCTCTTGATTGCAGTGACTCATCCCAAGCATATTCTTCTTAACTTTTAGGTTTGGTTTTTTTATTGTATTTTGTATTTTTGTAATTCTTTTAGTCTGTAGATAGCTCAAAATATTGTCATACTCTTGTGATAGATGTTGCATATTTGCAGCATTCAAGGGAATCAGACTATCTGTTGGTTATTTGGCAGTTCCTTTTGGACTTTACTTTTTTGGTATTTAAAAAATATAAGCATACTTCTTTGGCCTGTTTGCTAGATATTTGTCTCTTCAGTATATAGAACATTCAGATAAAATATATACATTTTAACGACACTTTGGAAGGTTTCCGAATGGCTAATTAAATACAAATAGTCTTCAACCTGTAATTTCACTTCTACTTTAAGTGTTAAAAATTCCTGAATATAATATGTTTTGTAATACAGACATGTAAAACTAAATTACAAAGAGGTAAATATCTGAAAAAAAGTAGAAAACTTTAAATATAACCCTTGATTTTGTGTTAACATAAAATGAAGTTGGGGAACACATTCCCATACATTACTAGAGTTGGGAAAATATAGCCCATATGGTTGCTAAAACTCCAACTCATTACTTAAATTGGAGTAATTTGAAGAAATTAATAATATTCATAAATATTCACATTTTTAAAGTGACATCTGCAGGTGTGAGTAAAAACAATCAGATTTGTAAAATTTGGAAGTAATGTCGTCTGTCTGTTCTTTTCATTATCACCAAGAATATTCCAGATTGAGTTGGGAATAGGAGTAAATGAGTTTAATTTTGAAAGCCTACTTGCAATCGAATATCCTTTGTAGCTATTGTTGCCAAGTACTTTGAAAGTTAAATTTCTACAGATCTAGGCATGAATAACATATATTTCTTATGTTGTAGACCTAATAAGACAGACTATAGGTAACCCATGGTTTTTATATTTGTTTTATAGTCCTGCTGGATTAAAATATTATTGTAATACTTCAAGAAATAGACTAATAAAGATTTTTACACTCATTATTTAGGAATTATCAGGCCTTTTGGAAACAGTATATGGAAACTGGCCATTGTTGAGTGGTTGTGCTATGCAATTTTGCTACCATTTTGAATTAGTATAAAAATGAGTGGCAGTTATAATTTTTATTTCGTCTTTGAAATATTATTCTTTTACACATCCTTATAACCTTTATTTTTTAGGAGAGAGTAATGACAAAAAAATCTCTATTGAAATAAGTTTAATAACTAAAATATTTCCTAGCTTTCAGCTTATATGGAAAAGTTGCTGTGAAGCCACCTATAAATCCATTTACTGAATTTATGGAGAAGCCTATAAATGATGGAAGTCATTCAGAAGAACTCTTTTCACATCTTAAAACTATGTCAGAGAAAGAAGATTTACCGCGGTGTACCAGTGAAAGTCATCTCAGCTGGTATTCTCATCAGTATCAGGGGAAATCTAAATTTCCGCTTTCAGGATTTCCTGTTTAGTCCATAATATAAATTATTTGAATCAAATACAGCATTCTTTTAAGAGTATCTTCTTCAAATCTAGTATTTATTTATTAAAATATGTTAATTTAATCTGATTACAAATGTACTCATCTAGCAGAATTCAGCTAGCTTTTTTGAATCTGAATGAAAGCAATTAAAAATGAAAACCATGGCTCATGCCTATAATCCCAGCTTTAAGAGGCTGAGGCAGGTAGATCATTTGAGGTCAGGAGTTCAAGACCAGCTTGGCCAACATGGTGAAACTCCATCTCTACTAAGAAAAAATGCAAAAATTAGCTGGACACAATGGCGTGTACCTGTTGTCTCAGCTACTTGGGAGGCTGTGTTGTAAGAATCCCTTGAACCCGGGAGGCAGAGGTTGCAGTGAGTGGAGGTAACACCACTGCACTTCAGCCTGGGTGACAGAGCAAGACTACATCTCTCAAAAAAAAAAAAAAAAAATAGAAAAAAAAAAAAAAAAAAAGCCCCATCTGTTAAGAATTTATAAAATAAAGCTATTTAAGATAAATGAAAATATAATATGTGATATCAGAAATGTAGTTAATGAATGTGAATTCACTGTCATTTGGTGTATTACTGTATAGCAAATACTGTCATACTTCTTTAGAGTGGGGAATACACTTGTTATTTACATGAATTATTGCCCCCTACTAAATGGCAATTTTAGTATACCATTATTGTCAGTATGGGTAGTTTAGTCCAGCTTCTAGTTTAACTTGTTTTGAGTGAAAATATTTTATCATCTATAATCATACTTAACTTTCTGCCCATGGTTTTTAATAAGGGGCAGGTGTCGTTCATAGCTAGAATCTTCTTAGGCTCATGACTTTAAGCCATTTGTACTTAAGAACACACATATTTTTGACATAGCCTCTAAGATGCCATCAGTTGTTAATGAGCCATTATATTATGTTTTACAAAGAAAGAGAAAAGCTGCCAGTTAAAGAAAGGGTCACTTGGAATTTTATTTATCACTTGGAATTTTACTTATAAATATTGAAAATGCTCCTTCAAACTTAATTTACATACATGTTTAATCTAAATAACTCTTGTGATTACAAACAAGTAAAATGTAAGTAAATCACTGAAGGTATTCTTAAAATTTGCTTACACTTAAAGTCCAAGTTTCCAGATACTTTTGGACTAAAATTTATCCTTGCTGTTAAGAGTACTGTATTGGTCATATGGCATTTCTGAGGAGCATCTTTAAATGAAGTTGGATTTAACTTAAATTTTGTATGTACATTTGTAATTAGCCTGAAGCAGGACATCCTAAATGAAAAGACTGAACTGGAAGCAACACTTAAGGAAGCAGAGTTGGTAACTCATTCTGTAGAGTTACTTTTGCCATTATTTAAGGACACCATTGAAGAGATTAATTTTGAAAATGTGAGTGACTTATGAATATGTATAAAATGAAAAGCTAGTATAATACTCAGAATACATTAACCTAGGTTTCATATCTTATGTAGGTATGCTCACATATGAGTATTTAATGCGAAAAGTGAGGGTTTTCCAGAATTCTTTATTCCCATGTAATTAACTACAATTCTTTTCCTGAAAGATAATCTCAGGCATACACCTGATAAAAGGCTAAGCAAGAAACAATATATTTTGGTGCTTGAATTACCTGGAGTTGAACTAGAAAATCAGCTTTTCTTAAGAGTGAATTTAAAACTAGAATCTTCTGAGAGATGAAATATATCTGTTTTCTATAGTATTATTTGGAATAGAGGACTATTTGTAAGTTTCAGCATATAAAGTTTAGGGACAAACAATAGATTATCTTCTATAATTTTTATTTAAATAAATGCTATTTAAGCTCTTTATTTTGATTTCATTTTATTTTAATGTACTGTATAACATCTAATTTATTAATAATAAATTTTATAACATTTCTTATTACTATGCACAAGAGAATGATTTTGTTAGTAAAAAATATTGTTTGTAATATCATATTTTAGAGGGTTTTACTTAATGCTATGTCTTAAAATATTTATGTGGTTCTTATAATTTGTCAGGCTAATCTTTCTGCATTGAATTTGAAGAAGATTTCCGAACAGAAGGAAATATTAACAAAAGAATTAGATACCTTCAAAAATGTAAAACTAGCTTTAGAACATCTTCTTAGAAAGAGAGACTACAAACAAGTAAGACATCAACACTAAGCACTCATTAAATAGTGTTCTCATTTGAAGGGTACATTATTTTTAAACTATAGACATTATTGGTATATTTGAAATGGAAATAATTCTTTGAATTTTTATTTGAAATGGCAGTCATTAATCCCTACCTTTAATATTTCATAAATAGTTCTTTTTTTTTTTTTTGAGACGGAGTTTCGCTCTTGTTACCCAGGCTGGAGTGCAATGGCGCGATCTCGGCTCACCGCAACCTCCGCCTCCTGGGTTCAGGCAATTCTCCTGCCTCAGCCTCCTGAGTAGCTGGGATTACAGGCACGCGCCACCATGCCCAGCTAATTTTTTGTAGTTTTAGTAGAGACAGGGTTTCACCATGTTGACCAGGATGGTCTTGATCTCTTGACCTCGTGATCCACCTGCCTCTGCCTCCCAAAGTGCTGGGATTACAGGCTTGAGCCACCGCGCCCGGCCCCCTTTCATAAATAGTTCTATATGAAAACCACATTTTTATAGAAGATATATTTTTATTTTTATCTCAAAAACTTTATTATACTTAATTTAGCTGATTCTAATAAAATATACACTTTGTGAGTTTAAGCGCCTGTGTACATTATATTTATACATATCTATATATTCTTAATCTGGTAAAAGCTTTATTGAGCTATAATTCACATACCATACAGTTCTCCCATTTAAATCATAAAATTCAGTGTTTTTCAGTGTATTCAGAGTTGCGCAGCCATCACCACAGTCAATTTTAAAGCATTTTTATCACTCCAAAAAGAAACCCTATACCCTTTACATCACCTAAATTATTCTCCTGACTCCCTTTGGCTTTTTCCTATGATAAAAATTGTTTCAGAATTGTGAAAATTATCTAATATTAGATAATTGTTTTTGTAATTAAAAAGTTCCATGCTTATTATAGAAAATTTAGAGAAGCAGAGAAATATTAATAATTCTCGATCTCAACACTTAGTGAAGAATCACTATTAAGCACTGTTAATTTTATGTTGTGTATCTTTTGCAGTCTTTTGTTTCTTTACTGTATATATATTATGTGTGCATATATGCGTGGTGTATTAGAAAAATGGAGTAGAACTACTCTCTTTGTTTTGTAACTTTTATACTTAACACTGTATCATCAATATCGTCTCATGTATTGAATATTTTTTAATAGAAAAAAATCTTAACTTGAGCTCTTTGGACCCTTATAGAATCCAAGGATGGCCTTTATGAAATCCATGAGCCCTTTGAAATTCCATGTACAGTTTTGCATTATATGTACATGTATACCTGGTTTTGGGTGAAAAGAATTGATAGCTTTTTCACATTCTAAAGCAGAAGTATGACTCTCAAAAATGAATAAAAATGAATCATCTATGGGCTCATTTAAAATGGCTACATAGAATTCTGTTACTGATTTGTTGTAATTCTTTAAGAGAGTTCTTATTGCCAGAATTTAGATTGTTCCCTATTGATAAACAGCACTGTGTTGAGCTTCTTTTGTATAGAGGGTTTTTGTAATTTTAGTGTCATTGCCCTATACTTTCTGAAGCATTTTTTTGTTAGATCAATTTAGTAAATTAACTAATTTCATAAAATGCAGACCAAAAAGAATTTGGAATACGTGGACAAAAATCTTTTCAATGGCTAACTCTTTTAAAAATCTAAATTAAAGTCATATTAATTTCTTGAGTAAGCTTATTCCACTTCCTACTTATTTACATAGAGAAATATAATTTGTGAACACTGATTTATAATGTTCTTTTTTCAGACAGGAAACAATTTACCCAGCATGTTGCTAGAAAATCTAACTGATGATGAAAGTGAAAATGCTGTAAGTCTTTCCACACTTACTTTGTGTTCATTCTTTCTGTCATTGTTATTTGCATACTACTTGGTTTTATAATATTAGCCAATATTATACAAGTTGTGAAATTTCTAACTCTTATTTTATATTTGCTGAAGAATCTTAAGAAGAAGGTATTTGAAAAGGAGGCCCATATCCAAGAACTTTCTTGTTTGTTTCAGAATGAAAAGGTAAGCAAAATTTGAGTTTTTGAGCTTAATTCATTATATTAATATTGACTCCCTTTTTTTCCCCATCTGGGCCCCAGCTCCTCAGAAGTAAACACAGAAAAGTGTTTTGAAATTCTAGACGATTTGGATATTTTACAGGTTTTACCTATCAAATACAGCATCTTAATTTTACTAATTTTATTTTTTAGAGTTTTATGGTGTTTGTCAGGATACTTGGCATAAATCACTTCATATTAGGAACTATTTTAAATTTGTATTGTATTTCAATTGGGGGAAAAATTAAGGAATTTTAGTGTTTTTAGGAGCAATTTAGGTATACCGTTAACTTTATTTAGGAATATAGATGGGAGTTTTAAAAATGAAATGATTATCAGGAGCCATTAAATCAAAAGGGTTGGGGGGAAAATCTTACCCCTGGTTTGGCATGAAATACAATTGTAATAGGGATGGCAGTTTATGTAATGCAGTGCTTTAGATTGTGCCTAAACTGGAGTAAAATGAAAGATATTGGGCTGGGGATATAGCAAATAATATATATATATATTATTATATATATAAATATATATTATATAAATAAAATATATATTATATAAAATATAAATAATATATATAATATATAATATAAAATATATATTATATGTATTATATATTGACATGGGAAATACTATATTATATATTATAATATATATTTTGTGTTATATATTATATGTATTTTGGTTTTCTCTTTCTCTTTGTTACAGGCAAATACTTTGAAAGCAAACCGTTTTTCTCAATCAGTAAAAGTAGTACATGAACGACTACAGTTCCAAATCCATAAAAAGGAAGCCGAGAATGATAAGTTGAAAGAATATGTGAAGGTTATTTATAAATATATATCCATTTTTATATCTCAAGTGATAAAATTAATGAAAGGCTATAAAGCCATTCCTTAATTCTAGAATTTGATGGTTTTAAAATACACATTTGTTGACATGGGAAATACGTATTTAAGGTAAATCTTAATATTTGTGGCCTACCTAAAGGTTTGGGTTCAAATTCCAATATAAAAATGCTGTCTCTGTTTAATACTAATCTAGGAAGAATTTATGGGATTGAATTACTTTAAAAATCATTTCTATTTTATAGTTAATTTATATTTGCTGTGGAAAATTTATGGAAAATAAAATAAATTTAAATACACCAAAATCATTGTTAGCATTTTGGTGTACATTATTTCAGTCTTTTTTCTACATCTATACAAATATACATACAGGTATTGATCGACGTTCGACCTATGCAACTTACGACCATTCGACTTTACAACCACAGTCGCTAGCCACGACTGCTCCGCTGTAGATTTTTGGAAACATTACAACATTTTGTTGTGTATCAAGAATATTGCTACCGCCTGGGAGGCTGTGACGACAAAGTGCATGAATGGCATCTGGAAAAATTGTGTTAAGTGCCATGTTAATGATTTTGACATATTTGACAGTGAACATGAACTTGAAACTATTCGGGAAAAAATAGTAAAACTCGCTAAAGACCTTTCTTTGGAAAGGAAATGGAAGATGTCGAAGAGTTGCTAGACAAAGAATCCAGAGAACTTACAAATGAAGAGCTAATCAAACTGGAAGAAGAAAGAGTGGCGGAAGAAGAAAGAAGAGAAGCAGAGAAAGAAGAGGAGAGCCAGAAAGAAAGTTCACCACTAAGGGATTATCAGATGGTTTATCTTTACTGAATAAACTTCTTATACATTTCTAAGCTCTAAGCAATGGACCCAAACATTGAACGATTTGCAAGGATTGAACGGATGGCGCACAATGTGTTTCATCCGTATCGTGAAATTTATGAAGGAAAAAAGAAACATACAATTCAGACAAAGCTCACCATGTTTATGAAAAAACCAACTCCGGTAACCCCAACTGCTGCCTCAGATGACAACATCAACGATCCGCAGCCAAGCACCAGTGGCCAATAAAATGTTTCTTACATGTTTGTATATTTTGATATGTTTAGCAATTGGGAAAATGTTTCCTGTGGTATTTTTTACACCTGTATTTTGTAATTTTGTATGTTTTGCAAATATTAAACCAGTTGTACTGGTAATGCAGTGTTTTACTTAAACCTGATGAATGTAAAAATAAGAAACAAAATGATGTAGAGATGATACAAATGGCATAAAATGAACAAAGAAAATTATGATATATAACAATAATGAAAGAAAATTATAAAATATGACAAAGATTTTTATAACATCATTTCACAGTACTGTACATATAGCCTACTCAACTTACGACCAAATCGTGTTACGACCAGTCTGTTGGCACAATCGTGGTTGTAAGTTGAGCAGTAGCTGTACATGCTTCCACACAGTTAACAGTCAGTACAGTGTTTATTTTTCGTTACTAATCGTAATATTCTTAAAAACAGTCCAATTTTGATGTTCACAAACTCAAGTAATTCCCTTATTAAACAGCTTTGTAGAAGTATAATTAAGGGGAATTTTTTGGTCTCATTATTCTTTTGGAGTCAAAGTCACTTTGAAATAAGAATTTGTGGTGGCAATCATACAATATAAGGTAACTTTTTTTTTTTCCGCCAAAGAAGCAATATTCCCACCTTGAGAAGTTAACAGAGACTCAGACTCTATTGAGTGTGTGGACTTCTGAGTTAGATTTCTATTTGCTTTTGCATTCCTGAATCAGAGCAGATGTCTGCAACCTGTAGCATGTTTCAAAACTGTACTCGAGGTTTTTCTTGGTGTGTTTTTCCTTTAAAGGGACATTAAGCTGGTTTATGGGGGATGTAAATTTTGTATGCTAGGGAATGCAGACGAACTTGAGTTGATATTGCAGTGCTCTGTCATAGTAAATATAAGAGAACACATGTGACTGAATACATCTGATGTGTGATTTAACACAGATAATCATCTTCCCCACTTTATTTTACATAATTTCAAATTATGTCCTCAAACAACAGTTGGGAAAGTTTTTGAAAATACTTTCTTCAGTTTAAAAATGAAATGTTAAATAACTTTTAAAAGGAAAGCATAGTAGTTATTTTTTATAACCATGATAATTTGGAGAAAGAACAGAAGGCTAAAATCCTAAAATTTTACTGTTAAATTCTCCTAATAATTTAGATTCAAATTCCTTTACCAAAATGCCACTGTTAAGAAAGGATTAAAAGAAACTATCTGAGTTTACTGATTCTTCCACATTTTCTCTCACCCACTTTTGGATTTAAGGCATTAAGTAATTAAGGGGTTCAGAATTTAGTTATTTGACTTAGGTTTGACAGTTTTTCGTTTTTTGCTTTTAAGAGTATAAACCCAATGAATTCAATTTGGCAACATTAATCTCAATTTTTTTTAGTGTTGAGTAATGTTGTATTGGGTCTTTTAGAAATTTACATTGTAAATTTCTGGGAACTAACCCAAAGAACCAGTTTTTCTTTCTAGATTTTTGTGATGTAGCAGTTAGAGTTAGAACATTTTTATATTTTCCGAAGAGACTGAGAATAATTCTCTGTATAAAATTCGACGTGTATACAGACACTCCTTTGGATATAGAAAAAGACAGATAATCCACTGTGAATATGTGTCCATGGCCGGGTGTGGTGGCTCACGCCTATAATTCCAGCACTTGGGAGGCCGAGGCGGGTGGATCAGGAGGTCGGGAGTTTGAGATCAGCCTGGCCAACATGGTGAAACCCCGTCTTTACTAAAAAGAAATACAAAAAATTAGCCAGGTGCAGTGGTACATGCCTGGCTGAGGCAGAGGAATCATTTGAACCCGGGAGGCGGAGGTTGCAGTAAGACGACATCACACCACTGCACTCCAGCCTGGTGACAGAACAAGACTCCGTCTTAAAAAAAAAAAGTGTTCATTCATTTGGCAAATTATTTGAGAGAGATTATTACTTGAGAGAATTATAAAAAGTTTATCATTTCACTGTATTCCTTGATAGTGCATAAGTGTGGGATTTGATAAATATGGTGTGAAGATCATGTCTGGAACCACGTTCAAAAAGAAAATTTACTTTGCATGTTTAAAAGTTTTTTAACCGGAGACAGAAACCATTCATGGTGTGATGATGACACCGTGTGGACTTTTAGAGGAATGACAGCAGTGTTTCCTGTGGGATGCGCTTTTGTCTTATGTCCACTTATTGTACTGTTTTCCCCAGCTACTTAGGTTTTATGGGATTTTGTTTTTTTAAAAACAATTTAAGAATGTATTTCTCCTTTGGGACTGCAGAGTTTATGAAGAAAAGAGGTATAATTGGCCCACAATTCCACAGGCTCTACATACAGGAAGCATGATTCTGGCATCTGCTCAGCTTCTGGGGAGGCCCCAAGAAACGTACGATCATGGTGGAAGACAAAGGGAGTGAGGCATCTCACAAGGTGGGAGCAGAAGCAAGAGAGAAAGAGAGCAAGTAGGGAGGTGCTGCACACTTTCAAACAACCTTATCTTGTAAGAACTCACTATCAGGAGAACAGCACCAAGAGGATGCTGTAAACCATTCATAAGAAACAACCCCCATGATCCAAACACCTCCCACCAGGCCCCAGCCTCAACACTGGAGATTACAGTTTGACATGAAATTTGGGTGGGAACAGATCCAAACTGATATAGTTTGGCTGTATCCCCACCCAAACCTTATCTTGAATTGTAATATTCATAATCCCCACGTGTCTTAAGGAGAGACCTGGTAGGAGGTGATTGGATCATGGGGATGATTTTCCCCATGCTGTTCTCATGATAGTGAGCGACTTCTCATGAAATCTGATCATTTTGTAAGGGGCTTTTCCCCCTTGGCTCTTCATGCTTTTCTCTCATGCTGCCATGTGAAGAAGGTCCCTGCTTCTCCCTCACCTTCTGCCATGATTGAAGTTTCCTGAGGCCTCCCTAGCCGTATGGAACTGTGAGTCAATTAAAACTCATTCCTCTGTAAATTACCCAGCCTCGTGTATTTCTTTATAGCATGTGAGAATAGACTAATATAGTTAATTGGTACTGCAGAGAGTAGGGTATTGCTATAAAGATACACAAAAATATGGAAGTGACTTTGAAACTAAGTAATGGGCAGAGATTGGAACAGTTTGGATGGCTCAGAAGACAGGAAGATATGGGAAAGCTTGGAACCTCCTAGAGTCTTGTTGAGTGGGATTGACCAAAATGCTGATAATGATATGAACAATGAAGTTCTGACTGAGATGGTGTCAGATGGAGATGAGGAACTTGTTGGGAACTGGAATAAAGGTGACTCTTGCTATGCTTTAGCAAAGAGACTGGTGGTATTTTGCCCCTGCTCTAGAGATCTGTGGAACTCTGAACGTGAAAGAGATGATTTAGGGTATCTGGAAGAAGAAATTTCTAACATTCAAGATATGACCTGGTTGATTCTGAAAGCTTTCAGTTTTATGTGTTCATAGAGATTGGTTGAAATTGGAACATATGTTTAAAAGGGAAACAGAGCATAAAAGTTTGGTAAATTTGCAGCCTGACCATGCAATAGAAAAGAAACACCCATTTTCAGGGGAGAAATTCAAGTGGTCTGCAGAAATTTGCATAAATAATGAGAAGCCAAGTGTTAATTGCCAAGACAACAGGGAAAATATCTCTGGGGCATGTCAGAGGTCTTCATGGCAGTCCCTCTCATCACAGGCCCAAAGGCCTAAAAGGAAAAAGTTTTGTGGGCTGGGCTCAGGGCCTTGCTGCTGAGGTAGCCAATGTACAGCTGAGGCCATTGCTTCAGAGGGTGCATGCACCAAGCCTTGGCAACTTTCACATGGTGTTGGGCCTGTGGGCACACAGAAGACAAGAATTGAGGCTTGGGAACCTCTGCCTAGATTTCGGGGGATGTATGGAAATGCCTGGATGTTCAGGCAAGAGTTTGCTGCAGGGATGGAGCCCTCATGGAGAACCTCTGTTGGGGCAGTGTGGAAAGGAAATGTGGGGTTGGAGCCCCACATAGAGTCCCTACTGGGGTCCTGCCTAGTGGATCTGTGAGAAGAGGGCCACTGTCCTCCAGACCCCAGAATTGTAGATCCACCAACAGCTTGCACCATGCATCTGGAAAAGCCACAGACACTCAATGCCAGCCTGTGAAAGCAACCAGGAAGAGGTCTGTACCCTGCAAGCCACAGGGGCAGAGCTTTCCAAGACTGAAGGAGCCCACCCCTTGCATCAGCATGACCTAGATGTGAAACATGGAGTAAAAGGAGATTATTTAGGAGCTTTAAGATTTAATGACTGCCCCACTGGATGGACTTGCATGGGTCCTGTAGCCCCTTTTTTTGGGCCAATTCATTCCATTCGGAATGGGAATATTTTCCCAGTACTTGTACCCCCATTGTTTCTTGGAAGTAATTAACTTGCTTTTTACTTCACAGGCTCCTAGGCAGAAGGGGCTTGCCTTGTCTCAGATGAGACTTTAGACTTGGACTTTTGGGTTAATGCTGGAATGAATTATGACTTTGGTGGACTGTTGGAAAGGCATGACTGTGTTTTGAAATGTGAGGACATGAGATTTGGGAGGGGCAAGGGGCAAAATGCTGTGGTTTGTGTCCCCACCCAAATCTCATTTTGAATTTTAATCCTTATAATCCCCACATGTCTAGGGAGAGACCTGGTAGGAGGTGATTGGATCATGGAGTTGGTTTCCCCCATGCTGTTCTTATGACAGTCAGTGAGTTCTCATGAGATATGGTGGTTTTGTAGGGGGCTCGTCCGCCTTTGCTCCTCACTCTTTTATCTTCTGCCACCATGTGGAGGAGGTCCTTGCTTCCCCTCTGCCTTCCACCATGATTGTAAGTTTCCTGAGATCTTCCCAGCCATGTGGAACTGTGAGTCAATTAAACCTTTTTCCTTTAAAATTACTCAGTCTTGGGTATTTCTTTATAGCAGTGTGAGAATGGACTAATATACATACTATATCAGTTATATACATATTTTTACAGTGTTTACATAAAATTGGAGTTCTGAAACGCTTTAATTGTTGCCATTTTATTTATTTATTTATTTATTTTTTTAGAGCTTAGAAACCAAGATAGCCAAGTGGAACCTGCAACTGAGAATGAATAAGAATGAGGCTGTAGTGATGAAAGAAGAAAGCAGGCAAAAAACTGTAGCTTTAAAAAAGGCATCTAAAGTTTACAAACAAAGGCTTGACCATTTTACAGGAGCTATTGAAAAGCTTACTTCCCAAATTAGAGATCAGGTATGTAAATACATTCTTTTTAAAAGATATATTTTATGTACTTAGTTTATATAATATCATGATGCTTAATATAGTAATTTTATTCTCTTAATGCTATTAATATCAGAAAAACAGCACTTTTTGCTTTAATCTTTTATTTTGGAATATTACATAAAATGTCAAATTTTCATATTGAAATATATCAGCATTTCCTTGGGAACTTTACTTACAGGAAATATTAAGTGTGTCCCCTGCCCCAGGCACAAAAAAGGTTCTATTGGCCAACTAACTAAGGGTAATACTTCATACATATTTTTGCTTGGAACATTATTGTCCATGTTAGCAAATTAAAGGCTCTGAGAAGGCTTTCAGAAACAGTGGAATGAAGGGTATTGAACTAAGTATTTCCCACACTTTTTTAACCACAGAGCTATTCCTTTACCCGCAAAGCAACTCTTGGAACTGGTTCTGAGGAACACTAGTTTGAGAAATGCTGATTTATGTCATTTGACCCTATGACTTTATTCAGTAACCTCATTTAATCTCTGTAATACATTTAAAACCATATGCTGAAATAAACTCGTCATGTAAAATATATCTTTGGCTATAGTACAAATTTCAAAATGGGCATAGCGTTTTGTTATTTTTGACAAATTATTATATTTATTCAATTACGAATTGATTTTACTAAAAAATGTCTCACTGATATCTCGCTTCTTAAGAACTAATGTTAAGGCTTATAGAATTTTTAGAGGCTTTCAGAAATGAAAACAGACTTGTATAAAAGCCTATTGCAAACAAAATACTATTTTATAAGCTCAAGCATTAACATTCTAAGGCTTAATATTTAACCTATCATCAGAAGAATTTAACTAGATAAAAACATTGAAGACTAGGTTTAAAGTCTAGAAAGTTGTAGACCTGGTTGAAGGCCTGAAAAGATTCTTGAGTAGTAAAAACTAATTGAGTTGTTAACATTCTTGGGGGGATTTTACTTAAATAGCATCACTACCACACCCCAGATGTAAGACTGTCCCTATTGTTAACCTTATGACTTTGGATAAGGAACTTAACCTCTTTAGGCTTCAATTTTCTCATGTATAAAATAGGGAATCATAATACTCCCTTTCTCATGTGTTTGCAGGGAGAAATAAATAAGAAAATATATTTTTGCACTGTCCTCCTTTCTATTCCTTTAATGCATGAAGTGTTTGTTTTGTTGTTTTTCTTGTTTGTTGTTGCTTCTGGCTTTAATGTTCTTCTCTGGCTCACAATAGCTCTTTCTTTTTTTAACCATTTAGGTATCTTTTCAATTGACATCTCTTCAGAGAGGCCTTTCTTGACAATCCTTTTGAAGTAGTCCCAAAACAATCATATCAATGTCTTAATTTTTTTTAATAGCATTCACTATAATCTGAAACCATATCATTTATTTTTTCCATTTATCATTGCTGTTGTGTTTTGTTTAATTTTTAACTGTTTACTTCTACTTGAATATAAGTCTCAGAAGGCAGGAGCTTACTATCCTGTTCACATAAGGTAAGGGTACCATTATTTAAAACAGTATCTTAAGTCTAAAACATGAACAGTTCAACAACAAGGGCTAAACGATAGTTTAACAAAATGTTATCACATATCTACACAATGCCTACATTTTACCAAGGACTACAGAAAGAGAGATCAAGGACAAGGAGGATTTGTAAGGGTCTATGGTTTATGGTCTTTGGTAATTAGGAGGTACTAGTACTAGTTCAGATGCAGTTTCAATGCAGTGGAAGAAAAGGTTAAAAGGGGGATTTTGCTTTATATGTGCATGTTATAAGGACAGATGAAAGAAGAAATGGGGATTTTGAAAGTACTAGAGAACTGATTCTGACATTTAGTGCCCAGGGGCCAGGATGTTAAATGCTCTATAATTCTGCACACTGAAGAATTATCCCATTTCCTTCTTTGAAAACTAGACAAATCCTCTTTTTGCTTCTGGTGGCTTAGATGTGCCATTTTTCTAAAGTAAAGAGAAAAGGTAGGCCAACTCAAAAAATCTCTAGGAAGGTGATTCCATCACTGACTAGTTTCAACATCTGGGAATGTCATACTAATGAAGTAGGTAATAATTATATTGCTAATACATAAATTCTTTTCTTACTGATAAACCTTCTAAATATCTTAATTTACATTATAAACTTATACTTCACAATTTATATTAAAGCTTATTTTATACAAAATATGAAAACAATATGTTTTCATATACAAACTATGAAAACAAACTAGTAATTCAGTATATCAAAAGTATTACTTTGAAAAAATTTTAAGAAGTCTTGTGCATAATAGATTCTCAGTAAATACATGTTCAGTAAATGGATGAATGATGAAAGAAAGAAAAACCCAATACATGTTAATTGTTATCATTACTGTTTCTGGGCCTTTTGATTTATAATTACTGGAATTGTTGCCTTCCAGTGTGTTTGTTTTTCTGTAGAATGTAGACAGGAGGCACAGCTCTTTAGGTGGATCTGCAGAGAGTTATTTGAGCTATTTATTGAGTGTTTGCTGTGCTCCAGATTCTATCCATCAAGCCCCTAGAAATACAGCCATGAACAAAAGCAGATAAAAATCCCTACCTCATGGAGTTCACATTCAAAATGGATAAGCCACTAGTACCACTTTTATACCTTTGTGGACAGTAGCAGTGTTTGAAGGCTGATGGGGTGACCTCTATGAAGTAGCTATGGTGGCACACATTTGTAGCCCTAGCTGATAGGGAGGCTGAGGCAGGAGGATCCCTTACATTTAGGAGTTAGAGGCTGCAGTGAGCCATCATGATTGCACCACTGCACTTCAGCCAGGGCAAAAGAATAAAAAAAATGGAATGTTCAGTAAAAAGAAAAGAAATTATCTTAATTATGAAATATTGTTTAAAAATAGTTGTAACATCTTTTAAAGTGTTAAGTTGAAACTTCCACTATGTGTATATAAAATGATAGCAATATAGATACTTTAAAATGTTCCTATTCAAAGTTGTCTACTTACATTATTTAATTATTTCAATAGTTTTTGCAGGACAGGTGGTTTCTGGTTACCTGGATAACTTCTTTAGTGGTGATTTCTGACATTTTGGTGTACGCATTACCCGAGCACTGTACACTGTACACAATGTGTAGTCTTTTATCCCTCACTCCCCTCCCTCCCTTCCTCCCAATTCCCAGAGTGCATTATATTATTCTTATGCTTTTGCATTTTCATAGCTTAGCTCCCACTTGTAAGTGAGAACATATGATATTTGGTTTTTCATTGCTGAGTTACTTCACTTAGAATAGTGATCTCAACTTCATCCAGGTTACTGCAAATGCTATTATTTTGTTCCTTTTAATGGCTGAGTAGTATTCCATGGTGGATATGTACCACATTTTCTCTGTCTGCTCATTTGTTGATAGGCATTTAGGCTGGTTCCATATTTTTGCAATAATGAATTGCACTGCTATAAACATGTGTGTACAATTTTCTGTATTGAAAGTTTCATGCTTTTTAGATGACTGCTTCCTTGTTTATAATGTATTTGTGTTTAGAGTTCTGAACAAAACAAAAATATTTTAAAATTATAGGATGAGTATTTTTATGTATTCTTTAGGAAGTCAAGTTGTCTGAAACAATTTCAGCTTCCAATGCCTGGAAAAGTCATTATGAGAAAATTGTAATAGAAAAAACTGAATTGGAAGTACAGATTGAAACCATGAAAAAGTAAGAAGGAATTTAGAATCTTTTATTATTTAGTAAGAGTTCTCATTTTTTCTTTTAACTCTTTGAGTTGTTTGTATTTTGATTTTTTAAGATTATATATGGTAAAGGTGCTAATTACGTGATTTGATATTTTCCTATTTATATAAAGTTTTCTTACTGTACTATTAAAAATAATTAAAATGATTGCTCATTAAAAGTGAATTGGTGTTCACATTTTGAAATTTTAAACTTGTAGATTATCATTCATTATTTCAGTATGCCATCTATTATTTGTAGTAAATGTTAATATTTGTCTTAAATGGAGCTGATGTTCTCTTTTAAACAAAAATGTGTAAAAATATATTTAAAAATTTATAACTGTTTTGAAAATCCTAAAAATTATTGTTCCTTAATTCAAGTGACTTAAATGCATAACAAAGAAAATGCAAAGTAAAAATGCATGTATTTTATTATTTGAAATGTATTACTGATAACACAATAATGAACCCTGAATATTTGATTTTAAGTGTTTTCTGTGTCTTCTCTTCAGTTTTGTCATTGAAAACTACCATATGTAATTCATGTCTAAAGATTGGCTGTTACTGCCTTGATTCTTTTCTTTAACCTGTCCCTAAAATTGTGTGTAAATTTGTGCATGTGTATGAGAGGAAGAGAGAGATGTGCATACTTGTGGATAATAGCTTAGAAGTTTTATTGAACAGCAAAGAGCATGTTGTATAATTTTTCCTCAGAATCATCAGTGGGTAATTGTTTCTAATGATTTGCTTTGGTTGTACCCTTTTAGATTACAACTTCCTATTTTTGCTGTTCTATGAATTCTGTTTATTTTTTGTATATTCCCTATTGGAAACAATACACCCTACCAAAGTGATTTCAGAAACACACTTAAAATATATTGTTTGAGTAAAAATTTTTATGACTTTTGTAAAATATTCATTTATTTTATAAAGGCAAATCATTAATCTTTTGGAAGATTTGAAGAAAATGGAAGACCATGGAAAAAATTCATGTGAAGAAATTCTTAGAAAAATTCACTCAATTGAATATGAAAATGAAACTCTGAATCTTCAGAATACAAAATTAAAGGTACTGTGTATGTATGTTTGTGCAAGCATATGTTATGTAATGACCATAGTCTACTTAATAGAAGTAGCTTGAAGAAAGAGTATGTTTAGTACAGTGCTCTTGTCTTTTATGCTTGTCAGGATGTATTTTCAGCAGTACTAAATAAGATTTATGAAGTTGACTCTTTGCCTCAACTTTTAAAATAAATGATTTACTATCCAATTTTAGCAGTTAAATGAATCATCCAAATTACATTAACTTTAGTACATAAGATTATTTCTGAGTGTCATGGTTACGATAGGATATAGCCTCAGGCCTGGTCTGTTTGAAACCAGAAAGTATGTTCTTGGCTGCTTTATAACCAGAAAGAATTTTCCAGCTTACTCAAATCCGACTGGTAATTGCTTTCCATAGGTACCAGAAGAGAGACAGGGGAGAAGCTTTTCTTTGTGGGGAAAAAAAGATATTTGAGTTTACAGTCAACCAGAGATACATATAAGGACCAGATGGAACTTGAAAGATGATGGCATGATTTTCACTTCCATAACAATATTTTTAGAGGACAGAAAATAGAAGACAGAAAAGAATCTTTTTAAACCATGAAATAAAGTTTGTGTGCACAGGATAAATAATGTATTAGTAGCTAGAGTACATTTTAGAGTAACTTGTAAAATAAGCATCTAACATTGTTTTGTTGTATTCCTAACAGTTTAATTCTATCACTGTATTTAGAATTAACTAAATAATACATTTATTCTGTGTATTAAGATGTTCTTAATACATGTTAAATTCCTAAAAGATGTTGCAGATATGTTTCATGATCCTTGAGAGAAAAAATATTTAATGTTAGAAGTGAAGATCTAAGGCTTTTTTTTTTTTTCTGAGTTAAGGTTTGTTTTTGTTTGTTTGTTTTGCATTAGAAATGCACTGGTTTCTTGGAAACATAATTACTGGCTGTTTAGAATTATGTAGACATCATATAAAAACTGCAGTGGCTTTTTAAAAATGAGTTTGTTTATGAGAAAAAATATACATAATTTAAAAATCATCACCAAAGGAAATTATTTTAATAAAATGATAGCATTCCAGGCTTTAAGGTTCTGAATTGCTTTTTTATTTTTTTTCCAGGTGCGGTTAAATGCTTTTTTAAAAGATTGCTTTTCTGAAGGAAACTGGGGATACATCCAAATATATTTTACTCTTTCTAAACCCTTATTTCGCTATATGTCTAAAATGTCATGTGCTGGAAAAAGAATTTTCTCCATTGTAGGTCTTAGCATATTTTCCCAGGAGCCAATCTATAGTCTACACACTGATCTGTCTTTGCGGGAGATACATAGTGTTAAGCAGTACAATGTATAGTAATTAAAGGTTGTTTATTATATATTGCAGAAGACAACAGATTGCCCAAGCCAAAAAGATTCTTTCCCGTTGTAGGTTTATAAAGTTGATAACTTTCCTCATCTTGATGTTGAGTTTTAATCTCCTTTAGACCAATGGGACAAGGCTAGGCTCACAAATCTCAAGCCTGTTTTGTTCCAAGTGGAAAGACTCTTACTAGTTTGAAGTGGAGGACTTGAAATTGCCAGTCCTGTTGGCTGTGTTCATTCAGGAGTTAGTGGAGGAAATAGTAATCTAAGTCATATACATCATAGAAAGTAGCAAGGTCTTCTTTTCTCACCTTTAATGTATTTAGTAATACAATTATTTTGGCTACTTTTTGTTAGCAAAGACTTTAAAAAATCCAAATTGCAATTTACCTTAATACCTTTTTTTTTAGCGGTGACATTATTCTGAATTAGAACTTTTTCCTTCAAGAAATTTTGTAAGTCCTTTATAGTCCTTCAAGAAATATGAACTTCTTGTGTTTTCTTAATAAAAGTTCAGTTATTCAGTGAACATAGTTCCTCCAACTTCCAACAGTTTATTCAGTGTTATCTTTTGAGTGACAAATATATACTCATTACAGTAAAATTGGAAACTGTAGAAATATAGAAAGAAAAGAACAAAATGATCACTGATCCCATAGTTCTTGGAGATAACGGTATTTTGTAATACTTCTGTTTTTTTCATAGTTGTCATTAAAATAATGTCTTGCCTTGTTCACTTTAAAATGGAAACAGATGTGATATGTATATAACATATAAACTCTTTATAGGCATCTTTTTTAATTACTCTGTAATATATATTCCATGTAGAAGTGTTAGGAGATTCCCTATTTGTTAGTCATTCAGGTTATTCCCAACGTTTTTAACATTTAATAATAATAATGATCCAATGAATTTTTTTGTACATAAACTTTTTGTTGTATTGTCTTTAGCTCATATTCCCATGTAGAATTATTGATTCAAAGAATATGAACATTTTGAATGTTCTTGATATGCTTTGCTACATTTCTTCTAAAAACGTATTTTATTGCCATTAGTTCTCTATACCCCATCAGCATGGGAAATGAAATGTATTTTTTTACTTATAGTGTCTGCTAATTTGGCAGGTAAAAAAGAATTTCTAAACAATTTCTATTTTTCTTCTTCTGATGGTTATCTGCATATCTCTAAATTATATATTTATGCTACTATACCTTGATTTATCAAATTTGGTCAATTATATTGACTTTCTAATTAGTAGAGCGCTAACATAAATGATAATATAAATACTAATACAACTAAAAAGACATGTTAAATTCCTAAAAAATACTACAACAAACATATAACTTTATCCTTTTTAAAAAATAAGTGAAGGTAGCTTGATATAGGAAGCTAAAAGAGTTTTTTATGGATATAAGATATGAACATAAGGGCAATATACAATAAGCACTTCCAAGATAGGGCTCATGACCAAAGAGAAGAAAGAGGAGGAGGAACATGGAGTATATGGGCTTTATGTAGAGTGCTGTGTATCTCTGTGGCTTGCTGTGTTCAGCTGTGTTTGTGCACTTTGTATTCAGCTGATGTTTTTTACGTGGTTCAGACAATTAATTAACAAACTAGAAAAAATTACATCTGAACAAAAGTTAGTTCTTTGCTATACATCATTCCCCTGCTTACCAATACTGTAAGATGAGCTTCACTTGACAGAAAAGTGAAACATAGGACAGATTATATATCTTCACCTTTTATTTGGAAAATAAGTATATTTTTCAATTACCTGTTCTCCCCATGTTCACTTTGCAATTTCCTTTTACATTGCCAGTATGGTTAAATTGATAAGTTGTTCTGTAACCCAAAGTGCTCTTTTCATAGACTGATTCTAAATATTAATAACAATGACTTTTATAGTTGTTCTTTCACTACACAGTCAAGTAATATGTTTATAATTTTTTTAAATTTTACAACTTTTAAATTTTTCCTGGAGTTTCCAAAAACCCTGCTTGTTGTACTCTTTGCCCTTATCATAGTCTTGTTTTTTTTTTTTTTTTCTTCTTCTTCTTGAAATTCTTCATCCTATCTCTATTCTCTGAAGAACCCATTTTCCCCAGATTTCTTCTGCTTGGGACCTTCTGTCTTCTTGTTTCATCTGAATGAGTTGGTCTCTAGGCCTGCTGCCCAGATGCCATGCTGGAATTTTCTTGATTGCTATCCTGGTTCCACTGTTTCCTTGATCCCACATCCTGTTTCTTCTTCTTCTTTTTACTGGAATATATCTGCAAATAGTATTCCCTTAAGAAAAAGAAAGTGAGAAGTAAACATTAAATGGTCTTACATGTCTAAAAATGCCTTTATTCTGTCCTCATTTTGATTAATGGTTTCAGCTGGGTATAGCATCCTAGATTGAAAGTAATTTTTTACAGAGAACTTTGAAGGCTTTGCTCCACGGTGTTCTATAAGTCAGAGTTGCTGGTAGAGAAAATCTGCCACCAGTCTGATACTTATTCCTCTGTAGAGACATTTTTTATTTTTCTTGAAATTTTCAAGAGATTTCCCATATCCTTGACGTTTTGAAACTTCACACGCATCTAGTTGTGTCTTCCAGTTCCTTGTGCTAAGTACTTTGTAGACCTTGTAAATCCAAAGACTCAGTTACTTTACCTCTGAGAAATTCTTTTATATTATTTCTTTGGTAATGCTCTCTCCTGCCCCTTTCCATTTTCTCCAGTCTTTCTGTCTGGGTGTACTACCGAATGTATTGTTGATTTGTTGGACCTCATAAATGGATACTCTGTCTTCAATTTCTGGCTTTTGTTCAATTTTAGGGGCAGACTTCTTTAGTCATTATCTTCTAATCCATCTTTTAAAAGTTTAATTTCCAAGAATTTAAAAAAGTATTCCCCAAGTGTTCCTATTGTCAAGTATTTAAAAATACCTATAAGGATTTCTCTTTTTTCTCTTTTCTTTTCAGTGTTTCAATTTATTTGTTTCCTCCTGGCACTTTTTTTTTTTTCTTTTTGAGACAGAGTCTTGGTCTTTTGCCAATGCTGGAGTGCAGTGGTGCCATCAGAACTCACTGCAGCTTCGATCTCCCAGGCTTAAGTGATCTCCCACCTCAGCCTCCCAAGTAGCTGGGACCACAGCACATGCCACCACTTGGCTAATTTGTGTGCATTTGTGGAGGTGGGGTCTCACTATGCTGCCAAGGCTCCTGGCCTTTTGAACTCCTGGGCTCAAGTGATACTCCCACCTTGGCCTCCAAAGTACTGGGATTACAGATGCAAGCCACTCTGACATTTAAGAATTTATAAATGAGACAATAAAAAGACTAGCAAAACAAGAGAAAACTAAATGGATGTGTGGATTGTTCTTGTCACTTGACTGGTTTCACTTCACTTTTCTCAACTATGGGGAAACTAGCAGTTTACTGGTAGCCCCTAAAAAAATGCCAAAATACAAATGACCCGTCTTTGTTCTGGGTCACCAACACCATCCCTCTGTTCTTCCCAAACAGTTAATTCAAGTTCTTTAGAGAAGGACTTTTCTTATTTTTATTTGTTAGGAAGTAAACTGCTAGTTCCAGGTGTCCTGCCTTGAGTGTGTGAGTAGGGGGTAGAGGGTAGTGGTAGTCAGCTGTTCTATTCATCAGCTTTGAATTAATCCTTTTCAAATCTAAGTCTCACTCTTGCCCTTAACCCTTTGCCTCTCTAGATTCAGCAGGTGGATGAACTTCCTCCTTAGCTAAAGACCCTCCTGATTCATTAGTTAGTCATCAGTTCTCCAGAAGCATTAAAAATATTTTGTCCTTTGATGACCCCTGGTCTGTTATTTTTATTAAGTTGATTTATAAACATCTTATTTCTTTATATTAGTTTGGTCTTGGGAATGAAGGGAGATTTTAAAATGTGGTTAGTTCTCCAGAAGAAGACTCTTTAAACCTAGGACATTCTCTCGGATAGGGCACATTACTAACCTTTCCCCATTTTCTACTGTGCTTTATTCTCTCTATATTAATTTTGTGGGTAGAACATCATTATACTTACTTGTTTGTATAATTTGTCTCCCTCTGAGGGCTGTTCTTCCCTCCATCCTCCACATACCAGGGCCAGGGATTGTTTTATCCTCCCATTACTTCTAGTGCCTAGTACTGTGCCTGGAATATATTAGTCATTTAATAAATGACTCTGGAGAGTAGCAACCATAATGGTTACTATTTGTCAATTACCATTAATGTAGGAGGCACTTGATAAGTGCTTTACATTTTTTTAATTTCTAATTCTCATGTAATACTATAATAAAGATATTTTTCTTAATTATAGATGAATACATTGAAGCTCAGAGAGATTAAATAACTTGCACAAGATCATACAACTAGTTTAGTGGCAAAGCCAGAATTAGAATTTGGAAGAAACAGGAAAAGAATACTAGACGCAATCTTGTTCACATTTTATAGTTAGAAATTTGATTTGTCTCACATTTTAAGTTATATAAAGTTTGCCAGAAAATGTATTGGAAAATTCCAGAAAACAAAATACCCTAGCACTCTAGGGAAGTATTTTAAATATTTCAGCAAGTCTTATATTAGTTAAGATTCAGCTTCACTGTACATAACAGAAAACCCAAATTAAGTGGCTTAAGTAAGATAGAGATAGTTATTATGCAGAAAAAGTCCAGAGTTGGCACTTCAAAGCTGATGTGGCTCTTTAGCTTTTTAGCTTTCTGTTCTGCCATCCCTAGGTCATGACCCTCATTCTCATGATGTAGAATAGATGCTGGAGCTTCAATCATTGTAGTCAAGTTTCAAGCAACAGGATGGAGGAAAACAAAAATACATTACCTTCCTTTAAAAAATAATTTCCTCGCCTTTAAGGAACCTTCCCCAAATTCCCATATGACTTGACTCTTTTACTTATTTAGGCACATGACCCCCACTTAGGTCAAGGGAGACTAGGGAATGTAGTCTTCTAGTTATTCAAAGCTCTAGACAAATATGAATACTGATTTTCTGCAATTGTTTCATATTTTCTGCCTCTACTCCTATAGTTTTCCTATTCTTATACTTTAGAATGCTATTTTTCTCAGTATCTAAATCCTACCTTTCCATTAAAATTTAGCTCTAATGCTACTTCCTCCCAAATTCTTCCTCCCAAATTCCCTCCAAATTCTTCTCAGTGAATCTCTCCTTGTAAACTCCTATCTTTATGTACACACAGGTTGCCCAGGGATGGTGTGACATATACTTAACTATAAATGAGTATTTATTAAATGAATGCTTAAATTGCTCTATTTGGAAAGAAGAAGCCATTTTTAATGTTTATTTTCTTATTGAAATCCTTCAGAGAGAAAGAATTAGAAAGATATTAATTATAAACTAGTTTTTGATAAAATGATGAAGGAATTATATAGACTACAGAAGTCATTGAGTTAAAGTTTGTATTTTAGCATATCCTATTAATAATTAAGAAATGTATTTTTAATGCATTCTTTTCTGGATTTTTAAGGAAAACATTTAAATATGTTTGGCATATGTTTTTTGCAGTGTAAATGCATTTTTTTTTGCAGCCTAGATGTTTGTGTTTTATTACTTTTAATTACTTTAGAATAGTTTTGGATTTTAAAGTTGCAAATGAAAAATAAACTGTGAATACTGCTTCCAAGGCCCAGCAATCTCCTGTATTAGACACAACAGAAAGTTTATTTGGAAGGTTAAAAAGTTGTATTTGTTTCTTATAGAAAGTTAGAAAAAACAGAAAAACACACAAAAAATTAAGTCATCTGTAATCTCATAACTGAAAGATAACTGAAGTTAATATTTTAGTATATATAATTTTTGATTTTATTAATATATGTATATATTAATATACATATTAATTAAAAGTAGTATATATGCTACTTCCAGTTTTTTACTATTGTAAATAAAATGTTTTTTGAGTCTTTTTTGCTTATCTGTTTTCTTAGGATATATTTACTTGTATGATACAGGTCAAAAGACAGACTCATTTTTAATATTGTTCTGTATTTCCAAATTGCCCATCATAAATGTGTATACCATAAGTAAAGTAGTCCCTATACATGTTCCAGTACTAGGTAATTAAAAGTACTAATTTTAAAACAAGTCTCTCCAAATTTTATAAGTAATCTCATTTAGTCTTGTGGCTTTACATACCATCTGTGTGCTCCAGGCTCTCAAATTTATATCTCTAATCTAACCTTACCCCTGAATTCCAGACATATATTCTGCTGCCTGCTTGACATCTCCATTTTGAAATTTAATAGGTGTCTCAAAGTTGTCAGGTCCAAAATGGAGCTTTTGATGTT
This sequence comes from Sapajus apella, assembly GCF_009761245.1. Taxonomy (NCBI): domain Eukaryota; kingdom Metazoa; phylum Chordata; class Mammalia; order Primates; family Cebidae; genus Sapajus; species Sapajus apella. Next base: position 407,340 of record NW_022436976.1, read on the forward strand.
TCTCAAAATAGTTAATTCTACAGTTTTTCTCATCCCGGTTAATGGAAAATCATCATTTCTTTCATACATTGCTTCCAGTCTGTCATCAAATCTACCTCAAGTATATTAAGAATTTGACCACTTCTCACCAGCACCACTGTTGTTACCCTAATTCAAGCCTCCATCATCTCTCATTGTTATTGTAACCTCTTCACCATTCTCCTTGCTTTGGCCCTGGCCCCTGCAGGCAGCATTCGGTATAGCAGTGGAGCTGTTTTTACAAAAATGTAATCAGACCATGCCACTCCTCTGCGCAACCTCGCCCCGCTCAGAGATATCTTGGTTAATAAATACCTACAAGGCATTATAGCATCTAGTTTTCTATTACCTCTCTTATTCTTCTTCTCTCATCTCCTTCCATTCTTCCCCTTTTTTCTCTTATTTCTACTCCACTGGCTCTCTTGTTTTCCCCTAACTTGCTAGGCTTCCTCCCACTGTTGCCTTTTTCCCTTAAGGGAATATTTTTCCCTTAAACAGACACACTTCTGTCAGTTTTACTCAAAAGTCTCTTTCTCAGGAGGCCTTCCCTCACGTCATTCCTAGCTGCTTTTGCGTTTGATATATTTTACTGCTTATTCTTGTTTTTTGTCTGTCTGCCCGCCCCTCCAGTATGTAAACTTTGTAAAGGAAGGGCATTTTGTCTGGTTTGTTCACTAATAGAAACTTCAGTGCCTACAACATTTTAAAAAATAACTAGTGAACGTATTGGCTCATGTATTCATCGATCATTCACATTTATGCTTTTTTGAATTACCTACTTATTATCTTTTATATTTGTCTTTTGTCCTAATTAATATATAATAACTATATATTAAGCATATTAATCTAATTGTTTTATTTTTCTAATGACAAATGTCATTTGACAAGACATCCAATTTGTCATTTGCCAATATTTTGTTCATATTTTGTTTGTATTGGAAAGCTATGAAACTTTGGAGAGAGATACACTCACATTTTTAAAATTGGCTTCTTTCGAGAGTGCTCTCACAGTTGTGCACATCTTGTAAGCAGAGACATTGTCCATGTAGACTGTCTTTTCAAGGATGCTTTTATAGTAGATATCCTTGGAATATGATAACTATGTCTCCCTTAGGAGCATGGGTAGACATGCTGACTGCCTGCTGTAAGAAATTTGGGTTTCCTAAACTCAGGTTTCTTCTTCTGTAATGCATTTGACTGCACATGCAGTTGCCACCTGGCCTCTTTGGGTTGCTCTGTGGAAATTGAGGCTCAGGAAACTGATACCATTGCTGACAGTCTTACTACTCCTATTGCTGTGGGTACTAAGTCCCCTGCATCTGATCCAGGAATCTTGTTCCTTCTGCTAGCATCCATGAAACTGCAGTAGGCTAACTAGTAAGCTTGCAAGGAAGATAAAATCTCAGACTTTTAATTTCTCTATATCTTCCTTTAATTTTATGCTCTTTAGGATTTTTGCTATTCTGAAAAGGAATAAAGTTTTACCAAATTGTCTGAAAATTTTTAAAAGTTTTTAGTTGATTCATTTGATGCTTCTTTAGTGTTGGGTTGAGGCAGGTAGTTAACCTGTTTTTTTCTAATAAACAGTTGTCTTATTGCCATTTATTTAGTGGTCCATGTTTCCTCCACTGATTTAAAAATATAACCTTTATCATGTACTAAGTATAATTTTTGTGTATTTTTATTTTTTATTAACCTCTATATTCAAATGTTAGTATCTTAATTTTAATTTTTTATACATTTTAATATCTACTAAGTACTGAGATTCTTCACTTAGTATTCCTTTCAAAATGGTGTCACTCTTTCCTAGTCTTCTATATTAGTTTTAAATTAGTTTTGTCATATTCTTCTTCCTCATTTGTTATACTTTTGTTTGAAATTGTGGTTTTAAATTAATTTGGAAAAAACTGATAATGTCAACAGTATTTATATTTCATATCTAGGAACATGGTCTACTTTTCCAAGTTTTTTTTTTTTTTTGTCAGTAAACTTTAAAAGTTTTAAAAATCATGTGTCCGGTGTAAATCTTAATAAGGTTGTTCATAAGTATTAGTTATTAACTCTTTGAAATTTCTAAATTTTAGATGGTAATTACATGAAATCAAAAATATTTTATTAACTTTGTTAATACATGAGTTATGTTTTTATAATAATTCCTTAGCACTGGAGTATAAGTGTATTCTAATGACTTATAAAATCTATTTATATCTTTTTTGCTAGACTACACTTGCTTCTTTGAAGGATGAAGTTGTTTCTGTTGAAAATGAACTACTAGAATTGCAAGAAGTAGAAAAAAACCAGAAAACCCTTATTGAAATGTATAAAACTCAGGTGACTACTGCATTTATTATGGTGTTTACTACAATTGGTAGACAATTTAAAACACTATTTGTTTGCATTCTAAACAAACAGAACTGAAGAGAGGTGGGGCTATTATTGTGGGTTATAAAATGTCTCAAATATTTCTTAAGGTCCCAGATATCTTTATAAATAGATGATTCTAATGTTTCCTGATTAAAACACTGCATATGGATATACTGGATATTCCTAAAAGTAGATTTAAAATTAATTACATAGGTATAATGTGACCCTTAATGTATTCTTATTAATCTTGTTTTTTTTTTTTTTTTTGTCAACTTGTATATTTAATAGTATTGATTTAGATTAACGACTCCCTTCTAGGGTCATTAAAGTTCATTATGCCTCCTTAATAAATAAAGTATAATTCAGATTTATTCACATGAAAGACCAAGAAAAGGACATATGACAATATATATGAAATACAGCATGTGTTCAGTGGTAATTTATAGAAAACCTTTATTTTTTGGAAATGTAGTATTCAAGAAAAAACTTCATGAGAAAGATGGAACTTATGCAGGTCCTTCCATAATGGGTAACACACTGGTCACTAAGAAAGAGTTTGAATTAAGGAATAATGAACTGGCTGGGTGTAGTGACTCACACCTGTAATCCCAACGCTTAGGGAGGCCGAGGTGAGCAGATCAGTTGATGTCAGGAGTTTGAGACCAGCCTGGCCAACATGGTAAATCTCTGTCTCTACTAAAAATACAAAAATTAGCCACATTTGGTGGCATGTGCTTGTAGTCCCAGCTACTCAGGAAGCTGAGGCAGGAGAATTGTGGAGGTTGCGAGGTTGCAGTGAGCCAAGATTGCACCACGGTGCTCCCAGCCTGGGCGACAGAGCAAGATTCCATCTCCAAAAAAAAAAAAAAAATGAACTAAGGATGAAAGCTTAAGGGGAACAAAGTGTAGGCAAGTAGGAAGTAGGAAGAGGCTGCATCTAGAATTAAGACATCCAATTAGAATATTCAGCCATCCAGGTCTGAGGTAGGAATGGAGGTTGTGGTGGACTGTTGGAACCTGTTATTCATCAGGGTCTTCCAGCTGGTTATTTGGGTTTAATCCCCCAGCAGGAATACTGTGGTTGAGTTGCCATATTCTGAGTGCAGGGCCTATAATATTTTTTTAGCAGATTTGATTTGGTGGAAAAAACAGCTTAAATGGAAGCTAGTTTGGACCAGAGACTGATTCTTTGAAGTGACATTGATCTGCAAATGAAGATCTTTGTAATCTTCAAAGCTTAAGTAAAGAGTCTAGAAATATTGATGAGAGAAGACAGGTAAATCAGATAAACATTGTGGGTTAGAGCACTGAGTGATTCCATATTTAAAGAAGGAATAACATTAGATAAACCAATCAACGATATTGATAGGAAAATATTGACTTGTTTAAAATGAAATTTTAAATTTTAGATTTTTTTCATGATTCTAAACGTAATACATGCTTCTCTAACAATATACTTTATTTTCAGGTACAAAAGTTGCAAGAAACAGCTGAAATAGTAAAAAACAGATGTGAAAATTTGCTACGTAAAAATAACCAAATAACAAAAACCAAAAATAAAAATGTAGAGAAGGTACGTTTGCAATTTCAAATAAAGTAATATTTATGTGCTTTTTACTTTATGAATATTATGCAAATTTATTCATTTTGGTCATTTTTCTCTAGTTCATACTTAGGTAAGAGCTCGTCTCAACCTCTGTAGGAGTTCATTTTCCAAGGAAATAATGTTTCTTCCAGGCTGGAAATGTTGTTCGTTCATGTGAATGTTTTTTCACTTTTTTCTTAATATTTGGAAAATAGCATAAATGTTTAATTTTTCTGATGCAACAGCAGACTTTAAATAGCTCAAAAAATGATTATCTATCAATGGTATACAAACCTAAGTACATAACATTTTTAATCTCACCCCTTTTTTCTGGTTCTAAATCTTTTATGTCTAAAAAAGCAAAGCCAATATTATCTGCTAAATGCATTTTTGAAGAAAAATAATATCTTTTAAAAAACTGTCATTTCCTTTCATTTGCTCTATTGCAACAGAATGAAGGGAAGGCCAGTGTTGGCAAGTTATGATGTTTTTGTGAATATTTTAAAGTTTTTAAATGAAACCGCATCCCTGTTTGGTTTTTTGTGTTGTTTTCATAAGGAAGCAGTGAAAGTTGTAGGATGCTGATTCCTAGCAGCAGAGGTCATGGGATGTTAGTGGTCAGTTCCAACTGAATCTAGTAAGGTCACTCTCTTTGGGTCGCTCCTCTGTCTTAGGATTGAGAAGTCAAAGTGAGGTAGCAATGTGAAGAAGAAGTCAGCCAGAGCAAGCATCCTCCAGTTAAACAGAGATAAAGATAGCCCAATGAATGCACAACTTACTGCTTTCATGGAATTACTTGTCACCTATTTTTAGTAGGCCAGAGAAGAAACCACTTCATGTCTTTTGGTCTCTTTTTCTCATGATACATACCAATGCAAATGTCTCCTCTTCTGCTAGGCAGCACTGTAAATAAAAGCATATTTTACAAACCTGTTCAAATGGCAGAAATGGCTGGAGCCTGTCTTTTTCAGATACTGTGAGGTCACGATGTTTTCTTACTGGTATTTAACAAGAAAACTATTTTTTAATGGAATTTTTATTTTTCTTATTTCACTCTTTTAAGTCTCCTGGTTTTCTCATGGCCACTAAGATGTTTTAGAGACACTGAGAGATCCTTTGTTCTGGTTTTATCTTTTATAATCAAGATTGCCACATACTATACAGAAACTATTTGGTGTTCCAATCTCAGGGAAAGAATCTGGCTATTTTTTGTTATCAGCAGTGCAAACATTTCTTAAGGTTGCTGCTTTTCATATCTCCACAACAGTGCTGCAGTGAGTAACTGCAGTAGCCAAAACAGATGAATGTTGATGAAATTAGAGATATTTGTTGATAGTAACATTAATGGCCAAATTAAAGTCAAATGAGAACTGATGATAGTAGCTGTTTTAAAATTATAAACAGTAAACCCCACCAGTTTTGGCTAAGATGAGTGAAGCAAGCTACTCTAATTTACGTAAGTATCTGAGTTATAAGATCAAATGACAAAAAGTGACAATTCCTTTAGAACTGAGAGCTGGACAGTTGACAACTACAGCTCTATTAGCAATGATTATTAGTGATAATCTATGCTTGAATATAATGTCAGGATTTAAAAAGTTTGCTTCTAAAAATTGGTTAAACATCCACCCTGCCAGCTAATTTACCCTATTTCTGTGCTCAAGAAACTTTTTGAAAACTATAGTCTACCCCATTTTTTAGTTATACATTTTTATTTAACAGAATTTAAATTAGTATTTATTCAATTGTCTTCTTATTTAAAACCATTATACCTAGAATACTTACGTTACGAGCATATCTGGTATTAAGGTAATAAAAAATATTAATGCTGAATGTGATTTTGCACTTATTTCTCTACTGCCACAACTCAGATGAGAGGCCAGATGGAGTCTCATCTGAAGGAGTTAGAGCATGTCGGCGATTCCTTGATGGCGGCCAAACGGAGGCTTCACGAGTGTCAGGAGAGTCTGCAGTGCTGCAAGGGGAAATGTGCAGACCAGGAACACACCATTAGGGAGCTTCAGGGCCAGGTGTCCAACAGTCCTGAGTTTTGCTAAAAGAATGTTTTGGAATGATTTCACCAGTTGAGGGCACTCATGTCAGGGCTTGATTTTTAAATTCCCATCTACTTGGTAAAGCGTCAACTTCATGCAGATACTATAATATTATTTTGCAAACTATTCTTTAAGTATTTTATGGCGAAAAATTGGTAATTAAAATTTCTGTTTTATTTATGCAAATCTATAGACATTTGAAGACATGGTAATAGAATGAAAGGAGAAAATTTATGCTTACATATATGTTCCTTGATGTCAGGATAAGGTAAATTATTGAAATTTACATTACAAAAATTAGAATTTAACTAGAATTGTATGTTAAGTTTTTGGGGATTTTTTTCCAGTCCGTTTTTTTTTTTTTTCTATTATACTTTTTATGCCATCAGAATAGGGATCATGTAGCCATCTCCTACTTCAATGCCTAGCACATAGTAAGCACTCAGTATTTTTTTAATTAATGAAATTTTTTTAAAGAAGCAGTTCAAGGATGGTGACAAGTCTTTTTTCTTTTACTTTCAAGACAGTTTTAGGAAGCATTCCTTGTCTATCTTCCAAATATAATCTGGATTTTAATTTTGCAGAAAGCCAATTACTGCATTTTCTCACTTAATAAGTGGGAGCCAAATGATGAGAATGCACGGACACATAGAGAGGAACAACACACAGTGGGGCCTTTCAGAGGGTGGAGAGTGGGAGGAGGTAGAAGATCAGGAAAAATAAGGAATGGGTACTAGGCTTAATACCTGGGTGATGAAATAATCTGTACAGCAAACCCCCATGACACAAGTTGACCTATGTAACAAACCTGCATTTGCACCCCTAAACTTAAAAGCTACAAAAAGATAAAAATATGCAGACAAAATTTTAGAGTTTAAATTCCTGAGAAGAGATTTTTCTAGGAAAACATCAAATGGCATAGATTAGCCTAAATTACTAATTGAAATTATGAGAATTTTTTTCTCTTAAATCAAAGCTTCTTACATTATTTAAAACAGATTTTGAAGCAGTGAAAAAAATATTCTGTCTTTGCATGGGTGAGTGTGACTTTGGTTGATTTATTTCATTTTGCTTTTCACAAAAATATATTTTCACTTGCAGTTTCAACTTCACAGATATTCCATTATTAATCAGTATTTTTAGGTGAAACACAAAACCGTAAGAGAAAGCCTATGTATACAACAATAGGAGATTAATACCACTTAAAATTTTCATGTTTCAACTTAACAAAATGTCCTTCTTTAATAAGATTCAAATGTTTTAATTGCCATCAAAAATGTTTTTTACTTACAGTTTCAACTTCACAGATATTCAATTATTAATCAATATTTTTAGGTGAAACAGAAAACCATAAGAGAAACCCTAGGTATCCAACAATAGGAAATAATACTGCTTAAAATTTTTCATATTTCAACTTAATAAATGTCCTTTAATAAGGTTCAGATATTTTGATTGCCTTCACAATGTTTTAATTGCCATCATCCTGAATTTTTTTCAGTTGATTATTTTCCAACACAGGCAACATAGCTTCTTTAAATTTAACCAGGAATTTAAAACTTCCATTTTAACAATATAACACGTTCCTGGTGTCTTTCTGTGTAAGAGTAGTAACATTTATACCTTGTTGCTTGTGGTGGTTCTAACGATAAATTATGTGGATTTCTTTGGAAGTTGACTGTGAAGAAAATGACTAAGAAAAGGGTTTTTTTTTTTTTTTTTTTTTCCTTTTAGGTTGATGGAAATCACAATCTTCTGATGAAGCTTTCTCTGGAAGAGGAAAACTATCTTATTCAGCTGAAGTGTGAAAACCTCCAACAGTAAGTATTAAATTATTTAACATTGGTGCTGCATATTTATCTGCACACTAAAATTTTAAAATATATATTTTCTGTGAAAAGAAAATTAGAACAGATGGATGCAGAAAATAAAGAGCTTGAGAAGAAGCTGGCAAACCAAGAAGAATGTCTTAAGCACAGCCATCTTAAGTTTAAAGAGAAATCTGCAGAATATACAGCATTGGCCAGACAACTGGAAGCTGCTTTAGAAGAAGGAAGACAAAAGGTATACATGACCTTTATTTAGAAACTTTTAAATTCATTTACCAAAGAGTCATCTTTTTAAACATCTTGCCAAACCTATAGTTACTGTTTTTTTCCTGATGATAGGGTGAAGGAAGAAACTACATTTTTATTCTTTAACTATCTTCCCTTTCAAGCAAAACAGATATATTGCTGGGCTAGAGTTACTTCACTAGATAAATGGTAATGTGGCTGGGGAAAGGGCAGAGATGGAAGACACTTTGAAGACATAATCTCCTCCTATACCTTTTTTATATACTACCAAATTGAATGTGAAAATAATTGAAAATTTTATTTTTGATCAGGATTCAGTGAGCTGTAAAGTTCAAGTCCCTTTTGACAAATATTGTGGCATAAATAAATACATACAATATTAAATTTCAGTTACAGCCATTAGGTTAGCATTCAATGAATACTTCAGTATCAGGCACTCTGCTAGTGCTTGAGATACAAAGATTGAATAAGACCTGGCCTTAGCTCTCAGAACTCTCATAGTCTGGTAGGGTTCAGCCCAATTGCATTTTGGAAATGCCAGGTGTTCTCTCAGATTCCTTCCCAAAGAGTTTAGAGTCCCAGAGGTATGTCTGTCCTCCCCTTTCTCTCCTGCTGTAGTGGAATATGGGGCTATCTGTAGTTTCTGCCCATGTGAGAGAGCAATTACTGCGCTGTTAACATTGTCCACACTGAGGGATGGTGCCAAGGGCATCGATGTTTGTCCTAAGTGCCCTTTCTCCCATAAGCTTCAGATCACATTGTCATCTCTGATGCATAATTGCACTTGGAATATATGCAGAAGAAATCTTTATAATAACTTAGAACCGAGTTGATAGGAATTAGGTTTTAGAGGACTGTCTTTTCCACTAAATCCTTGTTTCTGGACCAATCCCTGCCTCTACTCTCATTCTTGTGGCTCCAACCCAGCATTCTTACAAATAGCCTTCCACATTGCTTGGATGACCATAACTAAGCTAGACTTTATGCTAAAATAAGTAGTCAGATAAATATTAAAATTCAAATTCAGACCAGTTTGGAAGTGAATGAATGAAGAACCACTCTCTGTGTTTGTTTGTGTGTGTTTGTAGGAAGTGTGTATACCAATTCCCACTCCCAATTCTATTAATCCAAATGTATAATGAGCATTTAGTGAGAAATTTCTATGTTCCATCACTGCTCTTAACACCCTGGTGAGTATAAATGCTATAAAAATGGTAATTGGTCTCAGTCTGTTTTTAAAATACACTGTTGGGGAAAACACCTTCCTAAGTCATAGGGCAGTGAAAATATATACATCTCTTCCATCTCAAGCCAATTTTGCAGATATGTCATCCTGCAAAGATAAGTATAGTATATACTTACACTATATGTGCTTCTTCGAGATAAAACTTAAATTTGGATATAATATACAAGTAGTATCTATTTAGAAAAAAGAGGTACAATATAACTATGTCAAGGCTTTAAATCATATTTTAATGAAAGCACTTTAGTTATTTTACTCTTGATAAAAATTACAGGTTGCTGAAGAAATAGAGAAAATGTCATCTAGAGAGAGGGCTTTACAAATTAAAATAGTAGATCTGGAAAATGAGCTTAGAAAGAAAAATGAAGAACAAAATCAACTTGTTTGCAAAATGAACAGTGTAAGTATTAGTATGGTTTAACATATTACATAAAAAATAAATTAGCATTTAACATTCTTACCATGTAGATTAAAGTACAAAGTGAGTGAATCGAGGCTATTGCTTTACTGATAATATTTTAAAAAGTAATGTAAAACTTAAAAAATAAAAATATTATGCCAAATAATGTATTATTCTGCCTCCTTGAATGGCATGTATTGGATTGCCCTCAAATCTCATCAGGCTCTTTTCCTACATATTACTTTTGCAATGACAGACACTTAATGAAAATTATAGATATAATCTTCATTTCATCGTGATATGAATTTTTCATTTTTTAAAGATAAACACAATTTAAACTATTATGTGAGTTTTACATTTGTCTTGAATAATGAATATTTTAGAAAGTTACAATTTTGTGTTAAATATTCAGTATTATTAGATCTATATATGAGATGGATGCTTTAGTCCACTCAGCCATGAAATGAAAATACCAAATTGACTGTGTTTAATTCACCTTGTTTTTTTCCTGAGTACTCATGAAATAGTCAGTTGGCATAGAATATTCTGATAGCTAGCATTAGTCATGGTTAAACTACCTAATAATTATCTATTAATGACATACAGAATAGATACTGTATTTTTTCCAGGATCCAGAGACTCCATAAAATTTACTGTTTAATTCCCAAGTGTCTAAAAAGTTGAAAACCTAAAAGATTCAAAGGTTAAGTGATTTTTGGCATGCACAATTTGATTTTATTGCCATCAAATTTTCATGACAACTTAATCAGAACAAAACGTCCATCACCTTTAATTTAACACAGACCTTCCATTTATATCTAGATTTTTTAAACTCACCATTAGAGTTTCTAATATTGTAAAATATGTCTGCTGTTTTTTGTGTAATTGAAGCCTCTGAAAAAATAAATGAAGTGGGTTTTGCTATAAGGTCCCTAGTACTTGTCTAAAGCTGCTAAAATAAATAGATTTAAGATCTGATGTTTTGTTGAACCTGATAATTTTTTTTTTCTTTTTTTGAGACCATGTCTCGCACTGTTGCCTGGGCTGGAGTACAGTGGCACAATCTCAGTTCACTGCAACCTCTGCCTCCTGGGTTCAAAAGATTCTCCTGCCTCAGCCTCCTGAGTAGCTGAGATTACAGGCAGGCACCTGCCACCACGCCCAGCTTATGTTTTGTATTTTTAGTTGAGATGGGGTTTCACCATGTTGGCCAGGCTGGTGTTGAACTCCGGACCTCGTGATTTGCTCTCCTTGGCCTCCCAAAGTGCTGGGATTACAGGCATTAGCCACCACGCCTGGCCAAGCCTGATAATTTTTGCACTAGTAAAATTCTAGAATTCTAAGCATAAACATTGCTGAAAAATGAGTTTGTGTATTTTGTGCCTTCCAGGGGACAGTTCACTGGGCAATATTTACTTAATATGCCTGCTTCAGCCCCATTTGAATTGTAAACACCCTGAGAGCCTGTCTTATAATTGCCTATATCCCTGGTATCTCCCACAGTGCCCTGCTTACCTGCAGGCCTTTTTGTATTTTCTGTCCAAGTACCCTAATGGGGTGGCACAGGATAGGTGTACAGATCTGAGGATGACCTCAGCACCTTAATCCAAGGCACCCCTTCTGAAGCCTGAAATGTCTTTGAAGTCTTATGTTTTACCCTAAAATCCATTGACATTTTACATTCTACCCTACAAAATAAGTGTGTGTTACTATTTGTCTTTAGAAATTGTTGAGTAAAACTGATGTTCCATAAAGATTCACTATATTCATCCTGTGACTTTGTAGAGCCCCGTCTAGCACATTATTTTGTTCCCACCTCATTTCCTGAGCTGGGCATTGCTCAGTTTCAGAAGGTATCAGGTATCATTGAACATCTGATATGAAGGATGTAGAAGTTCTCTCTTATCTATCTAGGTGTCTATATTTTCACTGGAAGCTAGATGATATTTGCAACCTGTATTTATCTAAAGCATTGTCAGTGAACTTACCTACTCAGGAATTCAAATGCACCTTAGTTAAAAAGTATCAGGGTTTTAAATTTTTTTCCTCAAAAAACAACTGTAATATGAAGAATTCTTTTTATTTTTTAAGGGATTCTAAAAATAAAATGTTGACATTATCAAAACTAAAATTCTATAAGTTTTAAAGACATTTAATTCTTTTGGCATAAAATTTGAACTTTTAGACAGAAAATGGCAAAAATATGAAAATATATCATGTTAAATGACATAGAAATTATGACAGTTTAAAGAACCTGTTTATTAAGTTAATCATGTTAAATATGTAATAATTTGGGGCTAAATGAATGTGTGTTATAAATTAATATCAGTGGAGATAAACTATGTGTGTCCTTTGATTATTAATTTTAAAGAAGAGTGAGCTCTAAGTTAAGAATGAGCACATCAGATGTGAGTATTCTTTCTTTTAAAAAATTAAAAAGAATTATCTAGTCACTGTATATATATATTTAATATTATGACTCTGGTCCTTTGAAATGAATGCCATTATTGCTTATTTGTATTTTTTTCCTTTTTCCTTTAGAGAGCACAACATCAGGAAGTGTGTTTGAAAGAAATACAAAATAGTCTTGAGAAGTCAGAAAATCAAAATGAGAGTATTAAGAATTATTTACAGTTTCTTAAAACTTCTTATGTAACAATGTTTGAATAAATTGTCAAATTTATTTTCTTTAAGTAGATTTTTATTGAGTCTAAAATGTGATTAGGTAAAAAAAAAATATACTACCAGTTTTTATATTTTATGATTTATGGGTAATGGAATTAGAGTTTTTATGTAAAGATTTTTGAAACATAATTTATCTAACTGAAACATTAAAATAGGATAGTTATTACTATTCCTTTTTTGCTGGATAATTCTATTTATCTCTGGTTTAATTTTCTTTTTAAATTATATTGGTTTTTAGAGGATTTTTTTTCACACACACACACACAGAAGTCAGATTTTTTGTGATGTCTGTAGACACCATTCAAGTGAATTTGTAGTAAATCTTCGTCAGTATGATTTTAAATAATATATATAATTATTTTATATTGTAGTGATATATAAATATAATGGAAAATATTCTGAATTTTAATTTTTAATAATGGTGTAATTATATACTTTCTAAAGATACTAAATGTCTCAATATACTAAATATTGTTTCAAGTATATGCTGATTTGTTAGGTTTTAAGTATACAATTTTAAGTCATAGCTATTAAATACCAACTGCTAATGACACATGAAAACGTTATGCATTGTTTCTTTATAAAGAACGGACATTCAGGTTGTCTTTTGAATTTGTAGTCTATTTTATTCATCTTATACTAATGATTATCAGATATTATTATTATTTTAGACATTCTAAAGCCCCTTAGTTAACTAAAAGATTAAAGGAGAACAGCTTATCCCACCTTTTCCGTGGCCGACTCACATGGGGATGATCAAAATAAGCACTCTTAACATCAAGAAGCTTTAAAATAAGGTCTTTACTATTGGGATGAAGTTGTCCAGGTTGACAAAAAACTTGTTTGCTGTAATCTCCCACCATGTGTGCCAAGGTAGGATACTCTAAAAGGGAATGGACATGGTTTATAAAGGATCAAGTGATAGTGACTCCTCTTGGACAATGACTTGAGAGCTGTTAATTCAAAGGAACACTCAGGTCTTAAAAGATCACTAAAAGAGGCACGTTGTAAACTACACAGTTCCAGCCTATGAATAGAAATATCTTTTTAAAATGTTTTATGCTCTTTTCTGATCAGAGATGGGGGCCTGGTCCCCACTGGTCCCCTCACTCTTAAGACTGTCATATCATCCACAAATGCTTACTTACTAGTGACCCAATTGCTTCATAGTATTTTTCTTAAAATAGCAAAATACAGAGTGTCAGAACTGGCCACATTTTTTGCCCAACAGTTGCTAAGAAGATTAGTGTCACTTTTAAAAAAAAAATCATAGTACTCATGGTACTAAAAAACATACTTGACCCTGGCAGCCCTTTCTTTACCTCCTAAGGCAAAGGGAGCCTTAAGAAATGTCCACATGAAAGGAAAGCAAGACTTTTGAGTTTTACTCACTAAGCTGTAAGCTCCTTTAGGGCTGAAATGTGTCTTAGTCATACTAGTATCTAGGTACTCAGTTGATGTTCATGGCTAGATGACAGATGTTGAAAGAAGTAGGTATTCATACTCCTGTTTTAGATATGAAAATTGTAAGCATAAAGGATTAACTACCATGGCTGTGGTATGAAACTTAAGTTTAAAGTTGGCATTTAAATTCAAGACTGCAACATTAAAGTTCTGTGTACAGTGCTGTTTTCCCAGTGCAGCAGCAGCCCAGCAGCAGCGCTGCTATGATCCATTAAGCCCTTGCTATGTGCCAGAATTAATAATTGTGATAATGTATTAACTCATATTTTCAGGAAACTAAGACACGGAAAGGTTAGGTAACTTGCCCCAAATCACACAACTAGCAGTAAGTGGCAGACATCCAGAGTCTGCTTTGCTCTTAACTATCACCATACTACCTTTGTATCCATTTCATAAATATAGTGGTTTCTTTTAATAGTAATGCATTTGTCTTACCCATGAATACCTCCTTTCTCATATTTTTAATTTTTTACTGTTACCAAAGTAATTTGTGCTTATGGCATTTAAAAATTGGTGCCTGCAGCTTTAGGTAGGAAGACTGGAAGGAAAAAACTACCGTAAAGTTCCTAAGGTTGGTATTTGGCTCCTAGTGACACAACATGACAAAGGAAAGTTGCTGAATGCTAGAATAATTTAACAATCTCTGCTTAATACTGTTTGCACCTGAAGCATTAAGTACACACATTGGGCTCACCTGGTGTGTGACCTAAATTCAGTGTCAGCCAGGCCCTTGAGCCAGAAAGCCCATTTCCCTACTAAAAGATCTGCAGGATTTTCTTGTTTATCTTTGATATTCAGGGCCTCAAAACTTTCTAAGTTGTAAATGTTTTCTTCCATTATCTATGTTATTATTGCAAGGCTCTATAGTCAGTTCAAACCCTGAGAGTGCGCCAACAAGCTACACGAGGCGGTGTGGAGCAACATGCTGTTATAATGAGCACCTGGGTGTAGACGGGCTGAGGTCTAAAATGGCGTCAGCTCCAAGTGAAGGTGAGGCAGGGGATTTATAGTCTCCTGTAAATGGTTAAGTATCCCAGTCTGACATACCTGCTACGTGGTACCTAGACGGCCTCTCTCTCGATCTGCAAAGGGTATTTGTCTTCTGGCCTACCCTCTTCTGGCTTCTGCCCTCTTGCTGTCGCATATTGCTGGCGTAAGTGTTCTTGCAGCTGGGGACCCAGCCTGAGGAGGGAGGAGTTATCCCCCCAAGCTTTCAGGCCCCAGGGATAATCTTTCATTCCTGTCTATTTGGTTATAGGAAAAGGGAAAAGGGACAACTTTCTCAGTAACTACTTTAGGTGTGACATAGGATGTGGCATGGGCATCTCAGAAAAAGGAAGAGAAACTTAATTTTGGGGGTATCCTTGAGAGACAGGCTGGTATCCATTGTGTCGTCGTAGCAGGATTGCCTGGAAGTTAACCATAGTTTCAACAAGAGTTTTAATGGCTTTTATTATCAATGAGATAACACAAGGGAGAAACAGGAGGAGCCCAACGATAGATTACTGTCCCTACCAGCATTTTAAATCCTTCTAAGTTAGAGAACCACCCTCCTAGAAGGTTTGTCAGGTCCCATCCCTTCCAGGTTTGGACTGGTACATGGGCTACTTGCCTGATGTTTGAAGCGATTTCTAGAACTGCTTTTCCATTGTTGTCTATGTTAAGACAACAGTTAGAGATACTAAACTTACCAACAGACCTCCCCCTCCTCTGCTAGTAAGTATAGTCTTGTGCTAGTTTATTTTGATAAATTGCCACACGTGTTTGGTTTTGTTGTTGCGCCAGCATTTCCAGGGCTGAGGTGATTTGGTTAGTGATTATCTCTACAACAGCCTGTAGTCTAATTATTCTACTTAGCATATATATCGGAGTGCAATAACGCCATGAACCATCCTCAGCCCAAGTGGCTGGACCATAATATTTGATGATCCATTGCAGAGGCCACTCATCCTCTTGCCATCTTCAGTTTCCTCAGACCTTTAAGGATCATTTTTCTCTGTTTAGGTTATCATACACAGGGACTCCAAGGGTGACGCCCACGTGCTTTGGAAGTAAAAAGAATCCAGGTTGAATCGTGCTTAGGAAGCAAGTACCTTGCCAGTGATGAAGTAGCCATGAGCAAGCTGGGTTTCACATATGCAAAAGAATCCATCAGGGGCAATCCATTCCAGGCTGGTGTTCATAGGATTGTCCCATAATGCACTTAGGCAGGGGTATGTGGCCTAAGGGTTAGTGGTGTGTGTTTGTACAGCGCCAGGCCTCTTCTGACAAGACACAATTGAAGTAGCTTAAGTTAGAAGGATACCAGGGTCCTGGCGTAACTTTGGCCACCACTCTGCTGTGGAGTCATTGACTGTTAGGGTTTAATGACAGGGGTTTTCATCTACGGTGCGATGGGTTTTATTAGTCCACTTGTGGGATATGCATACCATCCCTCTTACTTGGTTGGTGAGTGTCCAGGACTTCGGGTGTTCCTGAGGAGTGAAAGTGAGGCTAGAATTTTGGGATTCTAGTAAGTAAGGGGGAATGTCTACCCCATACCACGGCCACTGTTCACTCATACAAGCTCCCCCACATACCCAGCAATTGGACATGTTCATGGTAAGCACGACATGTTCTCCTAGATCATTTTTTTTTCCTGGCTTGTAAAGGGATGTGTCTGCTTGTAGTTTTGTATAAAGGGATGGAAATACTATGGGTGATGTTGGGGGGAGTTGTTAGTTTTGGCTTTTGCTTTGGCTATAATCTGTTGTCTCTTTATGTCTTCTAGCACTTGAGTGTTTACTCCCCATTGTCCAATTTTAGTGAAGCAAAGCCACTGCTTACCTTTCGGACATAAAGCCCCATTACGACTACCAGACACTCCTAGATTTTTTACTTTATAATAACTTTTCCCTGATTCACCACATTCCTTGACTAAAGTTCCATAGTAGGCTTTTTCCCTATGAGTATGGTAAGTACAGGATTATTGCATTTTCCCTCCATAGTGGAAAGACTGATAATACTCATGCAGCTTAGAGGGGCCACTGTGCAGCTATGGACAATTTTAGGATTTTGGTGAGGGATATTTCTGTATTAAGAATTTTGGTTGGATCCCAGCACTTTGGGAGGCTGAGGCGGCAGATCACCTGTGGTTAGGAGTTCAAAACTAGCCTGGGCAAAACGGCGAAACCCCATCTCCACTAAAATACAAAAAATTAGCTGGGCATGGTGGTGAACACCTGTAATCCTAGCTACTCGGGAGGCTGAGACAGGAGAATCACTTGAACCCAGGAGGCGGAGGTTGCAGTGAGCCTAGATTATGCCACTAAACTCCAGCCTGGGCAACAGAACAAGACTCTCCATCTCAAAAAAAAAAAAAAAAAAAAAAAAAAAAATTTGGTTTGAAGTGAGGCACAGCAAGTGGTTGGGGCAATCAATGCAGGTCATTTCTGAAAGCAGGTGATTAGTCTTCCTCATGTTTAGACTTTCCAGGGAGTTTTGGTCCTTAAGAAAATTTTTGGTTAATTTAAGCTTGGTAGGAGAAATTGGCCTGGATGACCACTTAGCTGTTGATGTTCTGGAGGAAGAAGTAGCCTTGGGGATGAGCTTAACCCTGGTGCAATGGATCCAGTGGGGAGTCCTTGGACTCTCCCTGCAGTTGGCATGCTGAGTATAACAGTGTAGGGGCCTGTCCACTTCGGTTGTAGCTTTTTGTGAGGGTCAGGTTGGCAGATAAACATGTCTGTGCCTGCAAGACAGTTATGATGAGAGGACAAGGAGGTGTCAACAGGGAGAGACGTGGCCTCATTTCCTGCTTCACAAATGAAAGACCATGTCTGGATTAGGGAGGGGAGGTAATTCCCAAGTGGCTCAGAGTCTGGTAAGGGTGGAGGCCTTAAGACAAAAGTTCGGCCATACGTGATTTCAAAGGGACTATAAAAAGAAGGTGCTTTTGGTGTTGTGTGGAGTCTCATGAGTGTGAAGGGAAGACTTTTTGTCCACGACTGCAGGTTTCTAGAGCCAGCTTGGTAAGTTGGGCTTTTAAGGACTGACTTGACTTTTTCAACTTTGCCTGAAGATTGAGGCCTGCAGGGTTGTGTGGAGAACCCATTTTATTCCTAAGGATGTAGAGACACCTTGGGTAATTTGGCTGATAAAGGCGGGCCTGTTATTGGACTGGATGGATGTTGGGAGTCTGAAACAGGGAATTATATGCATGATGAGAGTTTGCATGACGATATTTGCACCTTCTGAAGTTGTTGGGAATGCTTTTACCCACCCGGAGAAAGTGCCGATAGCAGAGCTGTGTATTGGGCGGCATATGAGTGAAGTCTACTTGCCAAATCTTACCTGGGTACCTGGCCCCGGGCTTGGTGGATAGGAGAAGGTGGTAGCCAGAGGGAGCTCTGGGGTGACACTGAGTAGCAGATAGAGCAGGATTGGGTAATCTCTCGAACACGACTAGAAAGGTGAGGACAAGTGAGAACAGGGTGGAGAAGTTGCAAGAGAAGTTTGTAACTGACATGGAAATAGTTTTAGAGGCTTTGGAAGATGGGGATTGTTTGAGAGTGAGGAAGAATGAAGTGCACTTCCTTGTATGTCCTTGCGTTTGAAAGGTTTGGGCTTGGAAGTCCTCCTTTTCTTCTAAGGAATAAAGAGTAGAGAATGAGGACAGGGACAGAAACTGGCCTTGCACAGGTTATAAGCCTACTTGTTTGGCTACCTGATCTGCTAGAGCATTTTTGGGTGATATAGGACTGTCTGGTGTTTGGTGGCCCCTGCAATGAATGCTGGCAACTTTCGGTGGCAGTCTGGCAGCTTGAAAGAGTTTACTGATGAGAGTGTCATTTATGACAGAAGTGTTTTTTGCAGTTTGCAAACCCTATTCTTTCCAGATGGAATAGTGTGAGTACACTATGTGAAGAATCTAATATATGTTAATCTGTTGTCTGGCTGCTAGAGCGAGAGCTAAGTGAGAGCAATGAGCTCCACCTTCTGGGAGGTGGTGCCTAGGGGGAACGGATTGGCTTCAATAGTGTGGGGGTGACACTATAGTATAGCCAGCATGTTGGCGTCCTTGATATAGGAAGGAGTTGCCATCTACCAACCAAGTAAAGGAGGCATCTGGAAGGGGTTGGTCTGTTAGGTTTGGAAAGTGTATAAGAAAGGTTTGAACAATGTTTACACAGAAATGTGCAGGGTCTTGTGCAGTAGTAGCTTCAGGTAAGAGTGTGGCTGGGTTTAGAGGGGAGCTGGTTAGCACGGCGATTTGGGGAGTTTCTATGAATAAAACATACATTTGGAGGAGAGGTAAGACTTAGTGCACTGTGGTGAGCTAACGTGTCTTTGATGTTATGGGTTGAATAAACTGTTAACGTTGGCATGAAGAGATAGTTTTAGGCTTTCAAGGGTGAGGATAGGCTTTCAAAGGTGAGGACAGCAGCTGCCGCCAATGCCTGGGGGAAGGCAGCTGAGAACTTTGGCTTTAAGCTGTTTGGAGAGGTAGGGAACAACCTGGAGAGTGGGTCTTTAGACTGGGTTAGAACACCTAGTGCAACTCCACACTGTTCATCGGTATAAAGGGAGAAAGGTTTGATGAGGTCTTGCAGAGTGAGGATGGGGGCTGAGGTGGGAACCTTTTGGAGTAGAAGGAAAGGTTGGGTGATAATGTTGTGCAGTGTTTAAAGGCTCATGGAGAGCCTTTAAACTGCTTGGTATAATGGTTTGGCAAGTGGAGCAAAGGAGGGAACCCAGAGCCTAAAGTATCCTGGTAGTCCTAGAAAAAAGAGAATGTCTTGCTTAGTGTATGGAGGAGGGAGGGATATGCCGTTGGAAGGATATGCGGTTGGTTGTGAGCCCTCGGGTTTTCAGGGTAAGGGCTAGGCCTAGGTAGGTGACTGAGGAGGTGCATATTTGTGTTTTTTGGGGGGAAACCTGATACCCTCATTCAGCCAGGAAGTTCAAAAAATAGTATGGGCATGGCAGTACTTTTGAGAGGAAGCTATACAGGAGCAGATCATCAACATATTGAAGGAGAGTGGATGGTTTTAGAGATAAGGTACAAATGTGGCAAGCAAGGGCCTGTCCAAAAAGGTGGGGGCTGTCTCTGAAACCCTGAGGTAGTATGCACTAGGTGAGCTGATGTGAAAAGTGGGTATCAGGGTCTTCCCACATAAAGGCAAAGAGGTTTTGAGAATCAGGGAAAAAAAAAATTGTGAAAAAAAAAAAAAAAAAAAAAAAAAAGCATCCTTTAGGTCAAGGATGGAACAATGGGTGGTTTTGGAGGGAACTGCAGAGAGTAAAGTGTATGGGTTAGGAACTGCTGGACATACTGGAAGTATGGTTTGGTTAATGAGTCTGAAGTCCTGGACTAAGCAGTAAGTTCCATCTGACTTTTTAACAGGTAGAATTGGTGTGTTAAAAGGGGAGTTTGTTGGGCAGAGTAGGTGACTTGCGAGGAGGTGGGAAATGATAGGCTTTAGGTCTACGAGAGCCGCTTGGGGGATTGGATACTGCTTCTGTGATAGGAACTGGTTGGGGTTTTTAAGGGTAATGCAAATAGGGATGTGGTGTTTCACGACTGAGGGTGTGGAACTATCCCAAACAGCGGGGTTAACTACGGATGGGGGATAAGGAAAGGTTGCATGTTTTAGGGTGGGAGGTTGGAGGAATAGAAGAAAGTTAGAAGCACCAGAGTGGTCTGGGTGGATGTGTTGGGTACTGTGGGGAACATGGAGAGTAGTCTGGAGTTCTGAAAGGATGTCTCTGCCTAGGAGTGGAGTCGGGCATGAGGGCAGGACTAAGGAAGAGTGAGTAAAGGAAAAGGTGTTCAGGGAACAGAAGAGTGGAGGGGTGGCTCAGGGTTTGGAGACTTGTCCATCAGTTCCCACAACAGAGATTTTGGAGGACCTGGTGGGTTGTGAAAAATTAGGTAAATCACAGGTTGCCCCAGTATCGATTTAAAAAAACATACTGGCCTTCCTGCCACCATCAGGGTTACCCTTGGCTCGGATGTAGTGATGGTAGTTGCCAGGGCCTCCATTCCAGGGCACCATCAGTCTACAGTGGCAAGGCAGTGAGATCAAATAGGAGGTTTTGGCTGGCTCAGGAAGGGATGGGGGCAGTCCTTGCCAGGCCGCCCACAGTCCAACTTCCCTTGGGGTCTTCCACAGAGGGGGCATGGCCTGGTAGGCTTACCTGGGTTTCGGCATTATCTGGCCCAGTGTCCTTTATTGCTGCACTTGAAACAGGCACCAAGTGGAGGTGGATTACTAGGAGGCTTCCAAGTGGAGCTGTGGCCCTATAGGCCTGCAGGGCCCCTGATGGCAGAGGCAAGCATTTGAAAGTCTGCCTGTTTTTGCCTTTTATTTTCCTCATCACGATTGTTAAAGACTTTGAAGGCTAAATTAAGAAGGTCTCATTGTGGGGTTTGAGGGCCGTCATCAAGTTTCTGAAGCTTGGTGGGATATCAGGGGTGGATTGGGAGATAAACCAAAGATAGTGGTTCCTCTGGGCTGACTGGGTCTGAGCTGATATGCTTTCTCATGGCTTCAGTTAAACCAGAGAGAAAAAGGGCTGGGTATTTGTTGGGGCCTTGGGTGATTTCTCAAAGTTTTTCATAGTTGACTGCTTTACAGGCACCCTTTTTCAGTCCTGCAAGGAGACACACAATCATGTGGTCTTGACGGTGGTGTCCAGGGGACCCTCTTATTAATCCCAGTGGGGGTCTGGGTTAGGGACTGCCTCTGCGCCTATAGGCTGGGCAGGAGCTTGGTGGTGAATTGTATCAGCATGCACCTGAGCTAGCATCCAGATATGGTCCTGGTCTTCTGGGGTGAGGGTGGAAGAGAGGATAACATAGAGGTCATGCCAAGTTAGTTCGTAAGACTGGGTAAGGTACTGAAACTCTCTAATATAAGAGGTAGGGTCTTCTGGAAATTAACTGAGTCTTTCATTAATTTAAGAGAGATCAGTGAGGGAGAAGGGAACATGAACTCTTATGTATCCTTCAGTTTCTGCTCCTTCCCAAAGAGGGCACTCTAGCACAGGCACTGAAGTAGGGGTGGGGCATGGGCTAAAGATGATGCCTGAGTATGTGTGGGAGAGAAGGAAGAACCTGGAAGTGGTTCCTGCTGAAGATTCGAAGGGGGAAGGAGACTTGAATTAATAGGCAGTGGAGGATAAATAGGGGTGTAAGGTGCAGGAGAATAGGTACTTGCAATGCTAGAATTGTCCTGAGAAGAGGATGGTGTAGGAAAAGAAGTGGATACTTTTGGAGGTGGTACCTGCTGGAAAGATGGCGTCTGGGAAGGTGGTGGCTCGGAAGACGGAGGCTGGGAAAATGGCGGGTGGGAAGATGGTGGCTGAGAAGACAAAGAGGAGTCTTGGGGGGATTAGAGAAGGCGGTTGAGGGAGAGGCAGGGGCTGGGAGGGGTGGACAGCAGTCTGCTGGATTGAATGAGAAAAAGAGATAGGGTTGGGAGGAGAAAGGTGATCGGGCGGCCAGAATGGAGGAGGAGGATTTGAACAGGCGAGCAAGAATTGCAGCGGTCAGGTTGTAATCTGAGTGCAAAAAAGGCTTGGACATAGGAATTTCTCCCTGTTTTTCTATTTGTCGGCAATAACTGCTTAAATCAGTTAAAGCTGTAAAGTCGAATGTTCCATTTGCAGGCCATTTGGACCCATTATCCAATTCGTACTGTGGTCAGACAGAATTGTAAAAAAA
This sequence comes from Sapajus apella, assembly GCF_009761245.1. NCBI lineage: Eukaryota > Metazoa > Chordata > Mammalia > Primates > Cebidae > Sapajus > Sapajus apella. Next base: position 429,932 of record NW_022436976.1, read on the forward strand.
AGACAAGGCACTTAGGGCAGGTATCTTACCTGAGGCCTAAGGTTTGCAGGTTTTTTATGAGGCAGCCTAGAGGGCTGTCCTTTGGAACAGAAGACTGGGAAGTTCCCGTAACCGTGGGTAGGCTCGGGACAACAGGGAAAAGGAGACCATCCTGGATGGCTGGAGGGAAACGATAAAAGGAGTAATCATCACTGCTGCCCTTTTCATTCCTGGAACGGGATCAAATGGCTTAGAGGCGTCCCCCTAAGACCAGATGATCAGTGAGTGCCTGGCATGCACTGGAGTCTTCTTGGACCAATGTTGGATTTTTGGACCAGAGAAAGCAAGAGAGGCTGTGTGGATTTTTCTCTGTTAACCGGGCTCCCAGGAAACTTACCAGTAGGCGAGATCAGTGACCAATGTGCAGTACAGAGAGGCGAATGGAGGCTGAGGGGCTTCCTTTGGCTGCTCTGGTCTGCTCTCTGGGGTGGAGGAGTAGGTCCACCGGAACGCGGACTCCCTCCTGGGTTTCGGCACCAGATGCAAGGCTCTATTATCAGTTCGAACCCCGCGAGAGCACACCAACAAACAACACAAGGCAGTGTGGAGCAACAGGCAGTTTTAATGAGCGCCTGGCTGCAGATGAGCAGAGGCCTAAAATGGCATCAGCCCCAAGTGAGGGCGAGGCAGGAGTTTTATAGTCTCCTGCAAACAGGAAGTATCCCAGTCTGACATAATAGCTATGTAGTACATTGACAGCCTCGCTCTCAGTCTTCGGGGGTGCTTGTCTTCTGGCCTGCACTCTTCCGCCTTCTGCTCTCTTGCTGACTCACGCTGCTGGGGCAAGTTGTCTTGTACCTTGTACCGGCCTGAAGAGAGAGGAGTTATCACCCAAGCTTTCAGGCCCAGGGAGAATCTTTCAGTTATTACTTCTCATGTTCCTTTCCTTCTCTTTAGTTAGCCTCCTGGATCTGACCTCCATGCAGCTTGGTCTTTTCCCTCAGGTTATCTGCACTGGGTCTCTTATGAGGTATTTTCTCCAGCAATTTTTCTAACCACTAATGTTATTTTCAAAGTCATTCTCTTTTTCTGTTGGATGTTGAACTTTTAATTAAGAAATCATTTGGGTTTTTTTTTAGTTTCTGAAAATCTTTTTTTTTTTTTTTTTAGTTCTATAATTCCATGATATTTTCATTAAAATTCTCTTCTGTCTCTTCCATTTGTTCTGCTTCAGTAGACATGTCTCCTACTTCTGTTCTGCTGGTCATCTTTCTTCCCATGCCCTGTAAATGAGTTTAACTTTTCCTGGCCTACTCAAGCTGTTGTTTCCTCAGCGTCTGCCAGCAGCCAGCCGATTATACACATCTCTGGGGCAGTAGCAAACTAAGTGGTGAGAGATGCAGTGGCTTCAGTTCTCATAGGCCTGTGAGACCTCTTACCATCTGATGTGTTTCTGTGAGGAGCTGTTTTGCTCCCAGAATTTTTCAGTCTCAAACAGCCTTTTTTTCTCAACTACAAAGATTGGAAAGCCCTTCACCAGAGAGCCACCTTTAAGGTTTTCTGAGGTCAGCAGGTCTCTTGCAGCAAACTGCAAGTGAGGTCCTCTTAGGAAGTGAGCCATAGCAAGGTCTGTAGTTGGAAAAATATACAGCAGTAAATAATGAATTTGATCTATCTCTGCTGGCTTGCAGTTTATTCATTATATTTAGGTGAAAAAAGTCACAAAATCATGTTTATTTTTGTAATTAAACACCCCTCTGTATATTAGTCACATATGTTGGTATGCACATGGAGAAAGGAATAGAAACCTACACACCTTTTGGTTTGGTTCTGTGTCCCCAACTAAATCTCATCTCAAATTGTAATCCCCATGTGTTGAGGGAGGGGCCTGGTGGGAGGTGATTGGCTCATGGGGGCGTGTTTCCTCCTTGCTGTTCCCGAGATAGTGAGTTCTCATGAGATTTGATGATTTTAAAGTATGTGGCAGCTCCCCCCTCACTCTCTCAATGCTCTTCCTGCTCTGCCATGGTATGACGTGCTTGCTTTCCCTTCACCTTCTACCAATTATAAGTTTCCTGAGGCCTCCCAGTCATGCTTCATGTTAAGCTGTGAATCAAACTCAAATCAGCAAGAAAAAAATAATCCCATCAAAAAGTGGACAAAGGAAATGAATAGACAAATTCTCAAAAGAAGGTACACAAATGACCAACAAACATATGAAAAATATGCACAACATCAGTAATTGTCAGAGAATGCAAATTAAAACCACAGAGATCCCACCTTACTACTGCAAGAATGGCCATAATCAAAAATCAAAAAATAATAGATGTTGGTATAGATGTGGTAAAAGGGAACACTTTTACACTGCTAGTGGGAATGTAAACTAGTATAATCACTATGGGAAATAGGATGGAGATCCCTTAAAGAACTAAAAGTAAAACTATTTGATCCAGCCATCTCACTACTGGGTATCTACCTGAAGGAAAAGAAGTTATTATGTGAAAAATACACTTACATATGCATGTTTATAGCAGCACAATTCACAATTGCAAAAATATGAAACCAGCCTAAATGCCTGTCAACCAATGAGTGGACAAAGAAAATGTGATAGGCCCAGCACGGTGGCTCATGCCTGTAATTCCAGCACTTTGGGAGGCTGACGGTGGTGGATCATGAGGTCAAGAGTTAGAGACCAGCCTGACAAACATGATGAAACCCCATCTCTACTAAAAATACAAAAAGTAGCTGGGCGTGGTGGTGCATGCCTGTAATCCCAGCCCTTTCAGGAGGCTACTCAGGAGGCTGAGGCAGGAGAATCACATGATCTGCAGCGAGCTGAGATCATGCTACTGCACTCCAGCCTGGGTGACAGGGCAGATTCCATCTCAAAAAGAGAGAAAAAAAAAGAAAATGTGATACATATACATGGTGGAATATTAGCCATAAAAAGGAACAAAATCACAGCATTCAAAGCAACTTGGATGGGGTGGAAGGCCATTATTCTAAGTGAAGTAACTCAGAAATGGAAAACCAAATATATTTCTCACTCATAAGTGGGAGCTAAGCTATGAGGACACAAAGGCATAAGAATGATACAATGGACTTTGGGAACTTGGGGGGAAGGGTGGGAGGCAGGTGAGGGCTAAAAGACTACACATTGGGTACAGTGTACGCTGCTCGGGTGATGAGTGCACCAAAATCTCAGAAATCACCACTAAAGAACTTATCCATGTAACCAAAAACTACTTGTTCCCCCAAAATTATTGAAATTTAAAAAAGAAATAATTTCCTTGTAATAATGCCAAAGAAAACCTCTTGAATGTCACCTGAAGGTAATCCTAAAACTCATTTTTGTCTATATTTACAAAATTTGCTTTAACTTATAGACAAACATGGTTAATTACCTTAAAACTTCATAAATTTGCATTTCCAGGCTAAAAGTATAACTTGATTTCACTATTTTGAGCTTGTTTTATTTGAAATTTTTTATTTTAGCCTTTCTGATAGTATACATATGGTAGTTGAAGTATTTCAAGTTAAAATTTTAATTTCAAATGAGCTGACTCATGTTAAAACACCAAGGACAATACTGGATAGTATATTAGATACTCAAAGACTTCTTTCTGTTTCCTGCCTGACATACAAAGAACTTTTAGAAATTAATAAAAATCTGATTTCTAACAATAAAATATCAAACGATAAGAACAGACAATTCGCAAAAGAAGAATTACCAATGGCCAATAAACATGTTTACAAGATACTCAGATTAATTAGTAAGGGAATGTAAAGTAAAACTAATCTTTTTTATTCTTTTTGTCTACAATAATTTTAAAGAGTTAATTCCTAGTAGTGAAAAGATGGGATAAAATGAGAATTCTCTGATAATACCAATGGAGCCTATTGTTTCATTATCTCGGTACCACACAATATATTAATTCTAGCTCTATTGTTGGATAATTCCATTTCACAAGATTGGCAAAAAACATCTCCAAATGTTGGGATATTAGAAAGATAATTAGGAAAAAGACTGGGCTCAGTGGCTCATGCCTATAATCCCAGCACTTTACGAGGCTGAGGTAGGCAGATTACCTTAGGCCAGGAGTTCGAGACGAGCCTGGCCAACATGGCGAAACCCCATCTCTACTAAAAACAAAAATTAGCTGAGTGTGGTGATGGGCTTCTGTAATCCCAGCTACTCAGGAGGCTGAGGCAGGAGAATCACTTGAACCTGGGAGGCAGAGGCTGTAGTGAGCGGAGATCACACCACTCCAGCCTGGGAGACAGAATAAGACTCCATATCAAAAAAAAAGAAAAATATTTAGGAAAAAACCCAACTGACTAGAAATTAAAAATACTTATAAATAATATTAAATTTATTAAATACTATAAATTATAAATTTGTTAAATATAAATTATCAAGTTTATTAAATATTATAAATATTAAATATAAAAATAGATTTTTGGAGAGAGAAAATGGCAGATAGGAGGCAGGACCAACTTGCAGCTTCCACTTGGGCAGACAGAGCAACATGTGGAGTCCCACGTCATGAACTTTTGCTCCAGGAACTACCACAGGAACATACTAGGAAAACTGAGAGAATACACAGACCCTCTGAAGGAGGTTTGCTGGATTGCTGCTGCAGGCTCCATGGGACAGCTGAGGAATTGTGAGTTGGCTTGTTTTCTCAACTAGGAGGCTTGTAGCCTGGGGCAAGTTCTCAACCCTGCTCACTGGCTGCCTGGAAATAAACTTGGTGCTATTTTGAGGGCATAGTGGGGGTCCTTTCAGACTGTGGACTGCATGGAAGTTGGGTGAGGCCTGTGGCTGCTGGCTTTCCCCAACTTCCCTGGTGACCTGTGTGACACAGCAGAGGCAGCCATAATACTCCTGGGGACATAACTCCATTGGCCTGTGAATCACACTCCCGACCCCCACAACAGCAGCAGCAAGCCCTGCCAAGGGCTCAGACATGCCTAACCCTGCTCCTCCCCTAAACCCCGTGGTCTTTCTCTACCTGCCCTGGTAATCAAAGACAAAGGATATAATCTCTTAGGAGCTCTATGGCCCCACCCACTGCTTGATCCTCCCTATACTACGGCAGCTGATGCGCTCTTGAAAGTGCCACCTCTTGACTGAAGGCCAACCAACAAAACCAGCGTACTTAACAAAAATACAACCAAGAACCCTGACAGAGTCCACTTCACTCCCCTGCTTCCTCCACTAGAGCAGGTGTTGATATCTACGACTGAGAGACCTAAAGATGGATCATATCACAGTACTCCTTACAGACACTCCCCAGTATGAGCCCGGAGCCTGGTAGCTCCACTGGGTGGCTAGATCCAGAAGAGAGATAACAATCACTGCTGTTTGATGCTCAGGAAGCCACATCCCCAGGGGAAAGCGGTGAGCAGCACCTCAAGGGGTCGCCCCTGTGGAACAAAAGAATCTGAACAGGAGCCTTTGAGTCACAGATCTTCCCTCTGATATAGTCTACTCAAATGAGAAGGAACCAGAAAAACAGTTCTGGAACTATGACAAAACAAGGTTCTTTACCACACCCAAAAATCACACTAGCTCACCAGCAATGGAGCCAAACCAAGATAAAACTCTCTAAATCACAACTTCTGGAAATGAGGGACATACACAGAGAATTGCAAAATCCACTAGAAAATCTCAGCACCAGAACTGAACAAGTAGAAGAAAGAACTTCAGAGCTCAGGGCTTTTGAATTAATCCAATCCAACAAAGAAAAAGAAAAAAGTACTTAAAAAAATGAACAAGCCTCCAAGAAGTTTGGGATTATGTTAAATGACCAAATCCAAGAATAATTGGTGTTCCTGAGGAAGAAAGAAACTCTAAAAGTTTGGAAAACATATTTGAGGGTAAAATTGAGGAAAACTTCCCTGGCCTCACTAGAGAGCTAGACATCCAAATACAAGAAGCTCAAAGAACACCTATGAAATTCATTGCAAAAAGATTATCACCGAGGCATGTAGTCATCAGGTTATCTAAAGTCAAGAGGAAATAAAGAATCTTAAGAGCTGTGAGGCCAAAACATCAAGTAACCTATAAAGGAAAACCTGTCATATTAACAGCAGATTTCTCAGCCAAACCCTACAGGGTAGAAGGAATTGGGGTCCTATCTTTAGCATCCTTAAACAAATCAATTATCAGCCATGAATTTTGTATCTAGCAAAACTAAGCTTCATAAATAAGGGAAGATATGGTCTTTTTCAGACAAACAAATGCTGAGAGAATTGTCACTACCAAGCCAGCACTAAAAGAATGGTTCAAAGGAGCTCTAAATCTTGAAATAAATCTCTAGAATACACCAAAATAGAATCTCCTTAAGCATAAATCTCACAGGACCTATAAAATAACACCACAATGAAAAATCCAAAGTATTCAAGCAATAAATAGCATAATGAATAGAATAGCACCTCACATCTCAATACTAATGTTGAATGTAAATGGTCTAAATGCTCCACTTAAAAGATACAGAATGGCAGAATGGATAAGAATTCATCTTCCAAGTATCTACTGTCTTCAAAAGACTCATCTGACACATAAGGACTCACATAAACTTAAGGTAAAGGGGTGGAAAAAGATATTCCATGCAAATGGACATCAAAAGTGAGCACGAATAGCTCTTCTTATATCAGACAAAACAAACTTTAAAGCAGCAGCAGTTAAGAAAGACAAAGAGGGATATTATGTAATGATAAAAGGATTAGTGCAACAAGAAAATATCGTAATCATAAATATATATGCACCAAACACCAGAGCTTCCAAATTTATGAAACAATTAACTACTAGACCTAAGAAATGAAGTAGATAGCAGCACAATAATAGTGGGGGATGTTAGTATTCTACTGATAGCACTAGACAGGCCCTCAAGACAGAAAGTCAACAAAGAAACAATGAACTTAAACTATACAACAAATGGACTTACCAGATATTTACAGAACATTCTACCTAACAACTGCAGAATATATATTCTATTCATCAGCACATGAAACATTCTTCAAGACAGACCACATGACAGGCCACAAAACAAGCCTCAACAAATTTAAGAAAACTGAAATTATAGTAAGTACTCTCTCAGACCACAGTGCAATAAATTTGAATATCAAATCCAAAGGGAACCCTCAAAACCATGCAAATACGTGGAAGTCAAATAACCTGCTCCTGAATGATCATTGGGTCAACAATAACATCAAGATGGAAATTTAAAAATTTATTTGATTATAACATCAAATTTAAAAATTTATTTGAACTAAACAAGAATAGTGACGCAACCTATCAAAACCTCTGGAATACAGCAAAGGTGATGTTAAAGTTCATAGCATTAAGTGCCGACATCAAAAAGTCTAAAAGATCATAAATAGACAATCTGAAGCCACTCCTCAGTGAGCTAGGGGCACTTCTTTTCCCAGAGGAAAAGAGAACTTAAAAAGATGAACTTAAAGAATTTAAAAAATGAACTTCTTTTCCCTCAGGAAATGAAGTCATTATATGAAAAAGATACCTGCACACACATTTGTAGCAGCATAATTTGCAATTGCAAAAATATGGAACCAGCCCAAATGCCCATCAATCAACAACTGGATGAAGAAAATGTGATATGTATATGTATAGATAGATAGATAGACCATGGAATACTACTCAGCAATAAAATGGAATAAAAGAATGCTTTTGCAGCCACCTGGAAGGCATTGGAGACCATTATTCTAAGTGAAGTATCTCAGGGATGGAAAACCAAACATCATATGTTCTCACTTATAAGTGGGAGCTAAGCTATGAGAATGCAAAGGCATAATAAGAATGACACAATGGAATGTGGGGACTCCAGGGAAACAGTGGGAGGGGAGTGAGGGATAGAAGACTACACATTGAGCACAGTGCACAACTGCTCAGGTGATAGGTGTCCCCAAATCTCAGAAATCACCACTGAAGAACTTACTCATATGACCAAATACCACCTATTCCACAAAAACCTATTGAAATAAAAAATAATAATATATTTTAAAACCAGGAGCTATAAAATAAATTTTAAAATATTTTGAACTAAATTATAATGAAAATATGGCATATTAAAACTTGTAAGATAGAATTAACCAGTGGTTAGAGGGAAATTTATATAAATATATATGAAAAGGAAAAAGGCTATAAATCAACATCCTACAGTTTCACCTTAAGAAACTAGAAAAGAATCCCCCCAAGCCATATTAGAAGAGAGAAAATATTAAAGTTAACACAAATTAATAAATTTAAAAACATACACAGAGAAACTTAGGTCAAACGTTAATTCTTTGAAGATTAGTAAATTAATTAAGAAAAACAGAGAAAAAAATTATTGATATTCTGAATGAAAAGGAGGATGTCACTACTGATCTTATATTGATAAGATGGAAGTTTTGAACAAGCTTATGACAGTAACTTTGAAAATTTAGATGAAATTGGAAAATTTCTGAAACAACACAGCATACCAAAACTAATAGAAGAAATAAAATTGGAATAGTGTAATATTAATTAAATAAATAAAAATTATTAAAGAGACCCCCTCCCTACATGACCACAGACCCACACATTCTAAATACCAAGGCTTCACTGCTGACTTTTCTCAAATTCTTAATTAAGAAGTAACATAAACCAAAGCTTCCAAAGAACAGAAGAGGAGGAAATGCCTGTCAGCTTTTTTTTTAATGAGGTCAGCATAATCTCAATAACTAAAACATGGCAAGGACATTTTAAAGAAAAATACAGTCTAATATCACACATGAACATAGATGCAAATATGCCAATCAGAATATTAGCAAATTGGATTCAGCAATATACAAAAAGGAGAATATGTGATTACCAAATGGGAATTTATTTCAAAAATGCAAGTGTGTTGTTAATATTTAATATTGAATTAATTTAATTTGCTTTATTCTCCAGAAAGAGAAAAATAATCATTTTAATTGGTATACCGAATAGTATTTCACAAAATTCAACATTCATTCATAATAAAAAACTCTTCAAATTATGTACAAAATATTAATATAAACAAAATATTGAAGATCTATGATTTCAGAACTCTTCACAAAGTTTTCAAAGCATGTTCCCACTTGTAAGGATGTACCAGATGTTGTACTTCATACAGAACATGCAAAGACCAGTAAGACCTCTTTTCCTGGTAATAGTGCTTCCTTACCTTTTGAAAACCATGACACAACAGAAAATAATATATGTTATGTCCACCTATGGTAAAAAGAGGTAGTTGCTTATGCCTAGAAATTCTGGCCCAAGGCTCTGGCCAACATAGATATTGTCCAGGCTACGCCACTTTACGAGTTGAGATTAGTATCTGTCCACATTTGTAATCCATTTGTGCCTTAAAAAATCCATTACCAGCCTTTCCTCTTTTGTTCCAGCCTTTCTTTTACAAAAGATCCTGTGAACATCTCATGTCCCCAGTGGGAGAACTGGTACTTCCTCTAGATGCTTTTGGATCTGAGATATGTACATGTGCTAGAATTCTTATATTCTTCTTCAATCTAGGTCTCTTGGTACATCCAGGCTATTCACAACTTGTTGCATGGAAGCAATAATTGATGTCTTGTTAGTCTATTTACTGCCTCCACCTCTGCCTCTGTTCTTTCTCCATGTAGTATGTATTTTCCTCATCTAGAGGACACATGATTTTCATTATATGAAGCGCAGTGCAATTTGGCTTTGAAATAGCTGAGATAAAAGTTTTCATTTGCAATGGGACTATGGCTGAAGTAAAATGATTGGTAAGCATTTCTTAAAGTGATATGTAATAGTTGAATTTATGCTTATTTTAAAGTTTATTAAAATTTTTATCCTAATTCTGTATATAGCTTTCTTAGTTCTTTACAGTTGGTGAATGCAAATTCTCTATACAGGTCTCAGAAAAATCTTCTGACTTATACAAAATGTGAACTCATGTCTAGTTTATAAACATGTTTTATTTCAACTAATTTATAAATGTTGAACAAATAATAAATTAGTGGGTTTACTGTGATACCTAGCTAGATACCAAATCGAGGGATGATTTAGAAGATTATTATAATATATTCACACATGAGAGTTTAATTGATTCATTGTGATATCCTTTTATGGTAGCATAAATATTTAAAGCAATGGTCCATGCTCATAGCATTAATTCTTACTAGGATTAGATTATAGTTGGACAATATAATTACATAAATGCACAAACTGAAGCAACAGGAATAGCCAGAACAAGATTCCCTAGGCTGGTTTACAGTCGTCCGATTGCTGCTGGTGGCGGAAGCCTTAGAGATGATGAGCTTGGTGTAGGAATGTTAGTAGCAAGCATTAGCCAAGCAGAATGTTGTTTAATGAGGCGAGGCCATAGGAAATGGTAAAGACTATGATCCCATAATAAAACTTTATGAGGCTACAACTTCCTAATTCTAAACAGTCAGAAATGAATTAAGAACCCCAAATCATTAAAGGCAAAATGATTCAGTTTTTATTCTCCAACTTATAATGAGGCAATTCTATAACCACATACTTCAGTGTATGATTTGGGGATTCCTAAATAAATAAACATTTTTACTAAAATAGTAACTAAGTTGCCTATAATAAATTATTCATTAATAGATTGGTAAGAAAGTAATGAAAAGAGTGTATTATAAAATGGATAAAAGCATTCTTAATGTGTAATGATTTTTGAGGCAATTGGGAGAGAGGGTATAAAGACAGTTTATGTAGGTATTCCTAATTATCAGTATAAATTCTATAAATTCTGTAGTTTTCTTCAAACCACTTACACAAATTTCTTGGTAAAATTATTTTTAACTGTTTTGGATTTTTGTGTAGATGTTAAGACTTGTTAACCTCTAGTGGTTAATAGCATAAATGAATGCAAAAGTTTTATCTAGTGTTTAGTTACATTGCTAATCAATTCTGTCAGTTTTCCAATTGATTCTTTGGCTTTTTCTGAAGAGTCTGATATGGTCATTAACAGTAGTATTAATGTTGTGTCACAGTTAAGTATCAATAATGTTTAAAATGTCTTTATAAATGGCTTGTTCATATTGGGATCCAAATGAAATCCACATATTGCATTTGGTGGACATGTTTCTTATAATCTATAACAGCCCCCTTTATTGTCGTGACGTTTATTTATGGATAAATTCGATCATGTGCCCTGTAAAATTTCCCACAATCTGTGTTTGGCTTATGACATGTCAACATGTTTCTCCATCTCCTCTACTTCCTGTAAACCAGTAGTTAAGTACAACATCTTGAATGAATTCAATACTAAAATTTTTTTGGCAAGTATTCTTCATAGGTGATACCGTATGCTTTCAATTGCATCATGCTAAGAGCATGGTAATGTCAGATTGTTACATTCTTATTAATGTCAAAATGGATCAGTGATTTCACATGATGTCAGACTGATTCATTCATTTAAAAACTTAGATCAACTTTTTAACCTAATGATTTTAAGCCGCCATCAATAATCATTGCCAAGATCCATTATTTTGTTAAGGAATCTTAAAATGGTGATTTTTTTCTAATTTTGTCATTCTGCATTTTTTTACTCTGATTTTTCTATAAGGAACCTTGATCAACTGTGCTTATACTCACATTCAGGTTATAAGAGAAAAGATGAATGTTTGATTCAATTTGTAGAATAATGAGGAAGTTTGCAACAGCCTCCACAAGTGACGGAATATTTTGTTTTTGTTTTAGTGTATTCTGCAGAATATGGAATGTACTATATAAAAATATAAAAATATCTGTATTTTTCATCTAATTTAATGTAGTAATTTATTTTTTAATAATGGATGTCTTCATAAATCTGATGTATGGCTTTTGGCTACTGCCCTTAAGAGTGAGTGTGTGAAGTACAGTTTGAAGTCAGGTAGTGTGATGCCTCCGGCTTTGCCTTTTTTGCTTACGATTGTCTTGGCTACGTGGGCTCTTTTTTGGTTCCACATGAAGTTTAAGGTGATTTTTTCCAGTTCTGTGAAGAAGGTCAATGGTAGCTTGATGGGGATAGCATTGAATTTATAAATTACTTTGGGCAGTATGGCCATTTTCACGACATTGATTCTTTCTAATCATGAGCATGGAATGTTTTTCCATCTGTCCTCTCGTATTTTCCTGAGCAGTGGTTTATAGTTCTCCTTGAAGAGGTCCTTCACATCCCTTGTAAGTTGTATTCCTAGGTATTTAATTCTCTTTGTAGCAATTGTGAATGGGAGCTCACTCATGATTTGGCTCTCTGTTTGTCTGTTATTGGTGTATAGGAATGCTTGTGATTTCTGCACATTGGTTTTGTATCCTGAGACTGCTGAAGGATATTTTGGGCTGCGATGATGGAGTTTTCTAAATATACAATCAGGTCATCTGCAAATAGAGACAATTTGACTTCCTCTTTTCCTAATTGAATACTCTTTATTTCTTTTTCTTGCCTGATTGCACTGGCCAGAAGTTCCAATACTATGTTGAATAGGAGTGGTGAGAGAGGGCACCCTTGTCTACAGTAATCAAAACAGCATGGTACTGGTACAAAAACAGAGATATAGACCAATGCAACAGAACAGAGACCTTGGAAGCAATGCCACACATCTACAACCATCTGATCTTTGACAAACCTGACAAAAACAAGCAATGGGCAAAGGAGTCCCTGTTTATTAAATGGTTTTGGGAAAACTGGCTAGCCATATGCAGAAAGCTGAAATTTCCTTGTACCTTATACAAAAATTAACTCCAGATGGATTAAAGATTTAAACATAAGACCTAACACCATAAAAACCCGAGATGAAAACCTTGACAGTACTATTCAGGACATAGGCATAGGCAAGGACTTCAGGACTAAAACACCAAAACCAATGGCAACAAAAGCCAAAATAGACAAATGGAATCTAATTAAACTTAACAGCTTCTGCATAGAGGGAAAAAAAAAAACAAAACAAAACACCAACTATCATTAGAGTGAACCAGAGTGAACCGGCAACCAACAGAATGGGAGAAAATTTTTGCAGTCTACCCTTTTGACAAAGGCTAATACCCAGAATCTACAAAGAACTTAAACAAATTTACAAGAAAAAAACAAACAACCCCATCAAAAAGTGGATGAAGGATATGAACAGACACTTTTCAAAAGAAGACATTTATACAGCCAACAAACATATGAAAAAATACTCGTCATCACTGGTCATTAGAGAAATGCGAATCAAAACCACATTGAGATACCATCTCACATCAGTTAGAATGGCGATCATTAAAAAATCTGGAGACAACAGATGCTGGAGAGGATGTGGAGAAATAGCAACACTTTTACATTGTTGGTGGGAGTGTAAATTAGTTCAACCATTGTGGAAGATAGTGTGGTGATTCCTCAAGGATCTAGAAATAGAAATACCATCTGACCCAGCAATCCCATTACTGGATATATACCCAAAGGATCATAAATTGTTCTGTTATAAAGACACATGCACACGTATGTTCATTGTGGCGATGTTTACAATGTAAAGACTTGGAACCAACCCAAATGCCTATCAATGATAGACTGGATTAAGAAAATGAGGCACATATACACCATGGGATACTCTATAGCCATAAAAAAGGATGAGTTCATGTTCTTTGCAGGAACATGAATGAATCTGGAAACCATCATTCTCAGCAAACTGACACAAGAAGGGAAAACCAAACACCACATGTTCTCAGTCATAAGTGGGTCTTGAACAATGAGAACACATGGACACAGGGAGGGGAACATCACACACTGGAGTGTATCGGGGGTGGGGGAGTTAGGAGAGGGATAACAGGGGGTGGGGGAATTGGGGAGGGATAACATTAGGAGAAATACCTAACGTAGATGACAGGGGGATGGATGCAGCAAACCACCATGGCATGTGTATGCTTATGTAACAATCCTGCACGATCTACACATGTACCCCAGAACTTAAAGTATACTTTTTTTAAAAAAGAGTGAGTGTGTGTGTGTGCAATTATGCGTGTGTGGTTTGCATTCTTTTGAGGCTTTGGTTTGTTCTTATTTTTCTTATTTCACATTTATGTTTTTAAAGTTGTTTTTTCTTTCATTTATTTTAATCATAGCAGTCCTCCCTCATCCATGCTTTCACTTTCTGTGGTTCCAGTTACTCACTGTCAACCATAGAAAACAGGTGAATACAGTACGATAAGATATTTTGAGAGAGAGACAACATTCATGTAACTTTTATTACAGTATATTGTTATAATTATTCTGTTTTATTTTTGTTGTTGTTAGTCACTTACTATCCTTAATTTGTAAATTTAACTTTATCATAGTTAAGCATGTATAGGGAAAAGCATAATATATGATATGGTTTGGATCTGTGTCCCCGCCCAAATCTCATGTCAAATTGTAATCCCCAGTGCTGGAGATGGAGCTTGGTGGGAGGTGATTGGATCTTGGAGGCCGTTTCTCATAAATGGCTTAACACTGTCCCTCTCAGTGCTAGTTCTGTGATAGTAGGTGAGTTCTCATGGGATCTCATCATTGAAAAGTTTGTGCCACCTCCCCCAACCTTGGTCCTGCTCCTGTCACAAAAGACATCTGCTCCTGCTTTGCCTTCTGCCAGGAGTATAAGCACCCTGAGTCGTCCCAGGAAACAGATGCTGCCATGCTTCTTGCACAGCCTGTGGAACCATAAGCCAATTAAACCTCTTTGTTCACCCAGTCTCCAGTATTTCCTTATAGTAATGTGAGAACAGACTAATGCAGTATATATAAGGTCTGGTACTGTTCGCAGTTTCAGGCATCCACTGGGGGTATTAAAATGCATCCCTTGAGGATGAGGGGAAACTATTGTCTAGTAAAAATATGGTCTTCATAATTTCTGCTGTTGGGAATTTATTATCTTTCTCTACACCATTATTAATTTTCTATGTCTTCTTTATTGAGTGTATTATATCTATTATAGATTAATACTGTAAAGTCTCCTATAGAGAGTGTGTTTCTGCTCATTTTTTGTTATATATATAACATTTTTATTCTACATGCTTTTGCAACCTCTACATATTTTTCTTCATATTTGCATAAATGGTGCTAATTTCATTGTTTCTGTTGTTCTTTGTTATTTTGTTTCAGTACTTTCTCCTGGAGATAAGGAATTTAATACTTTTCCTATCTTTTCTTCCCAATCTGAGATTATAAATTCTCATTTATTGTTTTTATAAAAATAAATATGAATATATACTTTCAAATAGCTAAAAGGATATTGAATGTTCCCAACACAAAGAAATGATCAATGTTTGAGATGATAAATATGCTAATTACCCTCATTACATCACTATACATTATAGATATGGAAATATCACTCTAAAGCTATGAATATGCTAAATTATTATTAAAATGATAAAAATTAAGGTATAACCATGTATAAAATAATCATTTAAATTTATAATTTTATTGTTAGCTGATTTCATGTTCTTTTTGGTATCAACACTCAATTGTTATTTTTGGTTTACCTTTCATTTTTCTAGGATATGCTTTAAACATTTTATTCAGTAATTATCCCTATTTGGCATATATTTAGCATTCTCTTATTCAGGATTTCTTTCTTGCCTTAATTTACAGGTGGAAATCTGAGCAGAAACTTTAGTGGGAGCAAACTTGGGGCTACAACTATTTCCTCCAAAGCACTGTAGATGTTGCTTCCTGTCTTATGACACCCGCAGAATAAATGTCTGAGGCCTTCAAATTATTTTTCTTTTGTGGGTAGCCTAAGCGTTTTTGCTGGATTTCCATGGATCCTTTTTTACCCCAGAGGTCCCTTTAAGCAATATCATCACTGGATCAATGTCATTAAGTCATCTGACTTAAGATCCAGATATTTCACTTTCTGTCTATTCTCTCCTTGTCAAAGCAGAATTTTCGAAGGAAAAAATGTGCCTGACACCATCTTTTCTAGAATTCTGTCCAAACAGGGACATATGTGGTCAAATATTCATTTATATAGATAACTCTGGTAACCATGAAGCATCGCTATGTTGTCAGGGAGGATAAGAATGAGTGAAAAGGGAGAAGGAAGGAGGCTGGGAGACCCAGTAGGTGACTGTGTCATAGTCTAGTAAATGATAATGGGGTAGCAGTGGTAGGAATAGTGAAAAGGGGATAAAGTCACGAAACATGAGAACATGAAATCCACATGACATGGCGACTCGCTGTCTTTTGTGGGGAGGGATGCACAGATTGCTGATGTACCAGTTAGTGCCATCAACTAAACTAAAATACAGGAGGAAAAAGTGGGGTCGAGGGAGAACAATTTTGTTTCAGGTTCCTTTTATTTTTTTTTCCTTAGAAAAAAGAAAATTGTTATTTTGCTTATATTTTTGCTCTGATTTTAACTTATGGGTTTGTCTAATTATTTTCCAATGTATTTGTGTGTGTTTGTTGGGGAAGGAATATGATGTTTGATTTAACAAGTTACAGACTTTTTCTGTATTCTTTGTTACTGCATTGTTGCTCATGTTAAATTTATTTTATTTCCAGTGTCTATATTATTTACATAATAAGTAAACATTTACCATATTTTCAAATGATATTTAGGACAGAACACTGTCAGCCTTCACAGTTCTAAACAAATGCATAAATTAGTTTCTAATAATCATAATAGCTTTGAGATTAAATGAAGCTCTGAGTTAATCATACAAAAATTCTAAACAAACACTAACTCATTTAAGAGGCTGTAGAAAGTATTAGCCCAACTTGAAATTTATGTTATTTATTGTAAATTTCTTTCACTGACAAATTAAAACATTCCCTGTAAATTGTAAGAAGGGGCCCACGCTTGTTCTGGGAACTCTGACTATTAAAAAAAGCATATTAATGATACTTCAGAATTACTGTGAAAGAGCTGAAGAAGGCAGTCTTTCCTTCCATTCTTGAGTCACTGATATTTAAGTAAGAGGGATTTGGGGCTTCCTGATTTATTAGGATAGATTTTTTTTTCTTAAAAAAACTATAACAAAAAATAATACGTAATCTAAAAGTCTTTCAATTTGGGCTTAATAAAATCTTAGGATTGGATCTTACTATTTTGAAATTTGTTTATTCATATCACACATGAGGCTACTTTTCAAGTTTTAATAAAGGCAATTATTTTTCATGCTTTATATTTTTGTTTCTTCAGTGATTTTGATCTCATAAAGTTTTCAACTTTACTTTATCATTAATAATTTAAATACAAAAGTAGTAATTTTTTATTTAAAAATAAATTCCAACAATACCAAAGAATATGATGTGAAAATATTACTTCAGCTGCTTCTCATCCCAGAGCCCATTGTCCAAATTAAATACTATTCATTGTTGATTTATCATATTGCTTAACCTTTAAAGAAAGCCTAATTCTTTAAATAATTTAGTCCAGGGGAGAAATAATATCTAGTTCTCTTACAGATAAAAGAACTAAATATCAATCCTTTTAAATTTTAGTAACTCATAAACCTAGAGATACTGAATAATATTGGAAATGTTTGAACCTCTTAACTTTAGCAACATTAAGATTGTCTTATTGTTACTAAAATGACCAAGTAAACTTTTCTCATTGTTTTGAGTAAGAACATAAGCTACACTTTTAAAAACATGTTTTTCTATATTTTAATAGATATAGCAAGTTTCACTATTCATATCAAATCAACATGTAACTGTAGTGATCCTAGTACAATTAAAAATGAAAAATATAGTTTATCAATGGTATTTTAAATGTTAATATAATTCTTTGAAGGCTTGGATATTCCAATATCCAAGTTTTAAAGTAGTTTGTATACACCCAACATGCAAGCCACGACTTTAATCATTTCCTCACCAGAACTTCAATTATGCCAAGCACTTTTTAATTATCCTGTAGCCCACAGTTCTATTCTTAGTAAAAGTCTGACTTTTGTAGAGGCAGTCTTCTCCTCTGTGGTGAAAATCAACTCACCACTTAGCAACCCCACCCATGAAAAAGCCCCATGAACTAAAAGCTACTAAATTAAGTGTGTATTTTTAACAGCTTCAATTTTAAAGTCTATTTCGGCATAAAAGTTGAAGACTTTTTTTGAAGTCCAAAAATGCTATGTTGGCATTTCCTGGTATTTTCAGAATGCAATTTGTTTTTTTGGGTTGTCCCTTTTACAAAGTTAGTTTCTTAAAACACCAATTTTTTTTTCTAAAGGGAATATATGTACTCAACTTGCCTTATCACTTTGTATTTTTTTATCTAATTTTAAAAAAGCAAATTCTGAACCAAGAAGAACCATGATAGTAAAAAAGACTTTATGAGTGAAGCAGGGCTGTAGGATAGAAGGAGAGGGTTTGGGGGAACAGGGGGAAGCAGAGGAAGCACAGAGCCGAAGTGTAAATGGGCTCAGTGTTTCAGGCACAGATCTAAACCTGAAACACAAATCCAGAAATTCAGAGAAAATAAATCATGTAGAATTATTGTGCTTTTCACTATTTTCATTTCATAGTAATGGAAGACCTGTCTTTCCCACTTAGTACAAATAGAATACAAAGTCATTTTAGGAAATGCTTGTGTAAGGCTAATGCTTATAAGATATATTAAACACAAGTATATAATATATCCATTCAAGAAATAATTAGAACCTGCTATGTAGAAGGTCCTCTACTTCTGATGGGTCACAGTGTAGCTCCAGTATATGATTATATTATGAGCCACCTTCAGAAAATACAGTGTCCAAAAGCTGAACTTGGGAAACATGACACATACGGTACCCTCAGTCAACATGTGTTGTCCTTGTTTTTCCTGGCTTTCATCTACTATAGAAGTTGAAATACCTAAAAATTTCCCAGTTTGCCTTACAGATAAAAGTTGCTTGACAAGGTTCTGACTAATGAGATATAAAGAGAAAGTCATTGATACCACATGGCCTCTTTCCAGTGTGCTCTAATTGCTGCTTCATTCACCTCGGGTGGTGGAGCTGAGAAGCCAGAAGAGTCCTTGAAGGTGTTCTTGGCCTACTATACTATCTGTGGACCTCCTACTCGGGACTTCCTATGGCATAAAATATAAACCCCTCTTCCTTGTTTAAATGACAATTTGCTGAGGTTTCTGTTACTCTTAGCTGCATGTGTTACTGACTCAGGAAAAAATTAATTGGGCAGTTAGCATGATGGTGGTCTTCATATTCCAAATTGTGATGAACGGTCTCTAAGATGGCTCACAACGATCCCTATCTCCTTAACAGCCTTTTGTATTTCCTCTTCCACTCTCTACCAGGGTCAGTTTGTGTGATCAATAGGAAGTGGCAGACGTGAGGGCTGTTGCTTCTGAGGTTATAAAGGTTACAGTTGCTGGGGCTCTCTCTCTCTCTGACTCTTTGCTCTGGGGAAGCCAGCTGCCATGTTATATGAACAGCCCTATGGAAAGGCCTACATTGTGTAAAACCAGAGCCTCCTGCCAACAGGAGCTTGGAAGCTGACTGTGTGGTCCCTTCAGATGATGGTTATCTCACAAGAGACCCTGAGACAAAGCCACTTAGCAGTGCCCCTTTCAGATTCCTAACCCTCAACAGTAAACGTTTGTAGTTTATAAGCCACTAATTTTTAGGGTGATTTATTACTTAACAATAGAGAACAAAGGAACAAATGGATTGATTGTAGTATCTTAAATGGTGTGCTTTAAAAATATTCAATTTATATTTTATTCATAGTTCTTTAATAACACATTTTGGTATAGGAAATGGATATATCATATATATATATATATATATGTTGGTAAATTTTTTCATATTGAAATATAAGTCCTTAAATGTTTGCTATTAAAACTTTTTTGGCCTTCTTAATGTTTAAGTGGTATTTACTCGCTCATTTAATATGAGATCTAGATAGAGTTCACTATACAAGTCGGAAAATATTCCGGCTTTCATGGAATTGCTACTCTGGTGTGGGAGGCAAATAACTGAACAAATAAACAAATAGTTTTATATAGGACTAATCATTGGGAAGGAACTAAAACCATTAAATGATAGACTCGGGATGATGATGGCTGGGTTTTGGAGAGAGTGACTTATGCTAGGAGGGAACATTTTTACTGAAATCTGAATAGTTAGAAGAAGCCAGAAATGTAAAGGTCATTCCAAGCAGAGCATGTAGAGAGTGCAGAGGCTAGGTGGGAATTCTTAACTTGCTTAAGCAATAGAAATAAGGCCATTATGGCTGAACCACAATGAATGAAGGAGAATGAGATGAGGTCCTGGTTCCTTGAAGGTGGCTTCTTGTTGCTAGAAATGAAATAGACAGGGCCAGGCTTTGTGGGAATGGTAAGAAGTTCAATGAAAGCCACTGGAGAATTCTAAGCAAGGCAACATCATGATTTATGTATTGGCAACAATCAGTGGGGCTGCTGGCTGCAGGCTGGATAATAGGGCAAGAGGATGCAGAAAGGCTAGGAGGCCATTGTGCTTGGCAGACAGTAGGAACTGTATGAGTGAGTATGTGCTAAGTGAATGAATGAATATGTCAGAGTCAGTCAAGAATGACTATAGTTTGGGTCAGTGTGATGGCAGTGGAGATGGAATTGTGTGGACAGATTTGAACTATATTTTGGAAGTAGAAACAGTAGAATTTGATAATCCTTTGGAAATGTACATCTGGAAAGGCAGCGAGGGAAAAAGCAGACTCCAGAAAAAGTAACTCCCACCATTCTGGTTTAAGCAACTGGGTAGATGAACATGCATTTATAAGTTGGTCAAAGACTGGGGGGGTGGGGAGTATATTTGGGAGACAAAAGCTTTTGTGGTTTTGAAATATCTGTGATACTTTCATGTGAAGATTGTAATCAGAGAACTCAGCTGGGTATTTGACTACATTGCTTATAAGAGGGGTCAGGGCTGGAGAAATAAATTCAGGAGCCATCACCAGTTTCTCAGAGATTCATAGTGCAGGCTAATTCATATGGGCTTTCAAAACCAAGCTTCATTGGCTGTGAAATCTTGTCATGCTGAAGGGAGCCATCAGACAGAGATAAAAATATATAGATGCTCTTTAGATTATGGCACTGGATGAGGTATAGCTCTAGAAGAAGACAGGGCTAGTGGAGCGTAAGGGCAATATAGCATCATAGTGATGCTTTAACTTTGATGCCATCAAAATAGAAGTCACTTTAGAAAATGTTCTGAATAGTTTCCAGGTGTTTGTAGAGCTCTCTTTTTTTCAAGGAAATTGACAGAATTTTGTATCTCAAATTCATCTTGGCTTAGCACTCTCTCTAGCATTAGAGTCATGTGGCTTTCTGCGTCTTCTTAGAAATAATAGTCCTCATTTCTGGGATTGTAGATGGTTTTCTTGAAGTTATTTTTAAAATATGTGATATTTTCATAGAAAAAAAATAATGCAATAATGTACCCGCTGGTACAGCACATTGATTATGCATGCTTTTACTTCTTAATACAGCCAGTGTACAAAAAGGGAGCACAAGAGAAAAACAAAGGAATTCTGCTACTCAAGATCTTAAAACTCTGTGTGATAGGTGTCTGTTAGCAATAATAGGAAGCTACTTCACACTTCAGTAGTGATCTGAAAACTTTTGAACTTGCCTTTGAACTTGCCATGTCTGCATGCAGCTCCTGCACTTATTTGAGTTACACGAGGTTGCATGTTCTTACAAATGAGAGTTAAGAGTTCTCATTTGAAAGCAGTCTAGTTTTGCAAAACTCTAACAACGAAAGCAACTCACTTACCAGAAGGCAATGTAGATGTCTGGGTCACCAATGGAGAATAAGTGACTTCGTGGAGGTTAAGCACCAATAAGAGGCAGTTTCAGGACTAAGACAGGAAGCCTGCAGTCATGTGCAATTTAGTGGCAAGTCTAGTAAGTATGATCATTTCAAAGTAGTAATGAAGGTAAATGATATTTGGATATATCTCTAACAACAGTAATGAGAGATGAAAATATCTGTGGTTACTATTGGTGGCAAAGTGACTTGTTCTGCTCCTACAATGGTGATTTGCTGTCTACATTCATAATGAAAGGAAAGGCTAAATGTCAGTTAGAAGTTTAATGAAAATAGGCTGGGCTCAGTGACTCATGCCTGTAATCACAGCACTTTGGGAGGCCGAGGCAGACAGGTCACTAGAGGCCAGGAGTTTGAGACCAGCCTGGTTAACATGGTGAAATGCTGTCTCTACTAAAAATACAAAAATTGGCCAGGCATGGTGGTGGGCACCTGTATTCCCACCTACTCAGGAGGCTGAGGCAGGAGAATCACTTGAACCTGGGAGGCAGAGGTTGCAATGAGGCAAGATTGGGCCTGCACTCCAGCCTGAGCAACGGAGTGAGGCTCTGCCTCAAAAAAATTTTTTAAAAAGTTTAGAAAAAATAAAGATGTGATTTCCTTTTTCCCATCCATATTTATGCATGCATTTGTGGACCCCAGGTAAGAGCCCTTTGTTTAAGTGTAAATTAAAATAATATGCCTGGGTTATTTTAACATTTAACATGTTGTAGTTTGAGGGGATCACTATTGTTATTTTTTCACTATTCATCTTTTCTTCCCCACCTGACTTCAGGACAAATTGAGAGTAACTGATGCAGGAAGAAAACACAGAAATCAAAATAAAGACTATACTGCTGAAAAATCTGCTTGAACAAGCTAGTTAACATGTCTTTCCTGAATGAAGCCAGCTTATCCATACGCCTCCATTGTCCCTCAGGAGGCAGAATATGTAAAACTAGAACTCTGTAGACTGGAGGATCCCAAAGTAAGGGCCAAGCTGTACATTTATCAATCAGGAAAGCCGCTCCACCCTCCATGCAGCCCCTACAATTTGAAACAAGCATTCTTCCTAACATAACACATTAATTCATCAGTTTATCAGTTCATATAATTTTTTCCTTGAGATTTTTGTGAATAACTATAGAAAAACCTACTTCACCTGGCAATACGTAGGAAAAGGCACAGCATAATGCTGAAATGCAGAGAATATTGTTGCATGTAAGATGTTGATCAGATGTTCTAATGCAATTTGACAACTGTGTGAGAGGGGAAAAAGGTATATTCAGAAGGACTTAGGTGAAGCTAGGTGAATATTTTCATGACAGGATTTTGGTCACCGATATGAAGCAACTAGAGGAATGGACTTGCTAAAAGTTAGAGAAGTCTAGTTTATCTTCCAAGAGGCTTTGCAGCCCTGTAAAACTGTAGAAATCAGAAATTTGACAATAATTTTAAGATAATTTATATTTATTTTTTAAGGAATGCCACGTTTATCTTTCTATATATAACATTTTCTGGTCAGTAGTAATATATATCCTTTATTCAACATTTTATTTATTTATTTATTGTTTAAAAAATTATTATTCTCATTTTTTTTTGAAAAAACCAGTAAAGATCTGGGTAAATAAAAACATTTTAGAGAACCACTTGAGGAGTACTATGAGCCAGGCTCTCTTCTCCATTTAAAAAATATTATTAACTCACTTTTTTCCATAACTTTTTGAGATACTATGAAAACCACCTCGCATTTAGAGAAAAAGAGGCAGAGAGTGATTAAGAAATCTGCCCAATGCTACATGGTTAGAAGCTGGGAGAGCTGGGATTTGAGCTTCTATACGCTAGTTCTGGCATTTGTGAAGTTCTCACCTAATAAAAATTATCCGCAATTGTAACCAAAGCAAGTCAGTTCTACCCTCCTGTCTATAGACACACAGATACATTTGTAATGTACCTTTTTTTATTTTTAAGCACAATAGATCAATTCCTGCTGGCATTATAGTTCCTTAACTATCATAGCTTCTCTGATTTTTCAACACTGTCTGTCATCCATATTCTGCAGGCATAGCCAACTCAGTCAGTGTCCACTCAGGCAATCAGAATTAACAGACAGAATGTAGGACAGAAAACTAGCTGCAAACATGTTGGAAGGGCTGGAGAAGCAAAAGAGGGAAGCTCTGTTACCTAGAGATTAGTAACTTCCAGAAGTCACTACTATACTACTGCAGGAGAAACAGAAAGGAAGATGCTGCTACCCAGAGCCTGTAATCATTGTGCCCTTGATGCTGCTGGAACCCCACTGCAGATGCTTTACATGAAACAGGGAGTTAATGCTCTTGCTGATGCTTCAGGGATCCAGGATCTCAAAGTAATCAGCTGCTGTCCCTGTTGCAGCCTAGGGAAACTTTCCTACTGAGGCTGTTGGGGTACCTGCTACTGCATCTACTGTCTGAGCCATGCTGCCTGAGCACATATCCAGGGCTCGGGCTTACCCGCTGCTGTTGTTGCTGCCACCATGTTTTTCAGAGCTACTTCCAGAAGCGGAGAAATCCTCCACATTTCCAATTTTTTCCAGTGCCTCCCATTGCCTCCCAGAATGTCAGATTCTCTTTGAGAAACAGCTGAAAAGGAAGTTTGAAAAAGACTCAGATGTATGCAGATTCTGCCCCCCTGCAATAGAGGAAAGGCATAGGGTGGAACTGGAGCTGAGAGCTAATGACTAATGAGCAGATCATTCTTCAAGACATTTACCTTGCCTTGAAATGTTTCCCTTCTTTTACTATGTTTTCCATGTCATTATTCTTCCACAATTCTGCATGATATTCTCTGTTAATTATTGATGCCCTGGTTAAGTTTATTTGCTCTTTCTTAAGGTTAATTTTTCTCTTCTTTGAAACTTGAATTTGCAGGTTCAGCTTGTGTGGGAGTTTTCATCTCCCTCCTCTTCAAGACTCCTTCACTATCAATTTTTTGGTTGACTTCACCAACTCTCACCCTACAATCTCTAGACCTGGGCATGGTCTTAGTTGGTGTCTTGGACTCCTGTGGCATGGTGTCTTTGAGATATTAGAGATCCAGTCACTAAGCTGGCAAAGGAAACACTGTGCTTGCTTCTGGCTTCAGGAAGAATGCCTTGCTCTGTCACCCCACACAAGACCAACTCTGCCTATGCTGCCTGAGGCTTCGTGTTGCAGGTAATCTATTATCCTGCTTTTGAATGTGGCTATGACTTTTCTTTATCTATCTTTAAAAATGTTATTACTGGTATATTTACAGTGAAGGGAAGAATGTAAAGCATGAACTCAAGTGTCACAGTAATGGTAAATTTTAATGATTATAGTTTATAATAATCCTGTCATAATACATTTATTTAGTTGATTTGCTTGGATTTTCTAGGTAAGTTATCATGTTATTCAAGAATAATGAGTGCAACCACCATGTAATCATCACTGACTCCATGGCAAGTCCACTCTGCCATGTGCTTTGTATACTTGTCAAGACTCAGAAATGGGCAAAGTATATCACTGGTGTCTTTCAGTGGAGTGCGGGGTATTACAGAGGAATCTTGGATTATCTGACTCCAAGAATTCACTTTCTATTGACTAGGTGATTTTGCAGCTCTGCAGAGGTAGCTGTTAAATTGTTGCAAACTGCTAACGGTGCAGCAAATTCTTATTCATACCCATGCAAACAAATTTTGACTGGTTGATTATAAAGTTCTATAAGTCAGATTCTCATTTGAACAAATCTTACTATCTTATTGGTTCCCTCAGTAATTGAAGAGTTGAATAAAATCTTTGACATATGTTTATTTTATAATTGTAGAATGGTCATAATTTTACTGTTTTGAAAATTATACTTTAGCATACATAGTATCTTTTAGTCTTCACAACCTGAGAGGTAAGTATCATTCCCATTTAATAGATGAGAAAACTGAGACTCAGATCAAATGTTTGTCTACTCAATGTAAAATTAACTAGTAAGTGATCAAGCTGGAATTTGAATGCCAAATTTTGCTGTCTTCAAGCTTTGCCTTTAAGACCTATGCTCTTATATATTTTTGCTTGCCTAGAGAAACCCCATTTACTCACAAATAAAATGATTAAAAAATATGAACTTTGTAAAACAATATTAATAATAACTAATATATGTTAAGTGTTTACTGTAAGCCAAACACCAACCTAAATTTATTTGGATTAATTAATTTAAGTGACAGTGAGAGAAGAGAATTTAAAGAGGTTCAATCGCATGCTCAAAGTTTTTCATGCTATTTCTAGCTTTTTCTCTTCTTTCTCTAAATGCCTAGTTTTCCAATTAGCCGCACATTAGAATCATCTGGATATCAGCATATCTTAAAAGTTTCCTAGGTGATTCTAATATGGAGAATCACCATGTAATAGAGATGACTTATCCTGCTTCCCTAGCTGATACCTAAGAGAACTGGACAAATCTGCAATATTTGTTTTGGTTTTCCTGCTGTAGCTTAGAAAGAGAGTAATGGTGCTGAAATCTGTACCATCCTGAAGCTTGAGTGTCTAGATGAATGCAGGACTTAGCTAAAAGCATTTGAAAAAGCATCCCAGCTGAAGGACAAATCATAGCAGGAGCACAGCAATTGAGAGAAACCATGTTAGTGGTAAGAAAATGACTTTTACATGGACTCACTAAATGATTAAGAGCTGCCTTAATAATGCCAAACAATAACATGTAAGAGTCAGCATTTGCTAAAAACATTTCTTCTTGTAATTTAGAAATGATTTCAATCACTTATTAATCTTTTTTATAAACATCCTTATCCCGTTGTCCACAGATGTAGACACAGTGGCCTAGCTACTCAAAAGTCATTCACAATCTTTTCTTCTTGCCTCTTCTTCATCATGACTTGAAAGCTAAGACATTCAGCTTTCCAACAATCTTTACATTAGAAATAACCATGTGACCCAATTCTCAACCAGTAAGATGAAAGCAGTTGTTAACGGTATGAAACTTTGAAACATCATTTTAAAAGAGATAAACTAAGAAGCCTCTGCCTCAAAAATATCGATAAGCTTTGAGGTGGTAGGGCAACCATTTTGTGACCATGTAGAGAAAAGCCACAGGCCAAGAATGGTGGAGCAGAAAAATAAAAGGACTCTGGATTCTTGATGATATCGTGGAGTCTGTACCATTCCTCAAGAGCCTTATATCAGAAATTTTATCACATAAAACGTCCCTTAATTATACAGTTCACCCTTGGTTGGTTTTTCTGTTGCAGCTGAAGGAAACCCTAACTGATAACATTTTCTAAAACATGGAAATAAGAATG
Organism: Sapajus apella; assembly: GCF_009761245.1. Taxonomy (NCBI): domain Eukaryota; kingdom Metazoa; phylum Chordata; class Mammalia; order Primates; family Cebidae; genus Sapajus; species Sapajus apella. Next base: position 456,967 of record NW_022436976.1, read on the forward strand.
TATTTTTTGTTGTTATCTTATTTTAAAACATGCTGTTAAACAAAAGCTTCTGAAAGCAAATGACAGTCAATTTAATTAAGCCCAAAAGGAAATCTATACAAGTCATGTCTTTTTTGTTTTTAAGTTAGTCATGTGTTGTTATCTTCTACCTTAGTTTCTATTCTGGTTTCAAATTGAGTGATAAACCCTGGTAATACATACCCAGAATTTTTCTAAACTAACTCCTATTATTTCCTCTTTTACAATACTAATTCATTACAAAACATTTCTTCTCTTATATTTAATTGTAATGCAGAAATCTGGCAGCAGGGTCAACTGTGATATTTTGTAATGCAAAACTCCCAAGTAACTTTTAGACCTTTAAGCATCTAATCATGGGAAACGTGGATTAAATATATAGTAACATTGTTAGAAAAATGTGTCCTGTTTTATTGAAATATCTTGCTGCTTTCTTTTTTCACCTTTTCTTGTGGTTTTTTCATAATTGTTCTACCCAATTCTGAGCCGGTCTTGTCTGTTCATATTTTAGACAGGTAATGCGGTGAAAAAATAATTATTTGTGATCACTGAAGAATAGTTTGATCAATAAAATAGATTAAATCTAGAATAGGTTAAAATAGTAAGTCAGATAATCAGAAGAATGTCACAGTTGCTCACTTATATAATTTTTAATTTTTTAGAGACAGAGTCTCTCATTGTTACCTAGGCTGGAGTGCAGTGGTGTGATCACAGCTCATTGCAGCCTTGGACTTCTGGGCTCAAGCTGTTCTCCTCTCCCAGCCGTCCAAGTGGCTAGGACTATGGGCAAATGCCACCATGCCCAGGTAATTTTTTTTTTTTTTTTAATTTTGTACAGACTACCTCTCCCTGTGTTGTCCAGGCTTGCCTTGAACCCCTGGCCTGAAGCAATTCTCCTACGTTAGCCTCCTAAAGTTCTGGGATTACAGGCATGAGCCGCCATGCCTGACCTGCCCTATATAATCTTTAGATAACTTAGCATAATGTACTTAGTTCTAAAATTTTTCTGACCATAATATAATCTTTCTTTAATTCAGAGTACATAGTCTTTTCTACCCAATAGAGCTTACATTTCTTTTAAGAAAGTTTTCTTTTATAATGCCCATAGGTCAACAATTTTAGCCTTTTCAGAAGAAGAGTGAATTAACTTTTCAAAACTGAGTAAATTGTTAAACTTATTATGAATGATGCAGGTGACCCATCCAATACTATATAGATTTTCCTTCTTATCTTTATTATTAATGAAGAGAAACACAATCATTTAGAGTTTCTCAAAGGAGATAAAATTTTACAATATTTAGGGTGTGGGCCAGTGTTTTAGAATGAACATGCCATTTTTTCATAAAAGTTTCATTAAACATGTTTACTAATGTTTTGCATTGGTGGAATTTTATATCTGTCAGAATTCATGATTCCATTCAGTTGTTATGAGAAAAACTTTAGTCAAATTAAATTTAATGGAGTTTAATTGAGCAAAGAATGATTTGCAAATGAGGCAGCTCTCAAAATCAAAATAGGTTCGGAGCAATTCTGGTGCTGCAGCATGGTCAGATAATATTTATGGACAGAAAAAGGAAAGTGACATTCAAAAAATAGAAGTGAGGTACTTAAACAGTTGGATAGGTTACAACTGGGCATTTGTCTTATTTGAACCTGGTTTGAATCGTTTGCTACCTGTGATTGGCTCCTTGTTACAAGAGTAGATTATAGTCCGTTTTCATATCAAGTTAGGGTATAGCTCTCTAAGCATGGAGGTGCCTTTAGGCAAAAGTTAAAATATGTAGGGAGGCAGCTTTAGGCCAAACTGAATTTAACAATTACCCCTTCAACCTCTCAATTTTACCATAAACTTTAATCATAATGTCACTTCTGTCATTGCTGTAAATGGGTAGACTTATTTGGTCTTATTATAGAATTCACAAGTCTTATTTGGTCTCAGCTCCCATCAGTTTTGGGATCTGTGTGCTTCTTTAAGGTTTTGGTTTGATTATGTGGAACATAGCATAAGTGACTCCATGCTGGGTTAGTCCAGTCTGTTTGGGACTAGTGCATGAGTTCAGTCCAAAATAATGGCCTTCCATAATTTTGTGTAGCAAATCTTAGATTAGAGCATGACCAAAACTTAGAGCTTTATTTCTACTCTCAGTTACCATCACTTTGGGGTTCTAGTCTCAACAAGTCAATCATAGGTAACAGTTGTGTGTCCTCATGATCACATCTTTGGATTTTTGTTGTTCTAGCTGAAGAGGGACCATTTGGCATTCTGCAGATGGCTGCATGCACACATTTAAAACTTTTGAGAGAATACAGCACATCAGGGAGACTACTACTATGGCTATCAAAAAGATAATACTAAGAGTTTGGAGTATGCTCCTTAGCCAGGTTTCCTGTGAACAAACCCAATCAAAATCAAATAGATCAAAGAATGAGCCAGAGGAGGAATGTACTCATTTTAACAAAGCAGCTTGTTGGTTAATCCCCTGTGACTGAGTCTCTATAATACCTGATGTATTCATTTATGTAATAAGAAGTTTCAAAACTGCACAGATTCCTCTCTTCATAATCTACAGCAATTTTATTATCTAATAAAACTTTAGCAAGAGAATTTAAAGAAGTCTGTTGTGTAACCATACCCTTTGCAGTTGAACCTACTGTAGAGCCCATTATGAGTAATACATTTCTAAGCATTGCCTCATTTATATTTACTTCAAGTCATGGGAAAGGGGACCTAAGAAATGATGCCCATCCAGAAGAACGAAGACTTCCTGGCAATGTTCTTTTAACCTAAGATATAGGTTAAGAGGAGTGACTAATGTTCTGTTTCTGATTGATGATGGAACAACAAAGGTACTATTAAAATTTGTAGCACATATTGGCCCTTCATCTTCCATCCATCAAGGCATAAGTTGCTTAGGTACAAGGTTGGATGCAGACTCCTCCACAAATTAAAGCATACCCCATTGGTGCACACAAGGCCCCTTTCCCAGTTATATTGTTCATAGAGGCATAAGCAAGGACAAAATTAAGAGAGGTAAAGTTTTATGATGGCAGAGAATTCTTGATGCATGATGTTGGGAAAGCTGTCCATGTCCAGGATGCTGTCTGCTTTTGGTGAGAGACTTCCCTGATTAGCTTTACGTTAAGGTCTCTAACAGGTGTGCTGTTCTGAGAGTCTGAAGGGGCTGTTCTGAGTTATGTGATTACACAGTCATGGTTTAGTGTCCCAACAGTTTGCTGCAGTGTTGGTGGCAAGGGCAGACTTCCTCTATTATCGTTCCCATAAAACCCAGTCTCCAAGTTGTAGATCATGAAGGGTTTGATTGTCTTAAGTTGGTGGATCATGAAAAGTTTCCTTTATCTGGTGAAAATACACTTTGGCATAAGGCATTAACAACCTGCAGCATTTAGTCACATCAGAGGTTATGAACAGAATATATATGAGTTTCTGTTATTAGGAACATAGGCCTTCCTGGTGACTATTCCATAGGGATCAACTTAGGTTTCCCATTGGAAGTGGATTTGATTGTAATCAATTTATAATATCTTTGACTGAGGCAATCCAGTTGATTCAGTTTGCTTTACCTAATGCCTTATTTATCCGTGATACCTTATTTAACTGTTTTACAACTTGTCCAGTAAAACAAGTACCTCTATTCCTGGAGTTTCCTCCAGGAATACCCCATGAGGGAAACACATTTTCTAATAAGCTTTTAGCTACACTTGTAGCATCAACCTTCCTATATGGGAAAGCTTCTGTACAACCAGAAAATATGCAGTGAAAATGGCAGTTGAATGAAATCCCTCCATAAATGATCCATCAGATTGAAGAACTGTACTTGAAGTTTTGGTTCTCTTATCAGGATTATGGCTTTGACAAACCAAAAATTGGTCATCAACCATTACAGAAATTTAGAACAGTCACCACACCAATATTTTTTCCCCATAATTTGGATCATTGTATCTCTTCCATGATGAGTCATGGACTGCAAAGCTTATAATGAAGCTTTAATGACTCAGGAAGCAGTCCAGGCTCCGTGAGTCCATGCTTAACATTTGGTTTATATCCTCTTAAATTCCTGTTTTGTTTCTCTAATTCAGGTGTGTAGCACTCTTTGTTAAATATGTTATCATAGGTAATTTGACTTGAGCCATGCAGCTTATTGGAATTCATATCTTAACAATTTCAGTACTTATAAACTTAGTCTGAAAATCTGCAAATGTATTTCCTTGATATTTAATTAATTCTAGTCTGCTTGGGTAATAAATTTTATAAACCAGTTTCTTTTTTTTTTTTTTTTTTTTTTTGTTTGGGTTTCACTCTTGTTACCCAGGCTGGAGTGCAATGGCGCGATCTCGGCTCACCGCAATCTCCGCCTCCTGGGTTCAGGCAATTCTCCTGCCTCAGCCTCCTGAGTAGCTGGGATTACAGGCACGCACCACCATGCCCAGCTAATTTTTTGTATTTTTAGTAGAGACGGGGTTTCACCATGTTGACCAGGATGGTCTCGATCTCTTGACCTCGTGATCCACCCACCTCGGCCTCCCAAAGTGCTGGGATTACAGGCTTGAGCCACCGTGCCCGGTCTAAACCAGTTTCTTTATTAGAGTTCTGAGAATTCTTAGCTAGTCCAAATGATATGATCATAAAGTTATTAGAAACCTGTATTCAAGAGTGCTTGTCAGGGTCCTTTTCATCCTTTCCATGAACCTCCTTTAAGATATAACACTTTAGGATTATAATTGATTTAAAGAGCTTTCAGAAAAGGCATCAGAATCAATCAATTAACTGGAGATAACCTGACCTAAAATGGTTATAATTAAAGACATAACGGACAAGAAAGTTTAAGTTTTTCTGTGGCCTACAATAATTTAACATAATAAACATAGTATCATGCATAATAACATATAAGATAACATATCAGAATTTTAGGAATCTCATGCCATTTTGGAAAACAATACAACTCAGAAAAAGGCTAAACATAATTTCTTATTTGACAATGCTTGCCATATAATTAAACATATCAAACAAGCCTATTTATTATATCTCTTTTGAATGCTTCAAGAGCTCTCTGTAGCATCCCAAGGTTAGTTTGAAGTCAAAAAGACTTAATTTTGCTTTTGAAATTTGATGTTGAGAAGCCCATCAAATATGTCAACAGTTTAAAACACCTGATCAAAATAGGATCACAGATCATTCTGAAATAATAGTCATTCATTTAGTCAAAGTAATAATTAAAAGATTTTAAAAAGCAAAAACCTTCACTCTTTGATATAGGGAAGACCTAGTTTTCCAAATAATCAAAAGACCTAAAACAGACATCATAAGCACATAAAATGTGTTTCTCTTTCTCTCCCCTGCCCCTCTTTTGCAGTTTACTTAAAAGATGAACAAAAAACTTTTACCATCTTTTATTATATTGCCAAAAAATCTTTAAAATTTTTTCCTATCAGATAGTCTAAGGAGGACCTGAGAACCTGTGCCCCACTGACACCTTACACTAAAATTAACTCCAGATGGATTAAAGACTTAAACATAAGACCTAAAACCATAAAATCCTGGAAGAAAACCTAGGCAATACCATTTAGGACATAGGCATAGGCAAGGACTTCAGGACTAAAACACAAAAAGCAATGGCAACAAAAGCCAAAATAGACAAATGGGATCTAACTAAACTCCAGAGCTTCTGTACAGCAAAATATACTATCATTAGAGTGAACTGGCAACCAAAAATAATGGGAAAAAATTTTTTGCAATCTACCCATCTGACAAAGGGCTAATACCCAGAATTACAAAGAACTAAAACAAATTTACAAGAAAAAACAAACAAACCCATTCAAAAGTGGGCGAAAGTTATAAACAGACACTTTTCAAAAGAAGACATATATGAAGCCAACAAACATGTGAAAAATACTCGTCATCACTGGTCATTAGAGAAACGCATATCAAAACCACATTGAGATACCATCTCACACCAGTTAGAATGGTGATCATTAAAAAATCTGGAGACAACAGATGCTGGAGAGAATGTGGAGAAATAGGAACACTTTTACACGGTTGGTGGGAGTGTAAATTAGTTCAACCATTGTGGATGACAGTGTGGTGATTCCTCAAGAACCTAGAAATAGAAATTCCATTTGACCCAGCAATCCCATTATTGGGTATATACCCAAAGGATTATAAATTATAATGACATATGCACATGTATGTTCATTGCGGCACTGTTTACAATAGCAAAGACCTGGAACCAATCCAAATACCCATTGATGATAGACTGGACAAGGAAAGTGTGGCACATATACACCATGTAATACTATGCAGCCATAAAAGATGATGAGTTTGTGTCCTTTGTAGGGACATGGATGAATGTGGAAACCATCATTCTTAGCAAACTGACACAAGAACAGAAAATCAAACACCACACGTTCTTACTCATAGGCGGGTGTTGAACAATGAGAACACATGGACACAGGGAGGAGAGCATCATACACTGGGGTCTGTTGAGGGGCCTAGGGGAGGGACAGGGAGGTTGGGGAGGGATAACATGGGGAGAAATGCCAGATATAGGTGACAGGGGATGGAGGCAGCAAACTACATTGCCATGTATATACCTATGCAACAATCCTGCGTGATCTGCGCATGTACCCCACAACCTAAAGTGCAATAAAAAAAGAAGAAAACAAAATTCTAGTTTTGTATTAGTATAATTTTGATAGTAATGCTCAGTTTTTAGAAAACACTTATAATTCCCTTCTAATTTTAGCTAGCTTAATTGCACATAAAATTCCTTCCACAAGATCCATCTTTCATAAACCTACAGCCTTTTCTCTTTTTCGTTCTGGGACAAGCAATCATTGTATTTTAAGGCAAAAATTCCCTTTTTCCCCCTAAACTAAAGCACATCTTTCATGTAAGCTTCACTTACCAAAAACATGTCTTACTTTCCTTATAAAAGGAGTTGTTTTAATTACCATATGTTAATTAGATTTTTAAAACTCTAGTAACCTTAATTTATCATGAAAACGTAGGACATAAGCAATTTTGAACTGTTTTATATCAACATTTTTGTCAGTGATAACCATTTCTTAATTTTTAGAAACATGTTTCTTCATAACACAATTTTTATGTTTATTAATAAACCCAAATATATTTAGCTTCTCCATACTAAATAAAAATGTATCAAAATGTATGAACTTAAATTTATGCTTAATAATTAGTGTTTCAGTGTTTTAACTGACTTAGAAATGGCCCAGACATTTAATAAGTAGCTATTACTTAATTTAACATGACTTTAAGATTCAAAATTGCTAAAAACGATTTATGAAATTATTACAAGTACATTTATAAACTTTTATTTCGTGACACATCAGATTTGATTTCTCATTCTTAATAAATATAGTTGAATTACTCATTAAACAAAGCCAGCCATTGAAAGATGTTACTTCTCTGTGCTTCCGTTTCTCATCTACAAAGGAGAAAATAATTATCCCTGTGTTCTAAGGATTAAACAAGATTAGATACTGGTAGCATTTAGAACAAGGCTTGACATATAGTAGCTATTTTGGACTAACTATAGGTAACTTCTTACTATTACTGGCATCATCATCATCTTATTTCCCTGCCTCCTTCCTTTGTGGCACTTTTCAAGAGCTGTAATTACATTGGTTATTTACTCACTGATTGTCTGCAGCACTTACAGCATGATAGAATGCAGGGTCCCATGGTAAGAAGCAAAGTAGAGGGAAAGAGCCTCTTCTACCTTGTTGGTTTCTCTCTCCTTTACATCCTCTTTGAGCCTGGAGCACAGTAGGTCTCAATACATTAGACATTTCAATCATTCCCTTTATCTTGTACTACATTTGTCATTGTTGACCATGCCATATTTCTTGAAACGCTCTCTTCTTTTTTTCCTTTCCTCATCTTCCTCTGCCCATATTTTTAAATGCCAAGATGTGTTTCTGTGAGTGTAAAGGACAGAGCCAAGGCATGGATGGTTGAGACCAGGTGAGATTCTGGGTATCCAGTGGAGCTGGTAAGAATAGGAAGGATGCATGGGGCTGCTGATCATAAATGGAAAGGAGAACACTGGACTGAGCCAATGGGGTAAATTTGGGAGTAAAGGGCTTCGGCTTACTTTTAAGGCTCTAGATTAACTCAGTATGGATTAGGCCCCACTATGCATCAGACTAAGCTGGCATTAGATAAAAAATATAAACAAGAGAGTTTCAAGAATGGCATGGTCAACAATGACAAATATAGTATGAGATAAAGAGAATGGTTGAAATGTCTAATGTGTTGAGAACTACTGTGCTCCAAGCTCAAAGTAAATATAAAGGGGAGAGAAACCAACAAGGTAAAGGAGTTTTCTTCCCTCTACTTTGCATCCTACCATGGGGCCTTGTTGGTCTCTGCCAACAAGGATATCAAAATATAGATGTGGATAAACAAAATATAAACCAATACTTGAAATTAACTATAGGAAGAGCTGTGTAGAGGTGTGCGCAAGGTGCTGTGCTGGTAATGAAGAGTAAAATCTGCTGTCTCGGAGCCTTGGGATAGAGAGAGGAGTAGAAATGTGAAGAGAGCCTTGAATGTATCAAACCAATCGGGAAAAGAAAACTCAAGCTGTAGAAATAGCACATGCAAAAGTATAGAAAGATTTCTGATTAATATTCAATATGGTGGATGGGGCTGACATGAAAAGATCCCCAAACATACAGAGGTCCTTAGCATTCCTGCAATTGTTATAAAACAGATCCAGCTTTGGGAGAAGAAAATTTTATATGGGTTTTAAGTGAATTTCATTTTGAAGTAAATTGTTTCTCTAATAATACTCTTTTTTGTTTTTTAATTGTACTATAGGTTCTGGGGTACATGTGCAGATCTTGCAGGATTGTTACATAGGTATACACTTGCCATGGTGGTTTGCTTCCTCCACCCCTCTGTCACCTATATCTGGCATTTCTCCCCATGTTATCCCTCCCCAACCTCCCCACCCCCTGCTGTCCCTCCCTTAGCCCCACCTCAACAGACCCCAGTGTGTGATGCTTCCCTCTCTGTGCTCATGTGTTCTCATTGTTCAACACCCACCTGTGAGTGAGAACATGCAGTATTTGGTTTTCTGTTCTCATGTCAGTTTGCTAAGAATGATGGTTTCCAGATTCACCCATGTCCCTACAAAGAACATGAACTCATCATTTTTTATAGTTGCATAGTATTCCATGGTGTATATGTGCCACATTTTCTTTGTCCAGTCTATCATTGATGGGCATTTGGGTTGGTTCCAGGTCTTTGCTGTTGTAAACATTGCCACAATGAACATATGTGTGCATGTGTCTTTATAACAGAACAATTTATAATCCTTTGCTGGGTCAAATGGAATTTCTATTTCTAAGTCCTTCAGGAATTGCCACACTATCTTCCACAATGGTTGAACTAATTCACACTCCCACCGACAGTGTAAAAGTGTTCCTTTTTCTCCACATCCTCTTTAGCATCTGTTGTCTCCTGATTTTTTAATGATTGCCATTCTAACTGGCATGAGATGGTATCTTCATGAGGTTTTGATTTGCATTTCTCTGATGTTCAGTGATGATGAAGTTTTTTTCATGTTTGTTGGCCTCATAATGCCTTCTTTTGAAATGTGTCTGTTCATACGTTTCACCCACTTCTGAATGGGTTTGTTTGTTTCTTGTAAATCTGTTTTAGTTCTTTGTAGATTCTGGATATTAGCCCTTTGTCAGATGGGGTAGATTGCAAAAATTTTTTCCCATTATTGTTGGTTGCTGGTTCACTCTAATGGTTGTTTCTTTTGCTGCGCAGAATTGTTTCTCTAATTTATGGCTTGATTTGATAGATAGAACTATGACTTAATCTTGAGAATTCCTAACATTGAATTCTACCTTTTTTGTGCCAATTTTAGATAGGAGTGAGAGTAAATGGTTATTTGGGATGGGGTTATGGGTGAGTTGACTAGGAGTAGATGGATAGGTGAAAGACTGAGAGATAGATGCCAAGAAATCCCATAGAGATTTCAGATGGTATTGCTTTACTGAAGTTCTGTTTGGACAATATACCCAGATGCAATAGTGACCTAGGAAAGCCATCTACATCTTCCTATGTACCAATTTCAGATTTTATTATCATAATAACAATAGTTCTTGGTATCTACTGTGTATCTGACATTATCCTGGGTTCTTTTTATATATTATTTCTAATTATCCTAGAAGAACAGTTTGAGGAAATTGGGACCTAGAGAAGTTAAGTTACTTACCGAAGATAACACAAACCTCCATTTACGTAAATCTAAAGCTCATGTTTTTCCTACTATATCACAAGGGTGATTTTTACTTTATTCTGAGCAAGGACACAATTATTTCTGTGCCCATTTGCAAACCTAATCACTGGTCCACTTCAAGAATTCTCTCCAACTCTTGGAATATAAAGGGCAGCTAGGAATGACACTGCTATCCCATCTCCATGGTACCGCTCCTTTAGTATAAATGATTTCTCTTCTCGCACTGAATGAACTTCTGCAATATCAAATGCTTTCTTTTATGCTTGGAATGGTGGCCACCACAGTCAATTTACTTCTGACATCTATTTCATGCCTCACCAGAGAGAATGATCAGCAATTATTACCAGCTATTAGATAGTTTACAAAATCACTGAAATGGCTAAAAGAGCAGACTCTAGGCTGCACTTCTAGGAAAAACTCCCCATTTCCAAAATCACCCAGCTTTTGCATGGCCAAGAATCTTAGAATCTCTGCCTGACATTTTGGCAGGAAACTGATAACAAGAGAACATTTTGTTAATGATAACCATTTCATAATTTTAGAAACATGTTTCCTCAGAACAAAATTTTTATGTTTATTAACATAAAACTGCTGTTGATGCCACTATCAGCAGGCATAAAGTGGAATGCTTTCTTTCCATTAAGCACCAGCTTCATGAGCAGGTGATCTGTGCATTCTTTCAGGGCCCCCATGCATGGAGTTTAATGCTCTGTGGTTACCATGATGAAATTCTTAAAAATTTATCTTTTAATTTGTGTTTTAAAATGAAGTCCTTTGGGACAATAGAGTATGTCCTGGGAGACCTTAGCTCTTCTTCTTGCCACCTTCCTGTCACAGCTTGTCAGCCAACAGCTCCCCTAACCCAGACATCTCCTTCCTGGGTATGGCCCACCAATCACTTCCTCCCTCCATCCCTGGTGGGGCCCTAGGCATGGATAGGAAGAAGATTGAGGTTAATTAGAGTCAGGTGCATGCTCCCAGGGCATCCCTATGCAGGACAGCATAGGAGAGGGCAAGGCTGTGGCAGTCCTTGCCCAGGCTGGTAGCATTGCAGGACATTCAGTAGGTGACTTGGCAAGGCACACCTCTTATCTCCATACAGGTGCTTCATGTATTTGTACATGAAGGTGACAATATTCTCAGGGGTCACTCAACAACCTTGAGCAGCTGCAGCCAGCAGAGGGAAAAAGATTCCTGACTGAACTTGTGGAGCCTTTGGTCTTGCAGCTGATAGGAGGGAAACCTCATAGCCAGTGGGCTGCTCATACACCAGATTATAAGCACTGGTGAGAATCTGCCTTCATATCTGAGTATCCTCACATTCCTGGGACTACAACATTCAATAGCAAAAAAACAGTCAAACAAAACACCCTGATAGATTGTGAGGAAGACCAGGAAAGAAGAAAGGAAGAAAAAGCCTTTTCCTGCCTTTTGTACAGGGGTCCTCACACTTTAATTTTGTACTGGGTCCCCCAAATTATGTGGCAAGCCATGTCTCCACTTAGTTAGAATCCAAGTCTTTTGAGTGCATCTGATTGGTGGAATCCAAATCACATCCTAAACTCTGATTATAAGGGAGTCTGAGAAACATAATTTCTAGCTTTCCAAATTCAGGAGTACTAGAAGGACGCTAGAATGGATATTGAGTAAAGCAATCCATTTTAGATACCCCATTACCTCCACCATGGCTCTGGCAAAGAGTGGTACCCTAAGTTTTATGGGGCAGGGGCTGCATCTGGCTCATTTACTTCTCTATCCCCAGTTCAGGCTATAAGATCTGTCACATAGTATGATCACAGTATTTCTAGAATTGAGTTGCAAATTATCCATTTTCACATGCTATATTTATGAACCTATACATTTAATGGTATAACTTCTCTTGTCATTGTTCATATTAGCTGGAGCTCTTTGTTATTAGTGGCAAATTCGTACAAAAAATGCAGTGAGTTAGGGGAAAAAAGCAGGTAACTGAATTCTACTTACTGATTTCTTTTCATGTACTGGACATAGCTAATGCAAACATGACACCATATATCCACTGCCCTTAATGAATTAGATCACTTTCTAGGCCAGTATGAAAACGTTATTAATGTTTATCTAGTCACAGAAACTACGAATATGAAATTACATTTCTTTCAGTCTTCACCTTTCAATGTTCACAAGCTGGGATTAATTTCAAAAGGAACATGTTTTTGGCTGAGGTATATTAAGGGTGGGCAAATCACTGTTAGAATATTCAATGGAAAAATTAGTTTGATTTAAAACAGTAATGCCCTAAGCAAAATCAAACTTTTCTTAATAATTCTCACCATCTCCAAAATGGAAAGTAAGGATATTTCCCCCAGAATGTTTTAATTAAAAAGGGTTTTGGAATATGCATGTGTGTATAAAAATGTCTCTTAATTACAAAGATATAAAGTTAAAGCTTTTACCTGAGATTTAATTAATAATCTTAATTGTATAGTTTTGGAGTGGATGATGGTGAGGACAGCTGGGAATTTGATGGATGATATGATCATCCAAAGCAATTCAGGAAGCAAAGCTATACCTCTGAAAACTTCCCTGACTATCCAAGAAGTGGTAGAGGGTAGAGGGCTTGCTCCAAAAATTCTTTACACTTAACAGGATAAAAAAGGTCTTTGGAATCTCCATCTTTAGAGGCTCTGCTTGGGGGCTGTATCATGGAAATCTGGCCTGATAGCCTGAAAGGTCCTGAAATAGATCTAGTTATAACTCAGAACATATGAGTTACTTCATGGGAATCAATCAGCCAATTGTGCATGATTACCGGTTGTGATGGCCTGGAGGCACAGCCTGGCCCTTGAGCCAAAGTAGGGAGTCAGAGAATTCTGGGCTCCTTCAGGAAATGTGCAGCAGATAATGTTGATTTTTATTATCCAGGTAATCTTGTCTTCCCCATCAACTTGACTGTAGGATTTACCCTAATCTATTTTGCCTCTAAAGCAAATACTTATATTTAGAAAATATAACTATAATTCAATTATATAACTACAATAAAGGTTATCCACTGGGATAATCCAGGGTAATTTCCCCATCTCAAAATTTGTAATTTAATTACATATCTGAAAAGTACTTTTTGTGATATAAGGTAACATTCATAGATTCCAGGGATTAAGACATGGATATCTTTTGGAAGGAGCCATTATTCAGCCTAACAAATATGCTATCCGAGGATTCACTAAAACTCCATCCTAATTACCACCTATTTTCTTATTTTTTATTTATTTGTTACAGAATGACGGAGAGAAGGAAGACTACTTATTTTTTTAAAAATTGTTGTCATAAACCTATAGTGGTATAATCAATACCAGGTGTTTTTTTCTTTGTTGTTGTTTTATGTTAAGAGACATTGTCTTGCTCTGTCAAATGCAATGGCATGATCATAGTTCACTGAAACCTTGAATTCCAGGGCTCAAGTGATCCTCCCACCTGAGCCTCTGGAGGAGCTGAAACTACCAGCATGTACCACCATGCTCAGATAATTTTTAAAATTATTTTTGTGGAGATGGGGTCTCCCTATGTTGCCCAGGCTATTCTGGACCTTCTGGCCTCAAGCATTCCTCCTGTCTCAGCCTCTCAAAGCACTGGGATTACAGGTGTGAGACACTGTGCTCAGCCCAATGCCAGGTTTTGAAAGAAGTTTATTTTAAAAGAGAGTTGTTTGGGGGAATATCTGAAAACACAATTTTATTTTTAAATATCCAGACTAATTTATAAGTCTTTAAAAATCCTGAGGGTAGGGTTTGAATGAAATTTTATTGTGGTTCTGCTGTGTATGTTATTGAACTTCCTAAATTATCATATGTTTCTGTATGTTTTTGATCAGCCATGTGGAAGCTATAAGACCTGGAATCTGGAGTGATTCAACACTATTTAATTTGGATCACCCTGAGACTAATAGGTTATATTTTGAACTAAATTAAGGCTGAATTAATAAATGTTTTTTGATGAGTTTACACCAACAGGTCATTTAATATGTCCTAACTGATCTTGAGCATAGCTATTGAATTATTATTGCTGAAGTTTAAATGGAAAGGCAGGTAGCTTGTTTCAGGATCCAAACTTTAAATACAAGGACAATCCTAGCTTTGTTCATTGTTGTAAGATTCTGAGTACCATCTATCTCACTAAACAATTTTAAATTTGTCCTGTTGTTAAATATTTTGGTAAATTAGAAAATGTAGCCTTTAGAGGTCATAAACTCTCTTGGACTTGCCTATTTTCTGCTGTTTTAAATGTTAGTTATAGCCAGCCATTACTGTACTTGGGACTTGTAGTTCTAGTTCTTTTATTGGAAACATGACTTCAGTACACCTAGAACTTCTATTGAGCATAAACTCTATGCCAGCCATGATGTGAGGGGTAGAGTGGATATGAAGATACCTAGGACTTGGTCCCTGCTACCTGTACCCTGTGAGTTCTGGACTGGGGCCAGGTTTTATGTAACTTTAATCTCCAGCATCTATTCCACTTTGGGACACATAGCTCAGCTCACACTGCCAGCTTGCAGTCAGCTCACATTTCTTCATTAAATGGACATTCGTTTAATGAAATTTTTGTTCATTAAGTAGTTAGTGAATGAATAGTCTAGAAATTGAGCTGCTAATGAAATCAAATAACTGAGATAGAATGCTTATATCTTTAAATCACTTCTAAGCGAGGTATTGGAGGCCTGAACAGGGCACTCTGAGACCCCAGAGAATGGAGCTACCAAATCAGCCAAGGAGAGAGTCATGTGATTCAAGCCCTAGAGAAAAGGAGTCCAATTCACCAATTCACCACTTGTCTTAATGTACTTGTTCTTTTGTCTATTTAGTTTTGATAGCCTGATTGTCATTTGGTCTCCATAATAGTGTTTCATGGAACGTTGGGTTCCTTGCTGCTTATGCTGGAAGGAGCAGGGAGGGAGTGACTACATGGGGGAGAGATGGGGAGCAGAGCCAGCACACAGTACAGCTCTCATAGGGAGAAAAGAGACTGGGGAGAAACTATGGGCAGAATGCCTGGGAAACAGACAAAGGAGGAAGCTGGGGCTACTTCTTATTTCTAAGAATAATGTATTTATGCAAAGTGGTTATATTTAGGGATATATTCTGTATGAATATATATGACCTGAATGTATCTTTCTCTTTATGACTCACATCCTCCATCTCACTGGAATCAGCAACATGAGCTGAGCCTCCCTCCCATCTTGCCCCTAGCAGAGGTCTCCTATCTCTGTCCCCAGCCCTTTCCAGCTGCAGCAGCAGGAAGTCGGGTAAAGACAAATTAAACATTCCTTAAAATGCTGCTATGAAAACAAAATAAAAACTGGTCAACTGAAAGTTTACATAAATCTTTAAAAGCTATTAAAAAGATCTCATTCAATATGAATTGCTGTAAACTTTATGAAGAGTTCTAAGGAAGAAGAAAATTTGGCAAACTCTTCTTGTGGAAAATTGGCTTTCTGAAGTTTGATTTTTGGCAAATTGACCCAAAACCAGTCTTGAAGAAATAATACACATTCACCTAGAACAGAAATGCAAATATTGTGAGTGATAAAATATATATAACCATAGATGAAGATTAAAAATATAAGCAAAATGATCATGCACAATTTTGGCATTCAAGAAAAATCTAGATAGAATAAATTGTTTACCCTAATCAAAATTAAGAAAAGAACAACAATCTCAATAAATCAATAACATACAAGAATTTTAAAATATTTAAAACTTCCTTTTTTAGAGGCACCAGATCCAATAGACTTTTCTGATGACTCCTATAGTAACAAAGATGGCACAAAAATATCAAAGCATATATCTCAATCTTAGATATGATAATGAAAAATATCTCCAAAAAACTTGAAATGTATCAAATCCAGAGCACGTAAAAAATAATAGAGTATGACAATAAACTGTGATTTAGTAGAGTTTTCCATCTGTGATGCAAGAATTGTTTGAAACAGGAAGTCCAGCAATATAATCAACTATATAACAGATCAAAGGGGAAAATATAAGCACTGATTTCTATAAATATTGAAATATAAAATTTGTCATTCCTTCCTAATAAAAACCCATAGTAATAAAAACCCATAGCAATAAAAGATAACTTGCTTAATATGATAAAAAGACTTTTTATACAAGTCAACAACTACAGAAACAAATATTATGCCTGGTACCAAAACCTGGAGGCATTCTCATTAAAGTGAAGAATAAGAAAAAGAAACAGTAACACTATTGAGAATATTTAATTTCATCTTCTTCTAAGCATCTTACAGATTACACTATTCCACACTTTTGACATTTACATTTGAGGTAGCTTGTTTTAGCCAATAAGTTGCAGCCAGAAGTGCTGTGATTCCTTTAAGGTCAGAGTAATTATTTCTGGCTGGCTGGCTATCTTTACTGCTCCCTGTTCTGATTGTAGAAGCATGTGTGTAGAAGGAGTTTCCATGGCAGGAGTAAGTCCTTACTTAATAATAACATCAAATGTGAATGGACTAAACTCTTCAATTAAAAGGTATGGACTGGCTGAATGGATGAGAAAACAAGACTCATTGATCTGTTGCCTACAAAAACAACAACAACAACAAAGCACTTCACCTGTAAAGTCATGCATAGACTGAAAATAAAGGGATGTAAAAAAAATATTGCATGCCAGTGGAAACCAATAAAGAGGAGGAATAGCTCTACTTATATCAGACAAGATAGATTTCAAGACAAAAACTACAAGAAGAGATGAAGATGGTCACTATGTAATGATAAAGGGGTCAATTCAGCAAGAGGATATAACAATTTTAAATATATATACACTCAATACTGGAGCACCCAGGTATATAAAGAAAATGTTATTAGAACTAAAGAGAGAGATAAGCTCCAATACAATAACAGATGGAGATTTCAACACCCCACTTTCAGCATTGGACAGATCTTCCAGACAGAAAATCAACAAACATCAGCTTCATCTGCACTATAGACCAAATGGATCTAATAGATATTTACACAACATTTTATCCAAGAGCTGCAGAATTTACATTGTTTTCCTCAGCATATGGATCATTCTGAAGACAGACCATAGGTTAGATCACAAAACAAATCTTAAATCATTCAAAAAATTGAAATACTATCAAGCATCTTCTCTGACCACAATGGAATAAAACTAGAAATTAATAACAAGAGGATTTTGAAAACTACATGGAAACTACAATATGTTCCCAAATGACCAGTGGATCAATGAAGAAATTAAGAAGGAAATTGGAAACCTTTTTGAAACAAATAATATAAACACAACATACCAAAACCTATGGGATACAGCAAAGACAGTATTAACAGGGAAGTTTATAACTATAAGTGCCTACACCAAAAAAGAGGAAAACCTTCAAGTGAACAATCTAAGGATGCATCTTAAAGAATTAGAAAAGCAAGAGCAAACCAAACCCAAAATTGGTGGAAGAAATAATAAAGATTAGAGTGGAAAGAAATGAAATTGAAATGAAAAAAACAATGAAACAAAAAGTTGGCTTTTTTAAAGTGAAAGAAAATTTACAAACCTTTAGCCAGACTAAGAAAAACAAAAGCAGATTATCCAAATAAATATAATCAGAAATAAAATAGGAGACATTACAACTGATACCACAGAAATTCCATTAGTGGCTACTATGAGCAACTATATGCCAACAAATTGGAAAATCTAGAAGAAATAGATAAATTACTAGATGCGTACAACCTACCAAGATTAAAGCAGGAAGAAATCCAAAACCTGAACAGACCAATAACAAGTAACGAGACTGAAGCCCTAATAAAAAGTCTTCCAGTAAAGAAAAGCTAGAGACCTGATGGCTTCACTGTTGAACTTTACCAAACATTTAAAGAACTAATACTAATCCTACTCAAACTATTCAGAAAAATGCAGAAGGGAGGGAATTCTTCCAAGTTTATTCTGTGAGGCCAGTATTACCTTAATACCAAAACAAGACAAAGACACACACACACACACACACACACACACACACACACACACACACACACAGAGAGAGAGAGAAGTAAAAAGAAAACTACAGAGCAATACCTCTGATGAATATTGATGCAAAAATCCTCAATAAAATACTAGAAAACCAAATTCAACAATGTATTAGATTATTCATCACGAAGTGAGATTTACCCCTGGGATGCAAGGATGGTTCAACATACACACATCAGTAAACGTGGTACATCATACCAACAGAATGAAGGATAAAAACTATATGATATTTCAATTGATGCTGAGAAAGCATTTGATAAAATTCAACATCACTTCATGACAAAAATCCTCTAAAAACTGGGTATAGAAGGAACACACTTCAACATAATAAACACAATATATGACAGATGCACAGCTAGTATCATACAGAATGGGGAAAAACTGAAAGCCTTCCCTCTAAAATCCTGAACATGACAAGGATGTCCACTGTCACCACTGTTATCAACGTAGTTCTGGAAGTCCTAGCTAAAGCAATCTGACAAGAGAAAGATAGATATAAAGGGAATCCAAATAGGAAAACAAGAAGACAAATTATCCTTGTTTGCAGATGATACGATGTTACATTTGGAATAATCTAGTATTTCCACTCGAAAAACCTGTTCAAGCTGATAAATTCAGGAAAGCTGTAGAGTACAAAATCAGTATACAAAAATGAGTAGCATTTCTATATGCCAACAGTGAACAATGTAAAAAAGAAACAAAAAAGTAATCCCATTTACAACAGCCAGACATAAAATTAAATACCTAGGAGTTAACCAAAGAAGTGAAAGACCTCTGTAGTAAAAACTGTAAAACACTAATGAAAAAATTGAAGAGGACAATGAAAAATTGAAAAAACATTTCATGTTAATTAAGTGGAAGAATCAATATTGTTAAGATGTTTGTACAAAGCAATATACAGATTTAATGCAATCCCTATCAAAATACCAATGACATTCCTCACAGAAATAGAAAAAAAATTCCTAAAATTTACATAGAACCAGAAAGACCTAGAATAGCCATAGGTATCATATACAAAAAGAACAAAATAGGAGGAATCACATTATCTGACTTCAAAATACACTATAGGGCTACAGTAACCAAAACAGCATGGTATTGCATAACAAAAGACACATAGACCAATGGAACAGAATACAGAATCCAGAAATAAATCCACACACCTACAGTGAACTCATTTTTGTCAAAGGTGTCAAGAACATATACTGGGAAAAAGATAGTAACTTCAACAAATCATTTTTGGAAAACTGGATATCCATATGCAGAAGATTGAAACGAGGCTTCTATCTTGCCATATACAAAAATCAAATCAAAATGGATTAAATAGTTAAATATGAGACTTCAAACTATGAAACTACTACAAGAAAACATTGGAGAATATCTCCAGGACATTGGTCTGGGCAAAGATTTCTCGAGCAATGCCTACAAACACAGGGAGCTAAAGCAAAATTGGAAAAATGGGATCATATCAAGTTAAAAAGCTGCTGTACAGCAAAGGATACAATCAATAAAGTGAAGAGACAACCACAGAATGAGGGAAAATATTTGCAAACTACCCATCTGAGAAGGGATAGTAATCAGAATCTGTAAGGAGCTCAAACAACTATATGGGAAAAAATATAAATAATCCCATAAAAAATGAGCAAAAGATTTGAATAGACATTTCTCAAAAGAAGACATACAAATGACAGACAGGCATATGCAAAACTGCTCAACAGCATTGACCATAAGAGACATGCAAATCAAAACTATAATGAGAAATCATCTCACCCCAGTTAAAATGGCTTATATCCAAAAGACAGGCAATAACAAATGCTGGTGAGGATGGGGAGAAAAGGGAACCATTGTACACTGTTGGTGAGAATGTAAATTAGTACAACCACTATGGAGAACAGTTTGGAGCTTCCTCAAAACACTAAAAATAGAGCTACCATATGATCCAGCAATCCCATGTTTGGTTATATACCCAAAAGAAAGAAAATTAGTATATTGAAGAGATAAATGCACTCCTATATTTGTTGCAGCACTGTTTACAATAACTAATATTTGAAAGCAACGTAAGTGTCCATCAATAGGTGAATGAATAAATAAAATGTGGTACATATGTGCAATGGAGCACTGTTTAGCCACAAAGAATGATTTCTAATCATTTGCAACCACGTGGATGGAACTGGAGGTAATTATGTTAAGTAAAATAAACCAGGCACAGAAAGACAAACATCACATGTTTTCACTTATTTTTGGGATCTAAAAATCAAATCAATTTAACTCATGGACATAAAGAGTAGAAGGATGATTATCAGAGGCCAGGAAGGGTAATGGGACGTTGAGTGAGGGGTAGGTAGGGATGGTTAACGGGTACTACAAATAGAAAAAATGAATAAGATCTAGTATTTAATAGCACGAAAGTGTGACTGTAGTCAATAGTAACTTAATTGCACATTTTAAAAATAATATAATTGGATTGTTTGTAACTCAAAGGATAAGCACTTGAGGGATAGATACTCTATTCTTCATGAAGTGCCTATTTCACATTGCATGCCTGCATCAAAACATCTCACATACCTTACACTTAGTATGTACCCAAATTTTTTTTTAAATGTAACTTTGTAACATGGAAGAAAAAAAGAAAGAAAGAGAGAGAGAAATAAAGGAAAGAGGGAAATTAGAGCACTACTAAAACTTTGCTAAGGGCTGGCGAGGCTGTGGAGAAATAGGAGTGCTTTTACACTGTTGGTGGGAGTGTAAATTACCTCAACCATTGTGGAAGACAGTGTGACAATCCCTCAGGGATCTAGAACCAGAAATATCATTTGACCCAGCAATCCCATTACTGGGCATATACCCAAAGGATTATAAATTATTCTACTATAAAGACACATGTACATGTATGTTTATTGCAGTGCTATTTACAATAGCAAAGACTTGCAACCAACCCAAATGCCCATCAATGATAGAATGGATAAAGAAAAAGTGACATATATACACCATGGAATACTATGTAGCCACGAAAATATGAATTCATGTCCTTTGCAGGGAAACCATCATCCTTAGCAAACTAACGCAGGAGCAGAAAACCAAACACTGAATGTTCTCACTCATAAGTGGGAGTTGAACAATGAGAACACATGGACATGGGGTGTGGGGGGAACATCACACACTGGGGCCTGTTAGAGGGTGGGGGGCTAGGGGAGGCAGAGCATTAGGACAAATACCAAAGGCAGGCGGGGCTTAAAACCTAGATGATGGGTTGATAGGTGCAGCAAACCACCATGGCACATATATATCTATGTAACAAACCTGCACGTCCTGCACATGTATCCCAGAACTTAAAGTTAAAAAAAAAAATTACTAAGGAACAAAATAAATAAATGGACAGACATGCCTATTTCTAGCTAGGATCTGGTGAGGTAAATTACTCACCAAATTATTCAGGATAGTATGTAATTCTGCAATAACAGAACAGACAATGGCTGGTTTATGCTAAACGTGGTGAGAGTAAAGGGATAATAAGAAGTATTAACTTAAAAATCGTGATGTATAACAATGTATACATTTAGAAAAGAGAGATTTATTTCCTGTTTTTTGGGTTCCTCATCATTTAAATTGATGAGCTGATGAGCTTTATTTCTTAAGAAGGGGATTATAACCTCCAGGCAGGAATCACAACCACCATCTAAAAAAAGCACTTTGAGACAGAGAAGGATGGAACAGGGATTTCTTTTGAATGGGTTGGCCAAGTATACATATTCAACTGGTTACAGGAGGAGCTATGAATATTCTCGAAGGTCATCTTCATGCATGTTACACAGCACCCATGTTCACTTAGTGGTTGAAGATTAACAGTTAAATGTGTTACAGCTAGGCCAAAAGTGAAGCAGGGACATGGAGGCATTCCAGTGCGCAGCCTCTGTAAAATTGGCCAGAACCAGTTCATGGTAAGTGGTCTCTCATCAGAAGAAAGTTACAGAAATCAGTTGGTTGTCCAATCAAGGCTTGTGGAACAGGGCATCAGTTAGTGAGCATCTGGTGGTGAACTGCAATTGCTTTAATATTGTTTGTTTCAAGGCTAGTGCTTGTTTAGCTTCTAGAGAAAAAGAAAAACCTTGTAGCACTTTGCACATAGTTTATTCTTTAAGTGTAGTGTGTATGATTTAATCATTGTCTGGAATGGCCTTAGGTCCTATTTATAATTTGGAATCTTATTTCCACGAAGAGTCCATTCTGTCAGCCTTAAGATATCTATTTTGACATTACTGCTGGTCAGTTGTGTCTAAACCACAAAAGGAGGTTAGTGTAACAAGGGGGGTTGGACCTCCCATCCTGTCACGTCTGGGAACTAAATTGTAAGATTTTTCTGGGGTCCCCTTTGCCAAGGGGGCAGGGTCCATCCTGTCAGTTTGAGGGGCTTAGGATTTTATTTTAGTTTACAGAAGCAAGAGGTATTCTAAAAAATGTAATTATTTAACTGCAAAACTGGGGAGAAGTAGCAAGAAAGCATTCTCTGAAAAGACATGTCCAAAAAATGTCCACTTTTTTCTATAACTGTTGCTACTCACTGTGAGCTGTGTTGTTTGAGTGAGAGAAAGCATACTGATCACAGAAAGACTCTGTTTGTCCCTTCCACTCTCCTCCCTGCAGTTGACTGAATGTTAGTAACAAAGTGACTCTAGAAGATCTGTCCCCAAGTTTCTGCATTTCTCCTTCAATCTTGTGGTGGATCTTGAAAAGTCACTTTTAACACAGGGATGGTAACAGGTGGAACAAGCAAATAAATTTTTTTTAAAAAAGTATAACATCAGAGGTCTTACCTACTAGGTATGAAAACATACTATAAAGCTTTATTACTACTATTGTTTCTAATGACATTTATTGAAGGCTTATTGTGTGCCAGACACTGTGCTATGTTTTATATACATAATGTCATTTAATTATCTTCCAAACCTTATGAATTGGATAGCATTTTTAATACCCGATACTTGGAAGAAACTGAGGCCTAGAAAAGATACACTTGCAAAAATTAAATAGCCAGTAAATAATGAAAATAGAATTATAATCTAGACATTGTAACTCTAAAGCCATGTTATCATTACTATTAATATAATTTTGACTACATAAAAAAGGAACAGTAGAACAGAGGAGAGTTTAAAAACAAAATAGCCATACCTATGGGATTTCACCATATGATAAAATTGACATTTGCATCAATTTAATAATTATTGCTAGACAGTTGTCTGTTCATTGAAAAGTAACTATTATCTCTCATACCAGAAAGATATAATTCAGAAATTTAAAAAATAATAATATAAAAAAATAGAAATAGTACTAAAAAATATAGAACACACAGCAATCTGGTGGCTGTAAAAGATAAGTCAGGGCCCAGGGAGGTCAAGGCTGCAGTGAGCTGTGATCAAGTTACTGCACTCTAGCCTGGGAGACAGAGTGAGACCCTAGCTCAAAAAAAAAAAAAAAAAAAAAAACCAACCCCAAAGCACCAAATTATTGAGGGTTGGTACATAGCATAAATCTATTTGCTGCTTCATCACCAAAACTGAGAATTAGTGAAAAGAAAAAGTTATAAATTAAGAAGAAGTTTCAAACTTTGGTTGGGGACTGTTAAAACATCCTCTAAGAAATATCAGGAAAAGGAAATATTTATCTTCCAATGCTAATTCAGTCATTTATTATTGACATTGTTTGATACATATGGATAAAATATCCTGCATTGGTTGGAATTAAAAGACACAGTTCCTGAATGACATAAGAAAAATAAGCCAGTCGCTCACACCTGTAATCTCGGCACTTTCTGATCAAGATGAAGTAATAGGAACCAGATTCCTCTTTCTACCTCTGACAACCAAAAAAGAAAAAAAAAGGCAAGAAAAAGGGCAACATACAGGACACAGTAGTTCTCAGGATGCTGGACATTAGGCATGGTGAGAGACAGGAAAGTAAGATGAGCCCTATGGTTGCCCCAGCTTACTCTCTTTAGAGAATTGCCAGGATGAAGTGCTGAGAGGGGAAATCCAGGAGAGTACAGTGGACTCTGAGTTGAGGAGACAGAGCTGAGAGTCCAGGGAAACTAAGATGGCCAGAGTCATAGGACAGAGTACTGGAAAGCAGAGACATGCAAAGAGAGAGAACTTCCGAGATCTGCAAAGGGTTCCTCTCAAGTATTCAAATGAGTACAGATTAGCACTTGCCTGTGAGGAAACTACATGAAGCCAGGGAAAGAAATCCCTAAACATATTAGAGGAAGCAGTGCCCAATGCTCACACAAGGCTGAGAGTGGTACCGGTTCCCACTATCCAGACTGGAAAACTCCATAATTCACAGGATATTTGCTACAGTGCACAGTAGGGTCTTGCCTCAGTGGTGAATAAGTAGCTCGACATTGAGTATCGCTTTGGGCCAGCCTAACAAACCTGAAGGATAAAACTGTTTCCAAGCATCTCAGAACAAAGCTCACAAATACTTGTAGGAACACAAAAATATCCAGCACCCAGTGAAACAAAATGTACAATGTCTGGTAGTCAGTTAAAAGTTACAAGTCAAACAAAGAAGCAAGAAAATACAAACCATATTTGGAAAACTTACCCAATTAAAACAACTGAGAATTTACACAATGTTAGAATTAGCAGACAAGGACACTAAAGTTATCAGAATTACATTTTATATGTTTATAAAGTTAAGGTGAAACAAGATATTTTGAAAAACAAAAATAAAACAAGATGCATTGAACTCTAGAGATAAAAGCTGCAGTGGGCTCACAGAAGATTAGACACTGAAGAAGAAAAGAGTAGTGAATTTGAAGACATAGCAATAGAAATGATCCTAAATGAAGCACAGAGAGAAGAGAAGTAAAAAGAGGAAAGGGCATCCATCCGTAAGCTTTGGGACAACTTCAAACATTCTGATGTGTGTGTAATTAGAGTCTCCAAAGGAGAGGAGAAAAGAGGAATAGAAAAATAAACAAAAAAACTCTTAAAATATATATTTTCCAAATTTGATGAAATCTCAAAATTTATAGACTCAAGAAGGTCAACAAACCCCAAGCACAGGAAACATGTAGAAAACTACACCGACGTGCATCATAATCAAAGTGCTCCAAACCAATGATAAAATCATAAAAAGCTGTCAAAGAAGAAAGATGTTATACATGCAGAGGAACAGACATAAGGATGACAGCATAATTTTCTTTGGAAATTGCAAGTTAATTCACCATGAAGCAACATCTTTAAATTACTGAAATGAAAAAAAAAAAAAGTCAACCTAAAATTCTACATTTAGAATTCTATACCCAGAAAAAAAATCTTTAAAAAACAAAGGTAAAATACTTTCTAGGCATAAAAAACTGAAAGAATTCGTCATCAGCAAATCATCAGCACTACAATAAATGCTAAAAGATGTCCTTTGGACAAACGGAAAATTATTAACTATATATAGAAGGATACATCACAGTGACAGCATTAAAGGATATGTGTTACAGTAAAAAGCTTCAAAGAAGAGGATTTAGAGAGGCTGGAGGTAAGCTCCAAATATCCTCCCTCTACAGAGAGTACTTTGTTCCTAATATCAGAAATATGATCACGATGTCCACTTTTGCCACTTCTATTCAACATTGTGTTAGATGTTCTAGCCATTGCAATAAGGCTAGAAAAAGAGTAACAGACATATAGACTAAATAGGAAGGAGTAACACAGTTGTTATTCACAGACATGATCATCTACATATGAAATCCGAGGAAATCTACAAAAAAACTTGCTAGAACTAATGACTTTAGCAAGGTCACAAGATATAAGATCAATATACAGAAGTATCTCTACATACTAGTAAAAATATTTTTTACAAAAGTAGCAAAAAACATGAACAACTTAGGGATGAATCTAATAAAGGCTGTGAAAGACTTGCACATTGAAAACTATA
Organism: Sapajus apella; assembly: GCF_009761245.1. Lineage (NCBI taxonomy): Eukaryota > Metazoa > Chordata > Mammalia > Primates > Cebidae > Sapajus > Sapajus apella. Next base: position 483,222 of record NW_022436976.1, read on the forward strand.
AAACACTGGTGAGAAAAATTAAAGAAAACCTAAATAGATAGGTATGAGCTGGTTGCAGTGGCTCATGCCTGTAATCCCAGCACTTTGGGAGGCCAAGGCAGGCAGATCACTTGAGGCCAGGAGTTCAAGACCAGCCTGGCCAACGTGGTAAAACCCCATCTCTACTAAAAAACAAAAATTAGGCATAGTGGCATATGCCTGTAATCTCTGCTACTCAGGAGGCTGAGGCACAAGGATCCTTTGAACCTGGGAGACAGAGGTTGCTGAGATCATGCCACTGCACTCCAGCCTAGGTGACAGAGCAAGACTATCTCAAAAACAAAGGAAAACAAAAAACAAACAAACAAATAAATAGATACATCTTGGTCATGGGTCAGAAAACTTTCCCTGCCTCCTCCATTAAATGTATAGATTGAATGAAATTCTGATCATAATCCCAGAAGTCTCTTTTGTAGGTATTGATAAAAAAAAATTATTAAGTTTACATTGAAATGCAAAGACCTAGAATAGGCAAAACAATGTTGAAAAAGAACAAAGTTAGAGGACTAACACTACCTGATTTTAAGGTTTATTATAACGATAGAGGAAGCAAGGCTAGTGGTACTAGTGCAAAGATGAATAAATGGATCAGTTGAACAAAATAGACAGCCCAGAGTACACCCACCAATTTTTGAACAACTAATTTTCAACAGTCTTTTTAACAAAAGTTGAAAAAAAGGGACCCTCAGTCCATTCCTTAACACCATTTACACAAATTCACTACAAATTGATCATAGATCTAAACATGAAACCTAAAACTGTAGAACTTCTAGAAGGAAACAGAAAGAAAATCTTTACTGTTTTGGATTAGGCCAAGATTTCTTAGGCACAACACTGAAAGCATGATCTATAGAAGAAAAAGTAATATATTGAATTTCATCAAAGTTAAAAACTTCTATTCCTTGAAAGAAGAAAATGCAAACCACAGAGAAAATACTTGCAAATCATATATCTGATATATCATCTATATGATACATTTGGATAAACTTATATCCAAAATATTTAAATAACTCTCAAGATTTAATATAAGAAGACAAATGAACTAATTAAAAAATGGGCAAAAGATTTGATCAGATTCTTCACCAAAGAGGATGTATAAGTCTGTTTTCTCATTGTTATACAGAAATACAGGATACTGAGTAATTTATAAAGAAAAGAGGTTTAATTGGCTCATGCTTCTGCAGGCTGTACAGGAAGCATGATGCTGGTATCTGCTGGGCTTCTAGGGAGGCTGAGCCAGAGCAGGCATCTCACATGGTGGGAGCAAAAGCAAGAGAAATGAGGGGAAGTACTATACACTTTTAAATAACCAGATCTCACAGGAACTCACTATCACAAGAACAGCACTAAGGGCATGGTGCTAAACCATTCACAAGAAATCCACCCCCATGATCCAGCCACCTGCCACCAGGTCCCACCTCCAATATTGGGGACTACACTTCAACATGATTTTTGGTTGGGGACACAGATCTAAACCACATCAGAAGACAATATTTTCATATGAAAATTTATTTAGTACTATTAATCATTAAAAACATGCAAATTAAAACCAAAATGGACAGCACCACTCATCGTCAGAATCACTAAAATTTAAAAGACTGACCCTACCAATATGAAGGAACTAGAATTCTCACGCACTGCTGGTAAGAATGTAAAATGATACAACCACTTTGGAAAACAGTTTCTAAGTTTCTTTGGTTTATAACACCATACGAACACTAGTATATAAAAGTTCATAGCAGATTTACTTGTAATAACTGAAAACTGAAAATAACCCAAATGTCTATAAACAGATGAATAAACAACTGTGTTGCATTTATATAATAGAAACTACTCAGTAATAAAATAGAATTAATTGTTGGTATATGCTATAGCAGAATGAATCTCAAAACAATTATGCTGAGTAAAATTTAAAAGGTCAAAAAATACCACATACTGTATGATTCCTTTCATTTAAAATTCTAGAAAATGCAAACTAACCTAGAGTGGCATAAATCAGATCAGCAGTTTCCTGGGGATCTGGACTTTAAAATTACAGAGAGGAACGAGGAAACTTTTTTTGGATGATGGAAATGTTCATTATCTTGATTGTGATGATGGTTTTGTGAATGTATACATACATCAAAACTAATCAAATTGTATACTTTAAATATCTGTGATTTTTTGCTATATGTCAATTATACCTCAATAAAACTGTTTTTTTTTTAAAGTTTATGTCTAAAAGGATAGTAAAAGTACTCTCTTTTGAATGCCAGATTTCTATAATCTGCAATTCTCTGTTGCAGAGATTTGCATCCAGAATTTTTTTTTTTTTAAGCATGATGAAATGGCTTTGACAAAGCCATAACACTCTGGCTAAATTCCTTATTTCCTAGGTGACCTTTTAAACTCTCATTCAGAGGCTGTTTGATTCTAGCACACTTCAGTTAAGCTTGATAAGTTATAAACAATACATTTGAAGAGAGAAAGGACATAAAAATATTTGATGGAGTTCCAGTGAAAAGTGATTATCAGTACTGCAGGAAGTGAAAAGAATTTTGGACAGTAGCTGGAATTTCACTATGAAAGCATTATCTAATAATGAGTATTCATTGAGATAACCAAGGAGAGCGTCTTTTGTTTAATAAGCCTGGTTAAAATGTATGGACTACAAAAAGATTTCTGTCAAAAATAAGATGAAAAAGATTTTCAATTGTAAAAAGATGATTCTTGGTTATGTGAAAATCTTATTTAGGTGGCATACCTCATTGACCCACAATGAAGTGCTTTTGAGGAAAGTTTTGAATATTACAGAAAACAGTTGGAATCAAACTAAGTAAAACATTGGAAAGAATGTGAAAGAATATTCCAGCATTAGAGGCAAAATAGAAAGGTTCACTCCAATCCTTTTCCCTTTATGAATGTGCATGTGTCTTTGGTTTCCTAAAGTGTTTTTTGTGTTTAAATTGACAGGAAGGGAAGAACAAGTCTTAATGCCTTATGGCTCCAAGATCTGTTTTCCAGTCATTTCACATATGGCTCAGAATGTTAATAATGGAAAGTTGATCTATGTTGACTACTTGCCAGCTTTATTACTTAAACTCATTCCTTGATAATAAATCTTGTCCTTTCAAGGAAAATTCTGGAATTAGGCTCAGAATTCTGATGGTATTTACTCTTCTGTTACTGAAAATTACATCTACCCATTCAAAACATTATGAACAAAGCATATGCTAAACCTGTAACAAAAATTTTTGCAACATCACATTTCTAGGAACTCCATAAGAAGAAATCATCCATTCAGTAAGCTCAGTGAGAGCAAATGAGCACTCCAACAGACTGAAACAAAAGCATCTTTACAGGAGACATGAGTGCCTGAAAGCAAAAAGAACTACAGTCAGGGTCCCCACTGGCATGGCCCAAGCCTACTGTGGCATGACCCAGAGAGATGAGTCAGCTGAGCTCAATGGGCAGCTCCGATACTCCTCTCACAGCTCAACAAGCCAGCATACAACCCATGGAGATAGATAATAGTGATGCTGTGCTCTGTAGAGGGTAGTGGCAACAGCAGGATTTCTTCTGGAATCAATCTGTATGGGCCAGATGTTTCTTCTGACTATATTGCCTCTGACAGTGTATAATCCAAAATTGTTTCCTTGGCCTTCCAAAACGTTTTATAAGCTACCTAACAGCTGCAATAAATCCCTTTCTTCTTAAACTAGCTAGAGTGGATTTTTGTTCTCTACAAAATAGATCCTGCCAGTAAGAACCCACTAGTATTTGTTGCCATTATTAGGGAATAAGTTAAGCCATTATAAGGGGGGAAAAGCAGCTCCAAGTACAAGGGCTTAAATTTTTTAGAAGCTTCTTTCTCACATCACAGTTCAAAATGGATATCTGGGCTATGCTCCATAAAGTCATCTAGATACCCAGGTTCCTGGGGCAACTCTGCCATCTTCTACATTTGGCTTTTCTCTATAGGTCAAATGTGTTTTCTCCAGTGGTTGTCAACTTGACTGGTTCCACATGCCAGGCCACAAAAAGGAAAAAAAGAAAATACAAGGAACAAACAACTTTATTTTGAAAATCATAAAGCAGAAGTGGTTGCTAAAACTTAGGCACGGCATGGTAGCTGACGCCTGTAATTCCAGCACTTTGAGTGGTCAAGGTTAAGAGGATCACTTGAGCCCAAGAGTTTAAGACCAGCCTGAGCAACATAGGGAGATATCATCTCTACAAGAATTAAAATTAAAAATAAAATAAATTAGCCAGGTGTGGTGATGCGTGACTATAGTCGCAGCTACTTGGGAGGCTGAGGTGGGAGGATCTCTTGAGCACTAATAAAGGCTACAATGAACTACGATCACACCACTGCATTCCAGCCTGGGTGACAGAGCATCACCCTATATCACAAAAATAAAACCTAGAAGCTAAAACCAAAACTAAAAGCTTTCCCAAGAGAATGTGGAAAACATAACCTGTAACTGGAGTAGCCATTAGTCTAGCCAAAACTTGATGAGTGTGGTAGTTCTCTTAGTAAAAGAAGAGAGGATTGAACCTGGGAAAAACTCCAAAACTTTACTGAAGAGGGCATCATCAGCTTTTGAGACTTCAGTTGTCCCCTACGAATGGGCTTTTACTCTCCTATCTTTCCTTAAAGCAAAAATTCCTGCAGGAAGCCTCAGAGCAGTGGACAGATCAGAGAGCACACTCCTCAGTCCCTCTATCTGAGTAGCAATGTAACAATTAGATAGTCATAGCTATCTTTACCCTCTTAGTAGAAATAAAACATTTAGATTTTAAAACATCAACTCTACTTCCAATGTAAAGCATCCTCTGTGTAGACACTATGAGATACAGGAGTCAGCATGGGCTGGCCTGGCCGCTGCCCTGTAGATGCTTTCATTCTAGGATAGACAATTATATGAGTAATTTTTTGGCAGTTGATTATTTAATTTTTAAGAGTGCTCCAAGGAAGTACAAAATGGATATGTGTAGAAATGGATATATGTCATAAGTATATGACACAAGAATTTGACCTAGGCTGAAGAGATCACAAATGCATTTTCCTCTTAAAGTGATATTTAAGTATAAAAAAATTATGAGCAGATTTACTAGTGAAATAAATTTATTTCAGCAAGTTGGCAAATTGTTTACATAACCTTTCTATTTCACTCTTTAGCTATGATTAGGAGGGTTTTTTGCATAAAAACATGTCTCAGTATTTTTTGGGTAGGTATTCATTTACTGGGCTTAAACACGGAGTGTGAAAATGTAGGTGGGCATGATGGCTCACACCTATAATCCCAGCACTTTGGGAGGCTGAGTCAGGAGGATGGCTTGAGCTCAGGAGTTTGAGATTAGCCTGGGCAACATGGAGAAACCCCTTCTCTACCAAAATACAAAAATTAGCTGGGCATGGTGGTGTACACCTATAGTCCTAGCTACTTAGGGGGCTAAGGCGGATCACTTGAGCTCAGGAGGTCGAGACTTCATTAAGCCATGTTTGCACCACTGCACTCCAGTCTGGGCCACAAGGTGAGACTCTGTCTCAAAGAAAAAGGAAGAAGGAGAAGGAGAAGGTGAGGAGGAGGAGGAGGAGGGGGAAAGTTTCTACGGGTAAGTTAAGGGAGAGGGGCTTCTCATACAGGAGTTGTCCTTTGCAACATATAGGCTAAAATCTTCTATGTGCAAGACAATCAGTAAAGCTTCACCATTCAGAAACCAATCAATGTCCTTTTCAGTATCAGTTATGATTTCAGGGACTCAGGATAAGTTTCTTTATTAAAGAATAGGATATAAGCCATGAATTATAAGACATCCCCCAGGTGGATTAATTTGGAAACCTGCCAAAGTGACGTCTAAGTTATCATAACCTTGATAAGAATTTGTATTTATCTGAAAGCGAATAAAAATAATTATTATCTTTCTTCTCCTTTCACATTACGGATAATAGGAAATTATACATATTTTACCTCCTGTTCTAGTTTTTTTCACTTACCACAGTTTGAGGATATTTTGATATAATATATTGATTAAAAAACTTTTTTAAACAAAATCATAGTATTCCATTTTATAGATATGCTATTAATGTACTTAACCAGTCTCTTATTGGTGAGCATGTAGATAATTTCCAATATGTTGCGTTACAAACAGTGCTTCAGTGAATTATATCCAAATGTATTTCATTCTTATGTGTTTGTATCTAAAGGAAAAATCCTAGCCCATTTGGAATTTACCGTGGGTTAGGGTGTGAGCCATACATCAAACCGTACTTTTTTTCTCTATGTGGCTTCCTGGTTGTTCCCAGATGATTCATTGATAGCACCTTTTTTTCTCACTGATTTGAGATGTCACATTTATTATATACTAAAACTCCATATGGATTTAGGTCTATTTCTGACTATACATTCTGTTGTGTTAGTCTGTTTGCTTATTCATGTGTCATTACAGTAATAATTACTGAGATTTTATCTGACAGAGAAAAATCTTCCTTTATTGCTTTTCTTTTGCAGAGATTTCCTATTTTTTTGTTTTTATTTCCATATGAGCTTTTTTTTTGTTTTTTGAGATAGGTTCTTGTTATGTTGCCCATGCTGGTCTCAAACTCCTGGTCTCAAGCAATCCTTCTCTCTCTGAATAGCTGGGATTACATGTGCACGCCACCATGCCTGGCTTATTTTAATATAAACTTTAAAATCACTTCTGGTCTAGTCTGATTCTAAAAAAAAAAAAAAAAAAAACAGATTTCATTTTTATTGAAATCACATTAAATTTATAGATTAACTTAGAGAGTTTCAACATCTTGATAATATTGACTCTTCCTATCTAAAATGCCTTTCCATTTGTTCAAGACTTCCTTTTATCTTTCAAAGACTATTTTAGTGTTTTCATCCTTAGAATACTCAGCCTTGAACATTTCTTTTTAGGCTCATTACCTTGCCATGGGGCCTTTTCTTCCATTATATTTTCAATGGATATTGATTGTATATATGAAAAAATTTGCATATTAATTTTGCACCTTGCTAATTTACTAAATGTTTTGTTCATTTGTAGTTGTTTATTTAACCTTTTTGAATTTTCTAGATATATTATATGATTTACATATAGTTTTATTGCTTTGTTAATTCTCACATCTCTAATTTCCTTATCGTGCATAATTGCATTGGCTAGCACTTCTGGTACAATGTTAAATAATAGTGATGATAGGACCATTCTTGCCTTGTTCCTGAGTGGAAATGCCCTAATATTTCTCCCTGAAATGTACTACTAATTTGGAAGATGAAATAAATATATTTCAGTATTCAAAGATGTAACCATTGATAAATTCTTAAGAATTTCATCAAGAATGGTTACTAAATTTTGTCAAATACTTTTTTAGCATATATGAAGGTAAAGATAATCAGATTATTCTCCTCCTTATACCTACTAATTGGTAGTTATCAATAGATTAATAGATTTTCTTATATTGAACCTTCTTTACAGACTTTTAATAAATCCTATTGGAAATGATACATTTTTCTTTTAATGTACTGCCAAATTTATTTAGGAGTTTTCTTTAGTATTCATGTATGATATTGGAGATAATTTTCATTAAATTTTACCATCAGTGTCCTGCTTGCTTTATGAAAATAATCTAGAATTCTTTTTGAAGATCTTGTAAAATTGCTCAGAGAAATAATTTCTACCTGGTGTTTGGCCAGGGAAAATTGGCAAGAGGTGGCAGTAGCTCTTTGATGAAGTTTTGAGTTTCTGCTTATGAAAATTGTGCTACTTAGATTTTATGTCTTTTCTAAGCTTGAGTAGAAAATTGTCCAATTTATTAAGGTTTTTTTTCACTTTTATGTTCATTTCCTCTCTTATCACTTCTCATTTTATTAGTACATTTTTCATACTTTTCCTCCTTTTCCTACCTCATCTACATCACTAGCTTTAGAATTAACAACTGTATTATGAAATATTCATATAGATTTACTTATGTGTCATTTTAAGTGATATCTTTTTACTCCAGATGGTACATATCTAAGAAAATCAATATATTTTTCACCTGTTTTCTTTGTCGTTTATCTTCCAATATTTTTGTTATTATTTCTACCATGTTAGGGCATACAATATTAATATTCTCTAACGTCACTCTAATCTCTTACATTTTTTAGTCTTAGTTCTATTTTCATATATATCTGCATATATATCATGAATTAAGTAATTTACAGATGACATCATGAGAATAACTTATAGACATTCAGTTATATATATGCTTTCAGTAAATTAAGCAGAAACAACAGGAAATTATAGACTCAAACAAAATTGAACTCTTATATCCAACAATTTGAAATGAAACATGAACTAAAACATTTTTCTGGCAATAATCCTTTTCATTTGGACTTTTCTGTTCTCTTTCCAACAACCCCACCTCAAAAAAAAAAAAAAAAAATCAACCAAGAAATCAAAAAGCAGCTATACAGTATCATCAAATCCATTTTAAATCCACATATGGTTTGGAAATATTTGAGACCTAGCCATGTATAAGCAAAGGCAGATGCTTAACTTTTTTTTTAGTTGACAATATCAATATTATTAATTCTGTTGGATGATATTAGAAATACTCTCAGTTATACCCACTAGAATATACTATTATAATTTAAGACAACATCCTAGAATTGATAACCTCTTCTCCTTTCAGTTTCCAGGAGCTATCCCACAATTCGTTTGTCTTGAATAGACTCCAAGAGCTTCTAGAGTGGGCTTCTGGAGCCGATTCCAGCTCCATTCTTCTTCCTTGGTCCCTCTGGAGTTGATCTGGCCTCCAAAGGTCTCTAAATGTTTGATGAGTTCCAGAGTGTTTGACTTAATTTTTGTTGATGCAATGGCAGTTGGGGGCACTTCAAAAGAAAGTCATGGGTCTATTGTTTTTCTCTATTTTTGCATAGGTCACTTCACTTTTCTTAGTTTTTAAAATATGAATAATAATACCTTCCTTGCTGATTTCACAAACTCTGTTTTATTTGGATATGAGGGCTAAATTAGCAATGCATGTAAAAGTAATTTACACAAGGTATAATACTAAACAAATAGGAGAATGACATTATTTAATTTTGTTTGGTGTCAGGTAAAGGGGAGAAAATAGCACAGAATCACTTATATCATAATCTCAGTGATAGAAACCGGTGGAAGAGAGCACATGGTAAGACTCTAAAATTGTGTTTAATTTTCTTTAGTCAGCTATATACTGCCATGTGCTAAATGTCTAAGTCTCCATTAATTATTCATCAGAGCTGGCAAGTGTAGCTTGACATTTGATCTACACACCTTGCCTGGAAAGTATATTAATATCATCCATATTCTTGGACTTGCTGTCCTGAATAATTTTTATCAACACATTGGCGCCAGCTGTGGCTGCAAAAACATTCAAAACAGCCATATTTAAATACTTTAAAATCTAGTGAATCGGAATTTTATTGGACCTAACAAAACTGTTGCCAAATGGAACATTTGAGGGCAGGACTAACTTTTGAACACATCTTAAAACACAATGGTGTTTAAAGCTTATGAATATAATTTTTTTATCTTGTGAATTTTGGTAATTTGACTCTAATCAGTGTGTCCCTGAAACTCTGACTATGGAAGAAGAGGAGTACAGCAAGTCGGCCAAATAGAAGTTTGCACTGATTGTCCTGCTCTACCCCAACAAAGACACCCACTTATCAACCATCTTCATGAAAAAATCACCTTCGTAAAAACCAAAAATCAAGCAAGCATCCACAGTACTTAGTTTTAACTTCATATTGCTGAAAGAGGCACTAAAGAGGGTTGGAGACAGTCTTGAATTGCTGATGCCACTCTTCTCCCACTCCCCCATTCCCTGGCAGCTGCTGCATAGCATGGAGAACAAATCTGTGTACTTGGAGAGGAGGAGTGCAGCAATCGTGAGACATTGCACTGGACTCAGTGATGCCTTGTCACAGCAGAAAGCAAAACAGTTCTGAAATCAGCTGACTCCTGCCCACAGAGGTAGTATTTAAACCAGCTCTAGCTAGAGGGTATTCACCCAGCCCAGTGGTTAGCAGTTGAGTTTTGGCAAGCCTTGCCACTGTAAGCTAAAGTGCCCTGGAGCCTTAAATAAACTTGAAAGGTAGTCTAGGCCACAAGGATTGCAACTCCTAGGAGAGCCCTAGGCCTGAACTGCGCTCTGAGCTAGTGAATGGGGGCAGCATGCTAACTACTGAGTCAGTAGCTGGGGCAGCTAAGGGAGTGTGTGCACCACCCCTCCCCCAATCCCAGGCTGCGCAGCTTGTGGCTCCAAAAGAGACTCCTTCTTTCTGCTTAAGGAGAGGAGAGGGACGAGTAGGGAGGACTTTGTCTTGCATGATGGATACTAGCTCAGTCACAGTAGAATAGGGCACCAGTCAGAGTTTGAGGCCCCTTTTCCAGGCCCTAGCTCCTGGATGATGCTACTAGATTCACCCTGGGCCAGAAGGGAAGCTGCTGCCTTGAAGGGAAAAATTCAGTCTGACAGGACCCAACACCTGCTGATTAAAGAACTCTTGGGCCCTGAATAACCAGTAGTGATACCCAGGTAGTATATTATGGGCCTTGGGTAAGACTCTGAGACTTTCTGGCTTCAGGTGAAACTTCACACATTCCCAGCTGTGGTGGCTAAGGGGAGAGACTCCTTCTGCTTGACGACATCAGAGGGGAAAGTTAGGGGGCTTTGCCTTGCACCCTTGGTAACAGCTTGGCCACAGCAGGTTAGAGCACAAAGCAGAGTCTTGGGGTCCCTGATAGCAGGTCTTTGCTCTTGGATGGCATCTCTGAACCAGTGCTAGGCCAGAGTGGAGCCCACTGCCCTGAAGTGTAAGTCCCAGGCCAGGCAGCATTCATGACAAGCTGACTGAAGAGCACTTGGGCCTTAACGGAACATTGACAGCAGCCTGGCAGGACTCTCCATCGGCCTGTGGTGGTGGCCACTGAATGAGGCTTCTCTGCCTATGGAAAGGAGAGGGCAGAGTGGGAAGGGCTGCACACTGTAGTTGAGTGCCAGCTCAGCCACAGTGCAATAGACACCAAGTAGACTTCTAAGGGTTTTTTACTCTAGTCCCTGGTTCCCAGATAGCACCTCTGGACCCTCTAGGACCTGGGAGAACTTGCCACCCTGAAGGAAAATACACAAACCTGGGAGACTTCACTGCGTGCTGATCATAGAGCTCCAGGGTCTTGAATAAACATAGGCAGTAGCCAGGTGTGGTCATAACAGGCCTGGATGAGACCCAGTGCTGTGCTGGCTTCAGGTCTGACCCAAAGCAGTCATAGTGATGGTAGCCACAGGGATGCTTGTGTCACCACCCCTAGCTTCAGGTGGCTCAGAACAGAGACAGAAATTTTGGTTGTTTGGGAAAAAGTAAGAGAGAAGAATAAGGGTCACTGCCGGATAATTCAGAGACTTATTCCAGATCTTATCCAAAATCATCAAGGCAGCACTTCATGAGTCTGCAAGAACCAGAGTGTCACTGGACTTGGGATGATCCCGAATGCAGACATGGATCACAATTTTAGGTCCTTTCAAATACCTCGAAAGTCTTGTCAAGAAAGATGGCTAAAAACAAACAAGACCAAACCATGGAGACTATAATAAATACGTAACTCTTCAATGCACAGACACAGACGCATATTTGCAAGCATGAAGATCATCCAGAAAAAACATGACCTAACCAAATGAACTAAATAAGGCACCAGGGACCAATCTTGGAGAAACAGAGATATGTGACCTTTCAGACAGAGAATTCAAGATAGCAGTGTTGAGGAAACGCAAATAAATTCAAGGTAACATAGGAAGGAATTAAGAATTCTATCAGATAAATCTAACAAATAGGTTGAAATAAGAAGAATCAAGTAGAAATTCTGGAGTTGAAAAATGCAGTTGACATTCTGAAGAATGTATCAGAGCCTTGTAATGGCAGAATTGATCAAGCAGAAGAAAGAATTAGGGAGCTTGAAGACAGGCTATTTGACAATATACAGTCAGAGGAGACAAAAGGAAAAAAGAATAAAAGCCAATGAAGCTTGCCTGTAGGATCTAGAAAATTGCCTCAGAAGGGAAAATCTAAGAGTTATTGGCCTTTAAGAGGTGGTAGAGAAAGAGATAGGGATAGAAAGTTTATTCAAAGAGATAGTAACAGAGAACTTCCCAAACCTAGAGAAAGATATCAACATCCAAGTACAAGAAGGTTGTAGAACATCAAGCAGATTTAACTCAAAGAAGGTAAGCACTTTTACCCCAGAATAGTATATCCATTAAAAATGTTCTTCAAAAGTGAAGGAGACATACTTGCCCAGACAAACAAAAGCTGAGGGATTTCATCAATACCAGACCCATCCTCAAGACATTTAATAGTCAGACTTCTAAAAGTCAAGGTAAAGAAAGAATCCTAAAAGCAGCAAGATAAAAGAAACAAGTAACATAGAATGGAGGTCCAATATGTCTGGCAACAGGCTTTTCAGTGAAAATTTTACAGGCCAAGAGAAAGTGTTGAAAGAAAAGAACACTTTTACCCCAGAAGAGTATATCCAGTGAAAATATTCTTCAAACATGAATGAGAAATACTTTCCCAGACAAACAAAAGCTGAGGATTTCCTCAATACCAGAGCCATCCTGCAAGAAATGCTAAAGGGATTACTTCAATAAGAAAGAAAAGGACATAAATGAGCAATAAGGCATCATCTGAAGGTATAAGACTTCCTGGTATAGTAAGTACACAGAAAAACAGAAAATATTATAACTATGGTGTGTAAACTACTCAAATAGACTAAAAGATGAGTGAATCAAAAATAATAACTACAACTTTTCAGGACATAGTATAGTAAGATATAAATAGAAACAAAAAGTTAAAAAGCAGGGAGAGTCAAAGTATAGAGTTTTTATTAGTGTTCTTTTTGCTTATTTGTTTATGCAAAAAATGTTAAGTTGTTATCAGCTTAAAACTAATAGGTTATGAACCAGTATTTGAAACCTTGACTGTGATTTTCAAAATCAACTAGATTATTCAAATAAGTCTACCAGTTGGGAAGAAAATTTTTGTTGCATTGGACTTGGTTTACAATGATTGGATTTTGAACACCCACAAAAATTCTGCCAAAATGCCCTCTAATCGATAACCTTCTATTCCCCATTAGAGATACTCTGAACCCATTCTTTAGAAACAGGCTTAATGTACACAAACTATCTCAAGGATTGAATTGGAGATTGCAAACAGAAACAATCTTGCAAAATTCTAGCCTTTTCCATTTTTCTTCAGATTATTTGTAGTTTAGGGAAAGAAAGGGACAAGAAGTCTTCTAGTTTCCAAGGCTGTCAAGGCCTTTGAACTGCCAGTCTACAGAAATTTCCTTGAGCCACACATGAAAATGACAAAGACAATTTAAAGTGAGTATTGACCTTCATTTTCTGTAATTAAAATTATTAATGAGAATATTTTGATAATATTGAATTTACTAGAATGAGTCAGTCAACATACTAAGTACTTGGCACACATGATCTTATATAATCTCATAACAATCTCACGTGGTGAATATAATTACTCCATGTCATCAGTAGGTGCAGAAAGCTCAAGAACCTTGTTGAGGTCTAGCCACAAAGCTTGTGTTCTTTCTAAATTTTTATTTATTTATTGAGACGAGTCTTGCTCTGTTGCCCAGGCTGGAGTGCAATGGTGTGATCTAGGCTCACTGCAACCCCTGCCTCCCAGGTTCAAGTGATTTTCCTGCCTCATTCTCTCAAGTAGCTGGGATTACGGGTGCAGGCCACCACACCAGGCTAATTTTTTTGTATTTTAGTAGAGATAGGGTTTCACCGTGTTGCCCAGGCTGGTCTTGAACTTCTGAGCTCAGGCAATCTACACGCCTTGGCGTCCCAAAATGCTGCGATTACAGGCATGAGCCACTGCACCCAGCCCAAAGCTTGTGTTCTTAATCATGATAACCCCTCCTCTTTTTTTTTTAATCTAAGCATGCTATCTATTTTTTTTAACTTTGGTTTTGTAATACTATAGCATGGCAGAACTTCATCACTTTTCTTTCAAAAATTTAAGAACAATAAAGACTTGAGTAAATACATATGGATAATGTGGACATTTGGAAAACAAATGTTAATTTTCCGACTTCCTATTGATATTTTACTTGAAGAATTCTTCTGAAATGTATATATATTCATCCACTGAAACTGGCATTAGGCCAAAGTTGAACTCTCCTCATGTCCAGTAAATGATGACATTTCCCAAGCATCCATTTGACATACAAATATGCTGAATTATGGATAATATTTAACATGAAAAATGTGGAAAAAGAACCATCCCAAATTTGTGCTGATTTAAGGCAATTTATTTTCATCCCATCAAACTGAACTCATTCCTCCTGGAAATGCAATTAATTCTTTAGGTGAAGGGAATTTTAAAAACCTGCATTTGAACATCAGCCTCCTCTTGTAGGAGCTGAAAACTAACTGAAGTTACTCACAACTCATGCAGTGGTGGTTATTTCAGTCTCTGGATGAGCTTACCCATTTCTGATCTTGCTCTATTGAGAGAAACTTGAGTTTAAATGATAATATCAGTTTTATTAATTTTGTTTTACTAATTTTATATCTGAAAGGGACATAAATTAGTAATAAATGTTTTATTAATTTTTAATCTTACAGAATTTATCTATTCCCACATGTAATCTTATTGGCCTAAAATAAAATTTCCCATAGGAATTTAATTTGATTAGATTTACTATGTATTTTTAGTTGAAAAAGACATCTACTAAAGTTCACTAATCACATGGGTTTATGCAGACATATTTTTGCCTAAAGTTGAGCATATTTGAAAGTAAGGCAGTGGCTCAATAAATTGTGATGCATTCAGTCAGATGATTTCTTTCTTGAGGTGGAAATGAGAGGCATTTCTGTGTTCCATTAACATATGCAAGTTAAATGTAAGGTTCACATGACCTGTCCAGGCATGGAGATCACATGATTCTTTAATGACTAAAATATTTTTACATTTCAGCAGTGCTTTCTATGCTATTTGTGTTAAATAATGTTTTGGTCATCTGTTTTACAGACAGGTGATCTTATCTTCATAACTAACTTTGGAAATATAAAGAATCCTGTCATTTTAACACAGCAGAAAAAACTACCTGAACTCATACACTTAAAAAATTATAGTATTATTAAGTCTTAGGCAAACATACACTATTTCTGACAATAGGCAATGACCGTGTATGGCAAAAGCAATACAGTACATGAAGTCTGGATTTTTTGTTGTCGTTAAAAGGGGATGGATTAAGAGTTTTATTCTGACACATTATGAATTTCTGCAACATTCCTTGCACACCACCTCCTTCTCAGAGGACTAAGAACTGTGGAGAGTTAGGGGGTAGAACATGGAAGCAGGAAGTTGGCTCCTTCCTAGAAATTTGTGGTATTGTACGGATCCTCTGTGCCAGATAGCAACGTTTTCTGTTTAGATGATCCTGCCAACATGGCATTGCTCTTGGGCAAGAAAAAGATGCACTAAAGGTACAGCAGCTCCATAGACCAGGCTTTTGCTACCCTGTACGCACCACAGAATTCCAGCTCAGGCTAAGAGAAGTCACTGGGAAAAACCGTTCTGACCTTTGACAACTTTGAGCAGTATTAGAGAACAGTTTGGTCTCTGTTGGCTGATTGAGAGCAACTACATGAAGCTTTCTAAGCCTCAGTTTCTTCTCCTGAAAAATGGAGTTCATGATATATACGAACCATAGGTCTGTTTAGAATTGAATGAAACAAAGAATGAAAATACTTAACACAGTACCTGACATATTTTAAGCTTCATTAAATGATAAAGATTCTTTATATGTTTATACTATGGCTCAAAATATGAAATTCTTGTTATTGCCAGAAAAAGTCAAGCTAGGAATAACAATTTATTTGGCTGGATATCTGTGAAATTTGCTCTGGGGAAGAGGTTTCAGAATACTGTATTAGTGCATTAGTGGCAACAACAAACCCAAAGAAGCAAATGTATAAAATCTTTACTTACGTGGCATATCTTCAACATATTTGAATGAGTCATTTATGTTGGAAAAAAAATCCCTTGTTTGTTATCAATAAATTTATCTCACAATTTTTCTCACCTTTTACTGCCTTTTCTCTACAAAATAGTTTTAAGAAGTTTTTTTTAAAGATGAAGTCTTGCTCTGTCACCAGGCTGGAGTGCAGTGGCATGATCTTGGCTCACTGCAACCTCCCCCTCCCAGGTTCAAGCAATTCTCCTGCCTCAGCCTCCCAAGTAGCTGGGACTATAGGTGTGCGCTACTACACCAGCTAATTTCTGTATTTTTAGTAGACAGGGTTTTACCACATTGACCAGGATGGTCTCTATCTCTTGACCTTGTGATCTGCTAACCTCAGCCTCCCAAAATGCTGGGATTACAGGCATGAGCCATCGCACCCGGCCAGAAACTGTTTTTTCTTTAAAGTTCAGTTTCAGTTTGCACTCTAAAACTGTAAACAGAGAGAAGTAACAAAACAGCAATAATCCACAGGCCACCTCAGTGTATCCAGATAAAATAAATAATTGGGCACTTGGTGGCTGTGGTGATAATGGTGATTTGGAGGAATTTGTATTTCTGACCATTAAGTTTGCTAAAAGTCCACAGACTGCCAAGAGTTTATCAGGAAACCAATAGAATTATTCTCTTTCCTAATTTATCTTCACTAAACTTGCAAGCATGGCCTGATATATTATGTTTAGTACCATGAGATCTATGATCCCTTAACAAAATCTGGTTCCTAATTTCAAAATACTCCTACTTCTACTGGCATGATGGAGACACTTACTATATACTTGCTATCTATGAGGCACTATGCTAGATTCTGCAATTACCAGAAGAAACTAGGAAGAATCCTTTTCCTCTAAAGTCTTATTATCTAGTTGGCAGAATATGGCATCTGTAAATTCAAGACTGAGTTCTTTGAAGATGAAACTGTATTTTACTATAGACTGGCTGTAGGGTCAGGATGTAAAATGGCATCAAAGTATTGGATCAGCTCTTACCTCTTGGATCATTTCACCCATTGTTGTACTCAAACTTTAATGTGCTTCTGAATCACCTAGAGATCTTGTTTAAAAGCAGATTATGGTTCAGTGGGTCTGGGGTGCAACATAAGATTCTCAATTTCTAACAAGCTTTCAGGTGATGTTGATGCTGAACACATTTTGAAAAGCAAGTCTCTACAGCAGTGGTCTCAAACTGGGTGCACAAAGAATCACCCAGGAAACAAAAATCTTGATGTCTTTAACCCTCTCTACAGGTGGAAAATCCCCCAATCCCCTTGACTCCACACAAGAATCTGGGACATTTTGCGTCTTCTCAGACTTCCTGGCCTCAATCAGTAGGAAGTCAAGAGTGTGCCCCACAAGCTTGGAGCAAGAATGCTCCTCTCCCAGTTTGGCAATTTTACATATTGCCTGCAAAGTGGGTGAAAAAGAAAGAAGATGAAAGACAGGAATCCATGTGTCATCAGAATCATGCAGCCACTCCAAAATGTTCCAAGTATTCCTCCAAGTCACACTAATAGACCAAGGTTCTGAGGTGTTTCCTAAGTATTTTTAAACTAAAGCTTACAAAAATTGCATTTGTTTAAGTTTCCACATTGGAAGTACGTATTTATTTATCACAGTTTCTTCACTGTACATTGGGAGGTCTTAATGTTAAGGATGCTATTCAAATAAGAATAAGTATTAGCTGAAAACATAGGGGAATGAAAGAAATTATATATTTGGAATATTGAGTAGTTAAGATGTAGTGTTGACTTCTTTCGTATTAGTAGCTTCTAACTTTACCTGTATGAATATGCCAAATTTATAGATGCTGAAATTAGTGAGGGTATAACTGACGAGGTCAGACAAGATAGATGTCTCTCTTTTTCTTTTTCTTTTTTTTTTTTTTTTTTTTGGGGAGGAAGTTTCCTCCTTTTTACCCAGGCGGGGGTGCAATGGCGCGATCTCGGCTCACCACAACCTCCGCCTCCTGGGTTCAGGCAATTCTCCTGCCTCAGCCTCCTGAGTAGCTGGGATTACAGGCACGCACCACCATGCCCAGCTAATTTTTTGTATTTTTAGTAGAGACGGGGTTTCACCATGTTGACCAGGATGGTCTCGATCTCTTGACCTTGTGATCCACCCGCCTCGGCCTCCCAAAGTGCTGGGATTACAGGCTTGAGCCACTGCACCCGGCCCGATGTCTCTCTTTTTCTAAGCAGAGTTGAATTTTATGATTAACTGATTCATATATCTTCCTAACTACATGTGAAATGTTTTTAATACTGGTCCACCAAGACTTTTCAATAACTTCTTTGAACTTGATTAATGAGAATTTAATGATAACAAAACGATAGTTAAAATGCAATCTTAGAAATTGAGGTTTTTCTTTTTTTACTCTCCTTATCAAATATATTAGGCTGATACACCATGTTGCTGCCTATCAAGATATTTTCTTTCAGAACACTGATTTTAACCAGTCTTTCACCAACCACTTCCCTCCCAAATCCTTCCTCTGAGCCTTTGGAACACATAGATCATCATGCTTTGTTGAACAAGGGTGTATAATAACTACCCATAATTGTTATTGAGGGTTTTGTTGTTGTTTAGCTTTGCTTTCATTGAATCATTAAAACCTCAAATCAAAGACATCATCTTAGATAATAGTTTTATTTTATTTTTAACTGAATCACATTAAAAGAACAAATGCAAATTAAGGTAGGTAGCATTGGACTAAATTAAAAGTATGCTAGATAAGGTAGTTATTATACGCCCTTGGGAAGATTTAATGAGACATGCATATAACATGTTGGGCGGATTTAATGAGACATGCGTATAACATGAGTATAACACAGCACCGTGCCTGGAACATACTTATAATTTAATGGCAGCCAACCTTTACTATTGTTACAACTGCTACTATTATTTTAGTTAAGTGTTCCAAGCAAAAAGAGTAGCACATACAAAGACAGTAGGGGCAGGGGTAGAGGCCAGTAGGGTGGCCTAGGGACAGTCTACATAGAGTGGTTCAGGACTGGATTAATATTAGGATTCAAATCCCAGCTCTGCCACTTTCTTGCCATGTGACATTGGAAAGTCTGCTTCCTCATTTTCAAAATGGGGATAATAACAGTGCTTACTTCAGAGGAATATTGTGAGGATTGTATTAGAAAATAATGCAAAAGTTCCTCACCCAATGTCTGACACATAGTAAGTTTTCAGTATGCTTTAGCTAAGATAAAAACAATTGGTCAGAAGGCTGTTAGATGTATTTACCTTTCCTGGTGATAACTGCCATCTTCTGAATAAGAGGTGGCTTTTCCCCTTCCTCTTTGAAACACTAACATTCACCCAGGTAACAGTCTCCTGGCTTGACCAAGGGTTTCCTACCTGGACACAGGAGTGCTTCTACTTCGTGTGTCTCAGCACCGCAGCAGTAGTTACATAGCGAGAATCTTTGTATTATTCTCATGCATTTCTTGTAAATATAGTTCCCATTGATCCTTTTTATGGGTTTATATTCACCTTCATGGTTTGTACTGTTTTTATCACGTTTTAATATTATAGCTATGCTAGCTTCCTAAAATGAATCAGGGAGTTTGTCATCTTTTCTATGGGTTGGAATAACACAAATAATATAGGGATTACCTGTTTTAAAGGTAAAAATCTAACTTAATTACAAAACTGTTTTTGTCCTGGTTCATGTTTATGTGGCATCTCTCTCTTTTTTTCATTATTTTTAGTTTTTTGAGACAGAGTCTTGCTCTGTTTCCTAGGCTGGAGTGCAGTGGGGTGATCTTGGCTCACTGTGACTTCCGCCTCCCAGGTTCAAGCAGTTCTCCTGTCTCAGGCTCCTGAGCAGCTGGGATTACAGGCACCCATCATGGTATCCAGTGGCAATATTTTTTGTATTTTTAGAAGAGATTTTTAACTGAACCACATTAAAAGAACAAATTCAAATTAAGGTAGGTAGCATTGGACTAAATTAAAAGCATGCTAGATAACTGACTCTATTAGAAATCTTTTAATTTAATTTTATTTATTTTTGAGATGGAGTTTCAGTCTTGTCCCTCAGGCCAGAGTGCAATGGTGCGATCTTAGCTCACTACAATCTCCTCCTCCTGGGTTCAAGTAATTATCCTGCCTCAGCCTCCCAAGTAGCTGGGATTACAGGCATGTGCCACCACTCCCAGCTAATTTTGTGTTTTTAGTAGAGATGGGGTTTCACCATGTTAGCCAGGCTGGTCTCGAACTCCTGACCTCTGGTGATCCACCCAACTTAGCCTCCCAAAGTGCTTGGATTACAGGGATAAGCCACCATACCCGGCCTTGGAAACCTTTTTAACTGCATGATTTAGTCAAACAAAAATCATTACCTGTCTTTTTTTAAGCAAATAACCTCTACATATAAATTACACTGAGCAATGTATGGGATTATGAAGCATAAATAGAATTTTGATGGCATGAACTCACAAATGCTCCCAAACATAGGTTAATATGCAGCACCCTTTCATTTGGTAGTTGGAAATTGAGACCCTGGCAGGAGTGATGAATATTGGAATTAGGGTCTTGATAGCAGAGTATGTAGAACATTTAATCTTCTACTTAGGATTTGAAATGCAATAAAATAGAGCCAGTTTAACTCTCCAGATTAATGCTTACTTTTGCATGTCTTGCCTTGAAAAGGAAAGTAGCAGCAGCCACAGTGTCCACCTTCAGCACAAAGCAACACATGGTGGCAATTCCATGCTTGCAAGGGGCGATTCAGCATGGCTATTGGCTTGGCCCTGGGGCCACAGGCCTGGTGTGATGCCTCAAATGCATGTGCAGCACCAAAAAGGAGCTGGGTTTCTGCATGAAAATAATTTCTATCAAGGTGCCTTCCAAGAGCAGCATTCTTCTAGTTGGTGTTTGGCCTCTGATTTCATTCTTCTAGTCGGTGTTTTGGTCTCTTTTTCTTTCACTTCAAAGAACTTAAAAAACAAAAAGTATCTGGAGTATGTACTTACCATGGTACCCATAGGCAGACAGGATACAAAGGCCAGTCTACAGAAGGCAAGAGCCCAGTGCCAGGCACTTGGAGGGGCTCAATAATGGTAACTGTTATATTATGGAAACAAAGGGCAGCTGTGGGGTCTCCAGACCTGGGTCCAAGCTAAGATTTTTCCATTTCATATTTGAAATTAGTTTTGCTAACTGAATTCTCATGAGTAGAGACGAAATCTGCATGCTTACCTGGATTTTACAATCAAGTCTATCAGAAAGGTCAGTCATTCACTTCTCTGGGCTCAGGCTTTTCAGTATTTATTAAAACTCCCACCCCATGGTCCTCTCTGACTCTTGCTATGTCTGCCTTTTATAGCTCACTGCTTCTACTTCCTCATTACTCAGTCTGGCCTCTGCTCCCACTTCCACAGCCCTCCTCTGTGTCTATCTTGTTATCAAATCCTTATCTTCCTTGATCTCTTTGCAGCAATTGACATAAGAAATACTCTCTCTGACTCAAAATTCTTTCTATCTTGGTTTCCATGGCAGCTCTGGCTACTCCTTCCCAGACTTCTTCAAAGGTTTCTCCTCCTCCCTTGTATGTTCTGTCTCAGCTCACTCCATCCTACACTTTCTCTTAGCAGTCTCATCCATTTCCATGACTTTAACCACCACGTGCACGCTAGTAAGTCACAAATCTCTTAGCGGCAAGGGAACTCCAAATTTTTACATCCAAACTGTTAGTCAACATTTACACTTGTTATATCAAAGACACTTTTAGCTCACATGCACAAAATGAAACTCATTATCTCCTTCAGGTCTGCCCCTTTTCCACCTATTTTCTTAAGCCAACATTGTGTAGCTTTTCTTTTGTGCCCCATAGCACTTTGCAAATAATTTTATTAAAATGTTTATTGCCCTATGTTGTAATTGTCTTTAAAAAAAATCTGTCTTCTAGCCAGGTGTGGTGGCTCATGCCTGTAATCCCAGCATTTTGGGAGGCTGAGGTGGGTGGCTCACCTGAGGTCAGGAAATCGAGACCAGCCTGACCAACATGGTGAAACCCCATTCCTACTTAAAATACGGAAATTAACCGGGTGTGGTGGTATGCTCCTGAGGCCCCAGCTACTAAGGAGACTGAGGCAGGAGAATCACTTGAACCTGAGAGGCAGAGGTTGCAGTGAGGTGAGTTCGAACCACTGCAGTCCAGCCTGGGTGACACAGCGAGACTGTCTCAAAAAATAATAATAATATAATTATGTCTTTTTAATGAAGACTGTTATTGTCCAAAGGCCTAGCACATGGTTTGTCACAGAAGAAATCATTAAATGACCATGGCACACAGGAATGCTAGATAAGATCTCAAACTAGCTGGGTTGTATTTCAATTTAAATTACAGCGTGCTGGGCATGGTGGCTCATGCCGGTAATCCCAGAACTTTGAGAGGCCAAGACAGGTGGATCACTTGAGACCAGGGTTGTAGATCAACCTGGTCAACATGGCAAAACCTCCTCTACTGAAAAAATACAAAATTAGCTTGGTGTGGTGGCACATACCTATAATCCCAGCTACTCCAGAGGCTGAGGCACGAGAATTGCTTGAACTCAGGACGAGGAGGTTGCAATGAGCTGAGATGGCGCCACTGCACTCCAGCCTGGGTGACAAAGTGAGACTCTATCTCAATAAATAAATAAATAAATTAATTAAAATACTAAAATACTCACTTAAAGTGTAAAGTCATCTTTAACTTTAATGACTGAATTGGCTGTTTTTGCTGTTCACATAGGTAATGAATTTCTTTGCATTCAGTCTTTGTTAGGTATCAACATTTGACAATCTTTTTTTAAAAAATCAACTTTATTTAATTAAAATGTATATCCAATATAAAATACACCAGTTGAAAGTGTACAAATATACCCACTCATCACCCCAATCAAAATATAGAACATTTCTATCATTCCAAATATTACCCTCTCCTTTCTTTTCACATCTGGTCCTAGGCAACTAGTAGTCTGCTTTCTGTCCCTATAAATTAGTTTTGTCTGTTCTAGAATTTTACATGAATTAAATCAAACAGTATATATTCATTATGTCAGGCTTCTTTGGCTCAACGTTTTTTTTTATTTATCAGTA
Organism: Sapajus apella; assembly: GCF_009761245.1. Lineage (NCBI taxonomy): Eukaryota > Metazoa > Chordata > Mammalia > Primates > Cebidae > Sapajus > Sapajus apella. The sequence goes on from NW_022436976.1 coordinate 506,420, forward strand.
TTATTGCATGCATCAGTGGTTCACCCTTTTGTATTACTGAGTAATATTCTATAATAGAGATATACTACAATTTTTCCATTCACTTATTGACAGATATTTGGGTTGTTTTCAGTTTGTTTGTTTTTTGTTTTATGGGTTTTTTTTTTTTTTTTTTTTTTTCTTGAGACAGAGTGTCACTCTTGTTGCCCAGACTGGAGTGCAATGGCACTATCTCGGCTCACCACAACTTCTGCTTCCTGGGTTCAAGTGATTCTCCTGCCTCAGCTTCCTGAGTAGCTGGGATTACAGGCATGCACCACCATGCCCAGCTAATTTTGTATTTTTAGTAGAGACGGTGTTTATCCATGTTGGTCAGGCTGGTCTCAAACTCCCAACATCAGGTGATCCACCTGCCTCAGCCTCCCAAAGTGCTGGGATTACAGGCATGAACTGCCCCACCTGGCAGGTTGTTTCCAGTTTTGACCAATGGTTTATATATCTGCTATGAACATCAATATACAAATCCTTGTGTGGACATGTGCTTTGCCTTTGTTTTGGGCAATAACATAATAGCAGAAGGGACTGTCATATGGTAAGTATCTGTTTAACTTTGTAAGTAACTGCCAACCTTTCCCAAAGTGTTTGTACCATTTTACACTCCCACTAGCAATGTAAGAGAATTTCAGACAAGGTGTATCCTCCCCTACACTTGGTATAAGTCTTTTTTAATTTTAGCCATTTTACTGGGCATATAGTGATATTTCATGATTCAATTTGAATTTTAAATTTGGTTAATGATGTTGAGGACAGCCTTTTATTATGATGTTTGGTATTAGCTAGTTATTGTTAATATTATGTGAGTCATTACTTTACCGACAAGCTAAACATTAACTAAAACATAATCCTTTATAATGCAGTGGCAATACCACAGCCTTGGAGTCAAAGTCAAGTTTAGATATTGACTGCCACTTACCAGCTATAACTCTGGGCAAGTTATTTTTAGCCTTGCAAAATCAGGCCAATAATACCTAGATCCTAGCATTGCTTTATGATTTTAAAATAATAATCATAGAGTTGTTAGCACAGGGCCAGATGGTAGAAGCTCAATAAGTGATAACAGCTGTTATCAATCTAATTATTTTACCTGTACGCATACCTACAATTAAAAGATATGAACTGGCAAATTGTACCATCAATGTAAAGAATCTACGCTAATTAAAATAAAAACACCAAATGCTGCTGATTTCTAAAAATATGTTGCTGAAAATTATTTTTTCAATCCAATTGAGACTAGCATTATCAGTATTACATATAAAGACCATAGAGAATATCAAATGAGTTAGCAAACTATTTGTAAAAACAGAAATACAACCTAAGATTTAATATATACATTTGGCTTTGACTAAGCATCATTTCTTGGAAGATAGCAGCTTCAGTGCTTCCAGACATCTTGCAGCAAGCTCCTTCTTGTCATTATCTCTGAGAAAGCTGTTCTCATCTCTAGAAAAGAGTAGCTCAGATTGCCACTAGATTCTATTACCCTGAATTGTCTTCAAGCACAAAACTATATTGATTTTTCGTATTCATTTACTCAGCATTAAATACCAAAAGCATACTATTATATTGTTTATAAAAATAATTTATTTTGTTGCCTGGATCTTTAGTTCTGGAATGAAAACATTACAAGTACTAGTATAAATCCTACCTTGTTCACTGCTGTATATTCGGCACTCAATAAATTGTTGATGCTGAGGCCACCAACATGTGTAGGTAATCAATAAACATCTGATGAGCGACTAATCAGTCAATTAATAAAACAAGAAGTACAAAGTCTCTGAGAAATGAAACACTGTGGCCTTTTTAGAAACTGCAGTTTGTTTAAGGTAAAGGCTGTGTGCTAGGCACAAAAATCACAGTATTTGCTTGCCACTTCCGTGTCTGGTTATGCCGAGACTTGTACTCATAGTATCTCATTGCAGCCCATGACAACTTTATGAGATCAGTACTATTATTAACCCCACTTTATGGATGTGCAGGCTGAAGCTCAGGGAGATTAAGGACAAACACTGGTCAATAACAGAACCCAAAGAGAGAGAGAGACTCCCAGATGACTGGAAAGGCTCTTGGAAGGAGTTTGAACTCTATCCTGCTAGCAATGACAGGACAGTGGAGATTACCAGGCAAGGGAGTAATAAAAGCATATTCATCATATTTGTGCTGATTTGTGTTTTAGGGAGATCATTGAGAGGTTGTACAGACAATAGTGTAGAAAAGGGCAGAAGTCAGGGAGCTCAGTAAGGAGGCTATGAAAACACTGCAGCAAGAGATCATGGCAGTGGTACCAAATAGGGCAAGAAGGGCTGGATTTAAGGGATTCCTAGGAGGCAGATAGAACTCAGTGAATAACCAGATGTGGGTATAAAACAGGGGAGGCTCTGAGGATGACTCAGGGGATGGATGTGCGGTTTGGATATCTGTTATCTTGCATCCTTCACACTCCCAGTCCCAATATTTGTCATAGGATTTCCAAAGCCCATACTTCCTCCATGACTCTCAGGGAAAGCCTGAGAGTTAGCACACTGATGGGCTGTTAGTAATATTGGAGCTCATGCTGCATCATGAATATGAAGCACTAATGTGGAAATGAGTTAGGGACAAATAGTTTCCTTTCATCATAGTTCCACCTTGTAGACCTAATTATTTTATCTGTGACACTGCACAAGTAATATTTCAAGTACTACTCCTCTTCAGTGAAACCAAGGCAGAGATTAGGTTTTTGGAGCGGGTGTGTGTGTGTGTCTTATTTTATTTTCAAAGGATTTTCTTGGTAGATTTTTTAAAAACTTCATTACATGTTCAACTAGTTTATTGTTCCTTAGTAATTTTCTCATTCTATGCAGCCCATATTTCATACAGACCTCTGAGGAGGCACTGAGCTCTTTCAGGAGTCTGTGTTGTGGTGTGCTCAACAATGTACTTCTGGCAACTCTGTGGATAGAAGGAAGGGCTCAACTCCTTACAGCTGCGGCCTCCCTGCTGCTCCTCATAAAGGAAACTGCCTCATTACCCCAGAAAGCTTTCTTAAAAGATAATTCTGAGGCTTTACTCCATTACAGAGATGTTCCAGACTCTTAAACACAGAACAAGGTAGGCTTCTACCAGCAAGCCAGACTATCCAACAACAGGCAACTCACAATACAAATGCTGGGCAAGTAAACCCTGAAATTTAACTCCTCTCTCTCTTTAAGTTGTTTTTATTGTCTTCAGCCAGATAGATTGTTGAAAGGAAATGCTAACCAACAAATAATGGTTTTCTAAGGAACCCTCCCAGTACAATGAAAGACTATGTCTTTCATACTATAGAAGATGCCGTGTCATAAGTGGGTGTTTTGTACTCAGTTGAGTAAACAAACAGGTTGGTCTTAAAACTGTTAATGATAGAACACATGGCATAAATTATACCGTAAACTCCAAACAACTCTGAAATTATAAACATTGCTTAGTCAAGGCCTTTCTTTTAACGATGCCCTGATGTCTCTGGCATAGGCTAGTGATTTCAGTCAATGTTATTTTACTTGAAATGAGGAATTTCTTTTCCAAAAAATAATGTCTCTCTAAGAAAAACTGTCTTCCTGGCTGACTTCATGAAACATCTTGCTCCAATGGCCTGTGTCATGTCTTGCTCGGGGCTGAGGAGAAGCAGTATGAGGTGGACAGAGGTTTGCGTAAAGTCATGTGATGAGGAGAAACTGCAGTCCTGGTCCTGACATAGGCAGGAGGCTGACTCAAGTCAGTGCCAACTATGACTAAAGAGAGACAACTGGGCTCTGAGCCAAAGAGCTTAAGGTCTGGTATGGAGTTAGCATTGAATTCAGAAGGTCTTCCTGTATTTGCCTATTATAATAGTTCTCTAGGAATGGGGAAGCAGAGAGGTGTTTTGTAAATGATAATTATATGATTTACATCATTTACAGCTGGCTTTTATTAGGTACTTGTTAGATGCTAGGCACCTTGACCAAATATTTTATGTAATTTTCTCATTTAATCTTAACCCTTGAGGTAGATACTATTTTTATCTCTTCATTCTGGATGGAAACTTCTTTCAAAGAAGTTAAATTTTGCCCAAGGTCACATAGCAGGTACATGGAAGCCAGGATTCTAACCCAGGGCAATCTGACTTAAAACCTGTACCACGAACTATTAACAGCAATGTTATGCTTCCTCTATGGGGATTAAATAAGAAAATATGTGTGTTTTAGAAACAGCAAATGCTATAGAAGCGATGGGCTTCTGGAGTCAGAAAAGCAGACCCATCCCACTTCTTAATGGCTCTGAATGCTAGATTTGTCAGTAAGGTACTTGTTCCCCAGCCTTTTACTCACAATATTGGAGATCCAAGTTGGAGACCAAAGAGTAGCCCATGTTTGGTCATCATGGCACATCATGGCCTTTTCTTTCAGTGCTGATCTGTAACAAGTATTTCGCTGTCCCTAAGCCTGATTCGGCTGGAGTCTTTTCATCATAAGCATTTTTTGCTTGCTAACCTCAAATTACACTTTTACTCCAGGCTTGTCAACCTGTAAATAATGCTACTGGTTAGGTAGGAGAAAGGTAAGAAAATAGCAACAGTTTGATTCAGTTAATTCCCACTCTTGGAAAAACAGATGCATGCCTGCTCTCCAGTTAATGGAAAGGTAGTAAACAATGACTCTCTTTGACAGGAAAAGGAAAACTTAAATGGAGTTAAGTATCATTTATTTATCCAGAACACATTTTCTCCTAGCCGAAAATAGATTAGGCAATGGATCTAGCCAGCACACCTCTCTAATCTGACATATCCCTGCCACGTGGGGATGCTTTAGTGCAAATATTCCATAGTCCCTGAGTTAGTCATATGGTGCATCTCCCTATGTCATACTTATTGAATGAATCCTCAGTAAAGTCTATACTCTGCACCAGGTGCTGTGTTGTTTGGATGTTAAAGAGTCTCTGTTCCAGAAGGGGTCACAATATAGTGGGGAATTACTGTATAAACAAAAATCATAATAGAATATGAAATATGCTATGTGAAAAATTTTGAGTAAAGTTCTAAGGTGATGCGGGAAAGAGAACCTGTAAACTGTCTGTAACTCAGAGAAAATAGGCTAGCATGAGAGTAGCCTGTCTTTGTGTTAATCTCACAGCAGACTTTAGAGAAGCAGGCAGTAGACAACTTTGGTTCTTCATTTCTGATTCATTTCTCATTCTCAGCAGCAAATTAGGGCATGTTGAAGACTAAAGAAGTAGATATATAAGTAAAATTCAATATTTTTACCCATCTTAATTTAATGAATGATAACTTGGCAGTCACAGAGCCTATACCAGGTGTGATGGTAGGGGCTACACCTGTAAGATGACAGTAAATAACTGCATTCTATCTTACAGGTGGCACCAAATCCAGCACTGGGCAAATTCAACAGCTTTAGTACCACATGGCACTGCATATCCAAATACAGAGATCTAACTAATGAGAGACTATATTTTATAAAGAATTATTTGTGAGAAGCCTTTAGATATCATGAATATAGCCTGTACTTATGAGTTGCTTCTGTCCCTTAGTAGCTACATGAGAGCCTAGCAAGTTGCTTTGCTTTGCTTTACTGAGCCTCAGTTCTCCCACATATAACAAGGATAATAAAAAATGATTTAAATACATGTGTATATATGGGTTTTAATAAACAGCATTGAAAAATGCTATATATGTGTATATAGCATTTTAATATATAGCATATATACATACCATATTTTCAAGCTTCAAAATGCTATAAAACAATGATTACTATTAAAAGTTCTGTTTAGGTAGTTATCACTATATGAACTCCCAAGAGCATCTTGCATGCAGAATACCACTAGGGAGATGGATAAAGGACAGCTTAGTCCCTTGAAGATATTTTGGGAAGATATTACAACACAGATACTCTTGAAATGTGAGCTTCTTTATGTCCATATCACATTTTCAGCAGTTTCCAGAATAGCAGTTCCTGACAATGTTTCCAGAGTCATTACCTGTTATTACAACAATAATCTTTGAAAAAAGATGCTTATGAACATCACCAAAAATAATCAAAATTTCTCCATGTAGTAATAGATGGCTAAAATAAATAATAATTATAATTTGGATTTGTGACTTTTTCCCTCCTTCTACTTGAAACTTGAAAACTTTAAAAAATTATCTTTGCAAAGAATAATTTTTTTTTCTTTTTGGATATAAGAACTGTGGCCCAAAATTCAATCCAAACCAAATTTCAAATGTGGAGTTATAACCCCTACCTCTGCATGGAAACCACAGAGCCCCTCAGCCAGGGTGGCAATTGGCAGTTCTACCTTGGTCTTCAAGGACACATACAGTGGGATACCAACCAAGAAAAAGAACAGGGGAAGAATACGAGGGGAAATGCTAAAACCATCTGTACAGAGTTGGGTTTTCTATGCTGCTGCTACAACAGGATTCTTCTTGTTGTCTTAACTAGAGTGTGTCTCCTTCCCATGATGATATTTGAAAGAATCTCTTGCAATACTGATTTCAGAGTCAGTGTTTTTTAATATAGGGATCATTAGAGTGGGGATCAGGAGATAGGGTTGTATCCTGGCTTCATCATCTCATGGCAGGTACCTTGGCCTCTCTGTGACTTGGAAGCATCATCTGTAAATGTGGATATTCACCGCTGTAACCACTTTGCAGGTCATGCTGGGAAAAACACACTGAGATGTATATGGCATTACTTGAGGCTTTCATACTAGGACAGACCCAGGCCTAGCCCCTCTAGATACTCAGACTCTGGGGTGCTGATCAAGAGAGAACATAACTGTCCTGGAGCCCACATCCTCCATTCCTCTTTCACTAGTCTAGAGTAGGGGAGAATTTTCTCATAATACAGGCTCTAACAGAATTCTTTCCCTGTGGTCTGTGCCCACCACCCCTGCCTCCAGATGGTCCAGACAACATTGAGAGTAGTATCTACCTAGGATGGTGCCAGAAGGACCAACAGGTCACTGCCTAATTTTTGCCCATCCTCCAGAAGTAGTGGTGCTAGGACCATGGGCCTGGGCCTCCAGGTTGAAGGCCCTTTGTTACTGCCAACTTGTGGTCTGAGTCATGGATCCTGTAACTCTGGTTCACAGTCCCAGCGGTCACTTCTGTTTTCCAACAACAGCTAAGATTGTTCTTTTTGAATTCCCTGTTCTCTGAAAGAGGGAAATTAATTTAAGCCCTTAGACAAACATGTTCAAAAGATGGTTATAATGGGTTTTAAGTAAAAGCAGAATGGAAACCAAGGAATCTAATAATTAAAGCAAAAATTAACAAGCACCTCCTCTATCTGAATAGAGATAAAAATCTCTGGTTACAGTTGTGCTACAACACCATTGTGGTTTATTGTCCCATTAAGTGGCCATCAATATTGTCTTTTATGGGACCTAGTTCACCACATGGTGGTCTTACCTGAAGATAACATTTAACAACAAATACTCAGTGAAAAGTCTAGATTTCTTCTTATATCACCCTCTGGTCATGATTTCTTTCTTCTTACCTTTCTTCTAGAATGTGTTATGTATAACATGTGTGTGTAGTCTTCAAAAGAGACTAACTTATAACTAGTGCAGGCATAGGTACAAATAGAGACTGCCCCAGTATTTGTGGATTATTTTCTAAATTTTTTCCATTCCTGAATCCTCCCAAAAGACCAATTTTCTTTGGTAACAGAGAATATATTTCTATTTAAGTTTGCAAAAGGAGCTACATAAAATTCTCCAGACACATGTTGAAAATGTGTGGTCAAACTGGCATCTTTACTTGGACATGGCCAGTGGTGGAGAATTTTAAAGTTTGTCTGATGATACCTCAAAGAGACTTTTTTTCAGTGGAACATTAGGCCCTCAATTATGAATTGTTCCCACATTTCAGCCCTCCCAGTAGACCTTTCAATTTTAAGCTGTTTTTGTTATTAATGAAAAAATTCATTATTCATTTATGAAGTCTGGTTCTTCTTAGTGTTTTGACTTTAGAGAAGGATTTAATTTAGAACGTTAACCTGTGGAATAAACTATGATACACGTGAACCCATTTAGAGACAGATGAGTTTCTGTAATATGTACTGTATGATCAATTGCATTTATCCAAAAGTTGCCATATTAAATGGACTCAATAGGCCTATTGTTAATGTAAAATTTAAACTATGGAAAACTTGCTTTTCCAAACAATAAGAAAGAAGTTCCCCTCATAGCCTGGAGTCTTCTGCTTTGTTGATGCAAGATGTCAAGCCTGCTGCAGTTACCTGATGCAAGTGAAGATTAGAACACATCTGAAACACAGCTGAAGATTTTACAAAACTGAAGCACAGAAATAGATGGAAAAGAAAATGACCCAGGCAGGAAGGAGGAAAATAAACTCATATGCCCACAAAAAATCTGAAAGGAAGGAATTGGGGGGAGTTAGTCTATTTCATATATGAAACAAAGTCAGAATTAATTTGCTTAGAAGCTGACAAACAAGATGCTAAGGTGTAGAATTAGAGACTGGATCTTGCCACCAGACAAATAGGGGTTTGAATTCCTGCTTGTCAGATTACTAGCTGAGTGACCCTGAAATTTTTGTTTATTTTCTCTGTGGCCATTCCTTCATCTGTAAAATGGGAAAATAATTCCTACTTCAGAGAGTTATTGTGATAAGTAAATAAAAACAATTTTCATAAAGCTCTAAGCAGTACCTGCCACTTTATTTAGTGCTCAATGAATTGGAAGAAGTCCAGAAAATTTCAGCTTTGTCATAGCTAAGAACTATTAAATGCTTTTTCTTTTACTATTTTTAAAAAAATAATGTTAGTGATATATAATTTATGTACCCTAAAATTCACCCACTGTAAGTGTATAAATCAATGATTTTTTTTTTTTTGGTAAATCTATAGAGGTATACAACCATCACTGCGATCCAGATTTAGATTTAGAATGTACTCATCACCACAAAAATTTCCTCATGTCTGCTTGAAGCTGATCTCTGCCTAGGTAACCGCTAATCTGCTTCCTGTCTCTCTATATTTGGCATTGCTGAATATTTTACATAAATGCAATTATACAATATATTGTCATTTGCGTCTGGATTCTTTCACTTAGCATAATTTTTTAATATTTATCCTTATAGCATATATCAGTTTCTTATTCCTTTTTATTGCTGAATAGAATTCTATTATATGGATATATCACATTTTTACATTTATTCACCAGTTGATGAATGTTTGGCTTGTTTCCAGTTTTCACTGTGATTAATAATGTTTATGCATACATTCATTTACATGTTATGTTTAGACATATATTTTTATCCATCTTTCTTGGGAGTGGAATTGCAGGATTGTGTGGTATATTTACATTTAACACTTTAATAAACTGCCACTGTTTTTCAAGTTTCTGCTCCATTTAGTATTTCCACCAGCCATGTGTGAGCATTCCAGTTTCTTTGCATCCTCATTAACACTTGGTATTTGTCTGTATTTTTTTATTTATAGTCATTCTAGTGAATATGTAGTGATATCTCATTGTGGTTTCAATTTTCATTTCCCTAATGACTCATGATGTAAAGCATATTTTCATGTACTTATTAGTAGTCTATATATCTTTCCTGGTCAAATATCTTGCTCATTTTTTAATTGGGTTTGTCTTTGTATTATCAAGTTATAAGAATTCTTTATATATGCTAGATGCACATTCTTTATCAGAGATGTGATTTGCAAATATTTTCTCTCAGTCTGTAGCTGATCTTTTGCACTTAAAAAGACACCATTAAGAAAACAGTTCCAAATTTTGAAATAGAAATTTTAAATTTGTCTAATTTTATTAATTTTTAATGGATTTAATGAATTGTGTTTGCCTTTCCTTTCATAATTAAAAATGCTTTGCCTCACCTGAGGTCATAAAGACTTTCTCCTATTTCTTCCAGTTTTATAGGTCTAGCTCTTAAATTTAGCTTTATAATCCATTTTGAGTTAATTTGTGTGTCTGGTTTGAGGTAAGAATCTAAGATCATGCTTTTGCATGTAGATATCCAATTATCCCTACATTTATTTGTTGAAAAGTCTATCCTCTCCCTCATTGAATTATAATGGTACCTTTGCCCCAAATCAAATAACCATATGGGTAAGTGTTTATTTCTAGGCTTTCAATCCTATTCCATTGATTCGTATGCCTATCATCTTTGCAAGAGTCTTGATTGTATGCAAGGAGTCCCCACTTACATAAATACCACACTGTCTTGATTGCTGTAGACTAACAGTAAATTTTGAGATTAGATAATAAGGAAGCATAAGTCCTCCAACTTTGTTCATTTTTTTTCAAAGTTGTTTTGGTAAATGTAGATTCTTTGCATTTTTATATAAATTTTAAGATAAACTAGTGAATTTCTATTAAAATGCCAAATGGGATTTTAATAAGGATTACTTTGAATCCATGGATCAGTTTGGAGAGGATTATTACCTTGACAATATGGAGTTTTAAGCAGATGAACATGGGATGTTTCTTTGTTTATTTAGATCTTTTAAAATTTCCCTCAGCAATATTTTGTGGTTTTAAATGTACAAGTCTTACATTTGTTTTATAAAATTTAGTCCTATTTTATCTTCTTGATGCTATTGCAAGTGCAATTATTCTCTTAATTTTATTTTTAGATTATTTGTTGCAAGTACAGAAATGTAATTGATTTTTGTATATTGATTTCACATTCTGTGAACTTGCAAACTTATTTGTTAATTCTAATAGGTTTTTAATGGTTCCTTTGGCATTTTTACACATAGTGTTATGCTTTCTGCAAATAATGACCGTTCTTTCTTTCCAATATGAATACTTAATTTTTCCCCTTACTTCACTCACTGCAATCTACAATATGACATTCAGTGGAAGTGGTGATAGAAGATATATTTGCCTTGTTTTCAGTCTTAGGAAGAAAGTATTCTGTTTTTCAACATTAAGAATCACGTAGCTATGGAATTTTTCAGATGTTCTTTATCAAGTTGAGGATATGTTCTTATAGTCTTAATTTGTGGGGTTTTAATACAAAAGGATGTTGGATTTTTTCAAAAGTCTTTTCTGCATCTATTGAGATTATCATGTGATTTTGTTCTATATACTATCAATATAGTGCACGACATTAATTGATTTTTGTAAGTTAAATCAACCTTGCATTTCCCACATGAATCCTATTTGGTCATGGTGTAGAATCCTTTTTATACGTTGCTGGATTCGCTTTGATAAATTTTGTATCTATGTTTATGTGGAAATTTCTGTTGTTTTATTGAAATGACTTTTTCTGACTTTGGTGTTAAAATAATGCTGGTTTCATAGAGTTAATTAAGTGCTCTTGTCTCTGTTTTCTTAGAGTTTATAAAGGATTAGTATTCTACCTTTTTAAATTGCTTGATAGCATCCACCACTAAAGTCATAAAGGGACCAGGGCTTTTCTCTATGGGATGATTTTTAATTGCTAATTCAATTTATTTACTTGTTATCAATATATTAATGTTTTCTTTTTTTTTTATTGAGAGAGGGCATCCTTGTCTAGTGCCAGATTTCAAAGGGAATGCTCCAGTTTTTGTCCATTCAGTATGATATTGGCTGTTGTTTTGTCGTAAATATTTTTTATTTACAATATTTTTTATTTATCTTTTATTATTTTGAGATACGTTCCATCAATACCTTGTTTATTGAGGGTTTTTAGCATAAAGGGCTGTTGAATTTTGTCAAAGGCCTTCTCTGCATCAATTGAGATAATCATGTGGTTTTTGTCTTTGGTTCTGTGTATGTGGTGAATTACATTTATAGACTTGAGTATGTTGAACCAGCCTTGCATCCCCGGGATGAATCCTACTTGATCATGGTGGATAAGCTTTTTGATGTGCTGTTGCAATTGGCTTGCCAGTACTTTATTGAAGATTTTTGCATCTATGTTCATCATGGATATTGGCCTGAAGTTTTCTTTTCTTGTTGAGTCTCTGCCAGGTTTTGGTCTCAGGATGATGTTGGTCTCATAAAATGATTTGGGAAGGATTCCCTCTTATATTAATATTTTCTATTTTAAAAATAATTTTTGTAGTTTCTAGGAATGTGTTCACTTTATTAAATAAGTTGTCTAATTTGTTAGCATGAAGTCATTCCTTTTCATTTCTGTAGGATCAGTAATGAATCACCTTTTTTCATCCTTGATTTTGTTAATTTCTGTCTTCTGTCTTTTTTCTTAGTCAATCAGCTAATGATATGTAAATTTTGTTAGTCTTTTCCAAAAAGCAACTTCTGGTTTTATTGATTGTCTCTGTTGTTTTCTGTTTCTATTTCATTAATTTCTGTTCAGATCCCTGAGAAACTAACATAATATCCCAGAAGTCTCATCTTTACCTTTATAATCTGCAATTCTGACTCATTCAGAAGATGTTTAAAATTTATAAACAATTACCAAAATTTAACCAAAGGAAATCCTGAAATACAGTGTTGGTCTTTGATGATATAGGAGTGTCTTCAAGCCTTTTACAAGGGGCTTTTTTAACCTGTGAATCTCCAAATTGCCTTCCTGCCATGTGCAAAGCTTTGCAGTCATATAGTGTCTACATTCAGTTCAGTTATTCGGAAAACACCCTCCAAATCTGTTTTTCCATAAATAGTCCATACGTATCTCTTCTTACAATTCTGTTTTGGAGAAGTCTCTTCCTTAATAAGAGAACATGTGAAAAAAAATAATCTAGCAAAGGTAAACATGATGTATAATTCATAAAATAAAACATTTCAGTTCTCTTGCCACCTCATAATCCATTTAAAAAAGAAAAATAATAAATGGAAGTCATTTTGTCCCTTAGTACACAAACTTTTAGAAAAAAACCTATGCTTTTAAAAGTATCATTTTCTGTTGTTGTGAGTGTATGTTGAAATCTATTTCCATTAAGTACTTCTGCTCGAGGTTGAAGAAGACAGAAAGGAAATATCTTTTTAAAGCATAATAACTTGAAAACTGGTACGAGAAATATGGCAAGAGAAATAGAGTGATAACATGTCTGTAGGCTGTGAATACAGTTCTTTTTTTTTTCTTTTTTCATAAAACCCTTCAAATGGCCAATGTTTTTCTAAGGAAAACATCAAAGAAAGGAACCCAACCAAGACTACTTGGGAAAGATTTCAAAATCCTAAACCTAGACTGCCCTCTGGAAAAATGGCTCCTTATAAACTGAACAATTGTAGTCAAGCCAGTTAAATGCACTACGATTACTCTAGCTAATATTTCCTTTTTTCTGTGGCCTCAAGATTTTTAAAAATTTATCTTGATGTATTTTACAATTTTACCAATAGTGCAAAAATAGCTATCAGAAACTGTCTGCCCCAGTCTTATTCCATGATAGTGACAGATTTGCATGCTATAAACCACATCTAGCAGATTACAAGGAGCAACTTCTGAACTTAGAAAAGTATTCTAGAACTAGCATGGCATAAGTCCATAGGTGCCCAAGAGACTGCTGGGTGTACTTGTATAGTACATGTGTTTTGGGGTTTCTGCTCAGCTTTCTGATATGTATTCCATGTCTTGGCTGCCTTACTTCTCTAGAACTCATCCCCCAGGAATTGGCTTAAGCTTCTTGCTTTACCTGGATGTACTGCTTTGTACCACAACTCTGCCCAGAGGATTCTGGAATATCAGACTGGTAGACCTCCTTGTGATTTTGTGCATTGTGTTGTGATTTGGATTACAAGTGTCCCTATTCCATCCCATAACCATCAATGGTTACTCCTGTGTTCCTAGCAGCCTATGAAACAGTATGGACTCTGTACTAAGATCACACAAAATATGACTACATCCAGACAGAGTTTAAAGGATCAGTAATGCAGAGGTCTGCTGAATCTGTGAGGGAAATGTGCAGATGTTTGAAAAGTCGGTGGGCTTACCAGTCCTTGCTTTTTTCCTGCGGACTTAAAGAGTAAATGAGAGAAGCCCTTCAAGCTGTAACAGAAACCAAAAACTTTTAGTTGAAAGGCAGTAGTAGTCTTTTACTCTGCCTAATCAGGCCACAGATGAGAGAGCCAACTCAGCATCCAGCTTTCTACTGTGCAATATTAGATTTCAATAGTAGCTACCCATGTGAAACCAAGCCAGGCGCTGGCCCAGCAAACTAATTCCAAAATGTAATCAGGGAGGTAGGATTTGCTTGGGGTGGAAGCTGGAATGAATTAATGACAACTCATGAGTAGAGTGGGTAATGCCAGGAAGAATGGAATACAGCGTAGTAACAGAGCATCAGGCACCAGAATGCCTTGCTCTCCTGCTGCTCTTCAAGCCTAACCTGCCCACTGCTTTCCTTGTGGAAGCCTGGCATGTGAGTCCCTCAGTAGCTTTCAAAATGAAAGAGGCATGGCTGCAATCTGAAGCAAAATGACCATGACAGCTATCATAAAAGGCAAGCACTTAGGAAAATTAGCGGTGAATCTTCCAAAGAAGAATTTGTGTCTCTGCCTGTCTCTTAATTAATCTGTCTGCTTCTTTCTTGAGTGCTAACCAAGTGAACATCTGCCTGACAGAACACTGAACAAGATGCCCAGTAGAAGCCCTCAGGAGAATACTGTTCATTGAAATTGTTTTTGCCCCTTTAAAAAATAAATCTGGATTAACAAAGGGTTTATTTTCATGGTAGCAAGAGACTTAGCTATGTGTGGCCAACAGCTCTCTTCCACTGAAGATAACCTAAGAACTTTTTTGGTATGAGAATTCCAAAAGCCTTTTCCATGGAGCTCCTGTGGCAGTATTGCAAATGATGCTATGTCACGCTTGCCCCAGAAGCTCTTGCTCCACTCCTTTGTCTGTGAACTATTGTGCATTGTGTTGTTTGTATTCACTTGCCGGTATATGAGAGGTATATTGCCTCTCAGAGTTTATCTCTTTAAACTACTTACTGAAAGTCGCATTTGAAATTAAGCAAGTAGCACATTCTCATAAGGGAAACATTAGACAAATGCAGTATAAATTTCTGTCACATAGCAGAGGGATGGATAGTTTCATGTCACTGTGAAACCATACACCGTTAAGAATTGAAAGGGACAACCATATTACATAACATGTAATATGGTCCTCAGCATGACAACCCCATTCTACCTGAATGAAATCTCTCCAGCTTAAGTAAATAGTAAATATGTACTTCTTGGGATTTGGTGTGTTTCAAATCAATTATGCATGTTTTAAGGAAAATGTAAGTCTCTCTTCTTTTTATTGAGAAGCTACCAAACTGCAAGTTTCCATCCTAGCTGGAAGTGCTCTCTCTCTTTCCACTGTCTATCTGCTGTGTTCAATATATTTAATGCTTCTCTGGCGCTTATTTTGTATGATCTTGATTGCAGGTTTTTAAATGTGCATACATAATCTCTGAATTAATCTGGAAATATAAGTACATCAACTCTGGCTACATTAGTCTCTCTACCCCCAATTTCATCAGCTGGTATATGAAAAGTTTTTAATCTAACTTTTTAATCCTTAAATCTAATTTTTCCAGCTACTTCTGAAGGGGCGGGTTCCAGGATACTTCATGAAGAGCTATCTACTAGATAGCCCTAATCTCAAACAAACCTTATACACAATCTGAGATTGAGCTTCCTCATCTGCAATGTAAAGACACATGACTCATTTAGTGCTTCTAAAACATCTTCATTTGGGAACCTCTGATGGCATGGAAATTAGTTCCTGTTTTCTGAGCTTGAGGCTACTGGCCGTAAGTCTGATTTTCTTTTAAATTTTGCTGTTTCTTGAAAAGGAAAGTAAATTTGCAGTGTATTCTGCTACCTATCTTGTACAGCAAAACAAATTTTGCCCCAATCTTCAAGTCAAATTAAAACTCAGGCTGTGCCATGTTATTTAATAGCTTCATGCACCTCTGGTGCAGAGTACTTTTTTTCAGTTTGAGACATATGAGTCATCTCTCTATGGCCTTATACTTTACATAGCTATTCATTGTAACCCAGCCAACACTGGTAGAAGACATACTATATGGGTGGCACATAGCTAGACTGTAGTCTTGAACTAGGGTGTTATATGCCCCCACCGTTCAGAGGCTGATTTTTGGCCATGTTCATGACACAAATGGCACATGTAGTGAGAACTCAGTAATTACAGTCATGAATTGCATAACCACATTTTGGACAATGATGTATTGCATATACATTGGCAGTCCCATACGATTATAATGGAGCCAAAAAATTCCTATTGTATGGTGATGTCATTAGCCATTGTAACGCTCCAGCCCAACACATTACTCACTAGTTTGTGGTGACACTGGTGTAAACAAACCTGGTGCTCTGACAGTTGTATAAAAGTCTAGCACATGCAATTATGAACAGTACATAATACTTGATAATGTTAAGGAATGTTATCAGTTTACATATTTCCTATATTTTTATTGTTATTTTGGAATGTATTCCTATAAAAAAAAAGTTAATGGCAAAACAGCCTTAAGAAGGTCCTTCAGGAAGTATTTGGAAGAAGGAATTGTTATCATAGGAGATGACAGCTCCATGCATGTTATTGCCCCTGAAATCCTTCCACTGGGACAAGATGTGGAGGTAGAACACAATGATATTGATGATCCTGACCCTGTGTAGACCTAGGCTAGTGTGAGCGTGTCTTAGTTTTTAACAAAAACATTTAATGAGTAAAAATATTTTCTTATTATTATACTTTAAGTTCTGGGATACATGTGCAGAATGTGCAGGTTTGTTACATAGGTATACATGTGCCATGGTGATTTGCTGCTTCATTCTCAGCAAACTGACACAAGAACAGAAAACCAAACACTGCCATGTTCTCACTCATAAATGGATGTTGAACAATGAGAACACATGGATGTTGAACAATGAGAACACTGGGGCCTGTTGGGAGGTCGGGGGCTAGGAGAGGGATAGCAGGTGGTAGGGGCATAGGGGAGGGACAGCATGAGGAGAAATACCTAACCTGTAGATGATGGGGTGAAAATAAAAAAATTTAAAAAATATTTATCGAATAAAGGTATAGAGAAAAAATATTTTTGTACAGCTATGCAATATGTTTGTGTTTTAAACTAAGTGTCATTACAAAAGAGTCAAAAGGTTAAAAAAATGGAATTTTATAAAGTAAAAAGGTTACACTAAACTAAGGTTAATTTATTATAGAAGAAATAAATTTAAAAAAAATTTAGTGTAGCCTAAGTGTATAATGTTTATATTAAAATGATGGTAGTTTATAGTAATATTCTAGGCTTTCACATTCACTCACCACTCACTCACTGAATCACCCAGAGCAGCTTTCCAGCCCTGCAAGCTCTAATCATGCCCTGTAAGTGTCATATATAGGTATACCATTTTTATCTTTTATACAAGAATTTTACTGTGCCTTTTCTGTGTTCAGATATGTTTAGATATACAAATATCATTGTGTTACAATTGCTTACAGTATTTAGTACAATAACATACTTGTACAAGTTTGTAGCTTAAGGGCAATATCTATACCATATAGCCTAGGTGGGTGATAGGCTACACCATCTAGGTTTGGGTAAGTACACTTTATGGTGTTCACACAACGAAGAAATCACCTAATAATGCATTTCTCAGAATATATCCCCGTTGTCAAGTGACCATAGCTCTCCTTGATTTTCAGGTCATGGTCCCTGGAGCCTGAAATTGTAATGGCAGTGTCTTAGTCTCTATGTGAAGGAAGGGTTTGAAGGAGAGACTGAACTTTCCTTAAGCAAACCAGTTTTGCCTTTATCTGTTTAAGTACATTTTTACTGAAAGCTTTGATTTTTATAGATATCCTTTATCCAGTTAAAGAATTCTATGGCTAGATCTCTGAGGGTTTTGAACAATAATGTTGAATTTTATGAAATTTTTTCCCCAGCTATTGAGATTATCATATAGTTTTTCTTTTTTAGTTTAATATGGTGAATTACATTGATTGATTTTGTTTGTTTGTTTTTGAGACAGGGTCTCACTCTGTAGCCCAGGCTGGAGTGCCGTGACTGGACATAGCTCACTATAACCTCAAAGTCCTGGACTTAAGGGATCCTCCTGCTTCAGCCTCCCAAGTAGCTAGGACTACAGGTACATGCCTCCATACCTGGCTAACTTTTAAATTTTTTCTAAAGATCGTGTATCACTATGTTTCCTAGGCTAGTCTCAAACTATTGGGCTCAAGATATCCTCCCACCTTAGCTTCCCAAAGTGCTGGGATTGCAGGTGTGAGCCACCATGCCCAGCCAATTGATTGATCTTTTAAATGTTAAGTCAACCTTGTATTACTGGAATACGTGTATTATTCTTTTTATATATTATTGGATTCAATTTGCTAAAAATGTTTTGTTGTTCATGAGAGCTATAGGTTTGCAGTTTTCTTGTCTTTTTCTCATTTTTGTGTAAGATTAATGTTGACCTCATATGTTGGTATGTATTCTCTCCTTTTCAATGTTTTGGAAGGGTTTGTGCAGAGTTGATAATATTTCTTCCTTATATATTTGGCAGAATTCACCAGTGAAGCCATCAAGGCTTGGAGTTTATTTTAGGGTATGGTTTTTAACTACCAAGTCAATTTACTTAACAAGTACAGGTCAGGTTGTCTATTTCTTCTTGAGTAAGCTTTGTTGTTTGTGTCTTTAAGTACATTTGTTCATTTCCTCTATGTTGGCATATTTATTGGCATAAAGTCATAATATTCACACATTAAACTTTTAACAGCTGTAAAATCTATAGTGATGTTACCTTTATACTCTTTAACATTACTATGTCTTCTCTCTTCCTGATCAGTCTAGCTAGAAGTAGAGAGTGAGACAGAGAGACAGAGAAAAACAGTCTCACTTTGTCACCCAGGCTGGAGTGCAGTGGCATGATCTTGGCTCACTGCAACCTCCACCTCCTGGGTTCAACAGGGCTAATTTTTGTATTTTAAGTTGGAGATAGGGTTTTGTCACGTTGGCCTGGCTAATCTCGAACTCCTGGCCTCAAGTGAGCCACCCTCCTCAGCCTCCCAAAATGCTGGTATTACAGGCATGAGTCACCGCACCTAGCCAGAGGTTTGTAAATTTGAGTGTTTGGTTTAGTTGATTTTTTTTTCTCTATTTTCTGTTTTCTATGTTACTGATTTGTACATGAATTTTACTTTTCTATTTATCTTTTGTTTAATTTGCCCTTCTTTTTCTAGTTTATATAGGTAAAATCTGAGGTCATTGATATCTTTCTATTCCTGGTTTTCTTGCATCCATGCCCTGATCAGTATTCAGCTGAAGCCTCTGCAGAGCTACAGAGTTCTCCCTCTGAGCAGCTGTCTCTTCTCTGGTACTGTTTCCTATGAACCCTCACTGCCTTACTCTCCTTAGGTGCATCTCCTCAACTCAAGATGTACTTTGTGTACCTCTTATGTTTTCCCATACCCTAGAAATTCTTCTGTAGAAAGCTGAGGTTCTTGTAGAGCTCACTTTGTTTGCTTCTCATCTCTTAGAAACCACTGTGCTTTGCTGCCTGATGTCTAGTGTCTTGCAAACTATTGTTTTATTCATTCTGTTTATCTTTAGATAGTTTCAGACAGAAGAATAAATCTGGTTCCTGTGACTTCATTTTGCCTCAGAGAGGAAGTCTGGACTGTGTTTCTAACTTTTTTCTGTGTTTTTATCCCTTTCTGTATCTAGTATAGTACCATTTACATGGATCAAAGCTCCATGTGTATATATAAAATATACAGGGATACAAGGTAGAATGCCTAGGTTTGAATCCCCTGTGCATGGAATAACTGATTATGTGCTTTGAACAATCATTTAACCCCTTTAAGTGTAGTAATCTATCCTACTCAGTCTAAAAATAGTAAGAATTATCATATAGTGAGCATGTCCCATGTGACAAGCATGGTGCTAAGAGCTTTACATAATAATCTAACACTCACAAAACAGTTTTGCAAAGATTATCCCATGTAATCCTCACAACAATTTTATATGATAAATTTTATTAATCCACATTTTATGATGAGGAAACTGGTCCTTTGGCCAAGTTTAGTATCTTGCCTCAGGTTGCTCAACTTAGTAGGTTTTATTCTCAGAGTCCAAACAAATCCCCTGCCTATGTTGTACTGTCACACATTTTGCAGATTTGTAAAAATTAAAAGAATTAGAATGTAATGGTTAATTGTACATGTCAGCATGATTGGGCTAAGAGATGCCCAGATAGCTGGTGAAACATTATTTCTGTGTGTGTCCATTAGAATGTTCCCAGAAGAGCATAACATTTGCATCAGTAGACTGAGTAAAGAATGTCACTCTTCCCAATGTGGCTGGGCATCATCCAGTCCACTGAGAGCCCAGGCAGATCAGAAACGTAGAGGAAAGGCAACTTTGCCTTCTGCTTCAGCTGGAACATTGGTCTTCTCCTGCCCTTGGGCATCAGCCTCTCGGTCCGCTGGCCTTCAGGCTTAGACCGAAATTACATCACAGGATTTCCTGGCCTCTATCTTGTAAGTGGTGAGTGCTGAGACTTCTAAGCTTCAACTAATAAATCTCTTTCTATATAAATATATATCCTATTGTTTCTGTTTCTCTGGAGAACATAGACTAACATATAGTGGATACAAAAATGCTTTACAGAATGTAAAGCCTAGTGAAAAATAGTAACATTTGGTAAATAATGATTCACTATCAGAAAATTAATCTCACTTCTGACTAGTTCTGTATATAACTCTAAAGCCAAAAACAAAACAAAACCATCAGGATTTCCAATTTCTCGAAGAAATCTTCAAGGACTTTGAGACACTTTGTTGTTTAATATGTTTATAACTCAACATGAGCTGTAAACAAGAAGAATTCAAAGTTTACCTCACAGATTTGCTAAGAGTGAAAAGTATTTCTCTTTGTTGCCTAAATCAAGATTGCAGATATAGGGCCCAGTTCATTTTCTACATATTGGCCTTTAATTTTCTACACTATGCTAGTTAGTGCAGGACTCAAATGAAGTGAATATTTTATCTTGTCATCTGCTTATCAGACACAGCTGGAGCAATAAGTTCATTCTGCCTGTCAAGCCAAACTTCAGGCTAAGTTAGAGCGCCTGCTCCCTGGGGGGAAAGAATATGACTTGACATGATCCAGGCAATGTACATTTGGACGGGCTTGCAGACTGTTCCACATTTATTGTAAACAGTTTGGGAATCTACAGCCACATCTAAGGTTACATTTGGAAAAAATGTGGGTTTTTTTTTTCTTTTGTTGTTGTTGTTGAATAAACTGTGCAAATAAGAGAAAGGAGGGAGCTGGCCCACTCCTTTCTTGCCATGTGAGAATGCTGACTTTACCATTTTTAACAAAAAGAACTCAGGCTTTTCCTTCTTGAATGGGCCCCGACACAAGGTTGGGGTCACTAGAGGGAGAAACTTTATGTGGACTTTATAAACAAATAGAACAGTTTTAGAGTTCTGATTGCCTTGTAAGTTTTTAAGACATGTTCTCAAGTTAAATAGCAGAGCTGATGGCACAAATCAATGTAGTGTTTTTAATGCATTCATGTAGAAAGCTGCTGAAATTGTGAATTCCAGTTCTCTGAAAGGACTGAAATGACAAACCAGAATGCTATTTATTTCTCTTCTTTGCAATAAAAACCTGCTTGTTTGTTGTTTGGTTTTTTCCCTTTAGTTTCTAATCTTGTCTGGCAGAAGTATTCACCCATAGAATATATTCCTGTCCATCACTTCCCTCTGGTCCTATAAGCTATCTCATGTTAAGCAGAATTTGTTTCAGAACAAAAACAGTAGGAACACTGAGTTTTATTTTCCAGTCAGAAAGTGCCAACATGCAGATTAAGAGTTCAGTGCTGGGGATTCCTCAGCAAGATGGCTGAATAGGAACAGCTCTGGTCTACAGCTCCCAGCAAGATCAATGCAAAAAACAGGTGATTTCTGCATTTCCAACTGAGATACCCAGCTCATCTAATTGGGACTGGTTAGACAGTGGGTGCAGCCCACAGAGGGTAAGCTGAAGCAGGGTGGGGTGTCATCTCACCTGGGAAGTGCAAGAGGTAGAGAACTCCCTCCCCTAGCCAAGGGAAGTTGTGAGGGACTCTGCCGTGAGGAATGGTGCACTCCGGCCCAGATACTATGCTTTTCCACAGTCTTTGCAACCTGCAGACCAGGAGATTCCCTCCAGTACCTACAACCACCATGGCCCTGGGTTTCAAGCACAAAACTGGGTGGTCATTTGGGCAGACACTGAGCTAGCTACAAGAGCTTTTTTTCAGACCCCAGTGGCACCTGGAACACTAGCAAGATGGAACTGTTCACTCCACTGGAAAGGGGGCTGAAGCCAGGAAGCCAAGTGGCCTAGCTCAGCAGATCCTTCACAGAGCAGCAAGCTAAGATCCACTGGCTTGAAATTCTCACTGCAAGCACAGCAGTCTGAAGTTGACCTGGGATGCTGGAGCTTGGTGGGGTGAGAGGTGTCTGCCACTACTGAGGCTTGGGTAGGTGATTTTCTCCTCACAGTGTGAACAAAGACTCTGGGATGTTAAAACTGAGTGGAGCCCACCGTAGCTTGGCAAAGCCACAGTAGCCAGACTGCTTCTCTAGATTCCTCCTCTTTGGGCAGGGCATCTCTGAAAGAAAGGCAGCAGCCC
This sequence comes from Sapajus apella, assembly GCF_009761245.1. NCBI lineage: Eukaryota > Metazoa > Chordata > Mammalia > Primates > Cebidae > Sapajus > Sapajus apella. The sequence continues at coordinate 529,052 of NW_022436976.1, forward strand.
CAGTCAGGGGCTTATAGATCAAACTCCTATCTCCCTAGGACAGAGCCCCTGGGGGAAGGGGCAGCTGTGGGCGCAGTTTCAGCAGATTTAAACGTTCTTGCCTACCAGCTCTGAAGAAAACAGCGGATCTCCCAGCACAGTGCTTGAGCTCTGCTAAGGGACAGACTGCCTCCTCAAGTGGGTCCCTGACCCCCATGATTCCTGACCAGGAGAAATCTCTCAGCAAAGGTCAATAGATACCTCATATGGGAGGTCTCTGGCTGGCATCCTTGGGGACAAAGCTTCTAGAGGAAGGAACAGGCAGCAAACTTTGCTGTTCTGCAGCCTCCATTGGTGAAACCCAGGCAAACAGGGTCTGGAATAGATCTCCAGCAAACTCCAGCAGACCTGCAGCAGAGGGGCCTGACTGTTAGAAGGAAAACTAATGAACAGAAAGGAATAGCATCAACATCAACAAAAAGGACATCTATACAGAAACCCCATCTGAAGGTAACGAACATCAAAGACCAAAGGTAGATAAATCCACGAAGATGAGGAAAAACCAGTGCAGTGTTCCAAACACCAGAACACCTCTTCTCCTACAAAGGATCACAACTCCTCACAAGCAAGGGAACAAAACTGAATGGAGAATGAGTTTGACGAATTAACAGAAGTAGGCTTCAGAAAGTTGGTAATAACAAACTTCTCTGAGCTAAAGGAGCATGTTCTAACCTAATACAAGGAAGCTAAAAACCTTGAAAAAAGGTTACATGAATTACTAACTAGAATAACCAGTTTAGAGAAGAACATAAATTACCTGATGGAGCTGAAAAACTCAGCATGAGACCTTCGTGAAGTATACACAAGTATCAAGAGCCGAATTAGTCAAGTAGAAGAAAGGACATCAGAGATTGAAGACAATAAGATAAAGCATGAAGACAAGATTAGAGATAAAAAGAATGAAAATAAATGAACAAAACCTCCAAGAAATATGGGACTATATGAAAAGACCAAACCTACATTTGATTGGTGTACCTGAAAGTGATGGGGAGAATGAAACCAAGTTGGAAAGCACTCTTCAGGATATTATCCAGGAGAACTTCCACAATGTAACAAGACAGGCCAACATTCAAATTCAGGAAATGCAGAGAACACCACAAAGATACTCCCTGAGAAGAGCAACCCAAATACACATAATCATCAGATTCACCCAAGTTGAAATGGAAGAAAAAATGTTAAGGGTATTCAGAGAGAAAGGTCAGGTTACTCACAAAGGGAAGCCCATCAGACTAACAGTGGATCTCTCTGCAGAAATCATACAAGCCAGAAGAGAGTGGGGGCCAATATTCAACATTCTTAAAGAAAAGAATTTTCAACCCAGAATTTCATATCCAGCCAAACTAAGCTTCATAAGTGAAGACAAAATAAAATTATTTACAGACAAGCAAATGCTGAGAGATTTTGTCACCACCAGGCCTTCCTTACAAGAACTCCTGAAGGAAGCACTAAATATGGAAAGAAAAAACCAGTTCCAGCCACTGAAAAAAACATATCAAATTGTAAAGACTACAGACACTATGAAGAAACTGCATCAACTAACAGGCAAAATAACCATCTAACATCATAATAGCAGAATCAAATTTACACATAACAATATTAACCTTAAATATAAATGGGCTAAATGCCCCAATTAAAAGGCACAGACTGGCAAATTAGATGATGAGTCAACACCCATTGGTGTGCTGTATTCAGGAGACCCATCTCATAGCCAAAGACACATATAGGCTCAAAATAAAGGGATGGAGTAATATTTACCAAGCAAACGGAGAGAAAAAAAAAGCAGGAGTTACGATCCTAGTCTCTGATAAAACAGACTTTAAACCAACAAAGATCAAAAAAGACAAAGAGGGGCATTGCATAATGGTAAAGGGATCAATACAACAAGAAGAGCTAACATCCTAAATATATATGCACTCAATACAGGAGAACCCAGATTCATATAGCAAGTTCTTAGAGACCTACAGTGAAACTTAGATCACACACAATAATACTGGGAGACTTTAACACCCCACTATCAATATTGAACAGATCAATGAGGCAGAAAATTAACAAGGATATTTAGGATTTGAACTCAGCTTGGACCAAGCAGACCTAATAGACATTTAGAGAACTCTCCACCCCAAATCCACAGAATACACATTCTCCTCAGCACCATGTCACACTTATTTTAAAACTGACCACATAACTGGAAGTAAAACACTTCTCAGCAAATGCAAAAGAACAGAAATCATAACAAAGAGTCTCTCATACCACGGTGCAATCAAATTGGAACTCAGGATTAAGAAACTCACTCAAAACCACACGACTACATGGAAACTGAACAAACCCTCTCCTGAATGACTACTGGGTAAATAACAAAATTAAGGCAGAAATTAATAAGTTCTTTGAAACCAATGAGAACAAAGACACAATGTGCCAGAATCTCTGGGACACATCTAAAGTGGCCTTTAGAGGGAAATTTATAGCACTAAATGCCCCCAGGAGGAAGCAGAAAAGATCTAAAATCAAGACCTTAAAATCATGATTAAAAGAACTAGAGAAGCAAGAGCAAACAAATTCAAAAGCTAGCAGAAGACAAGAAATAACTAACATCAGAGCAGAATGGAAGGAGATAGAGACACAAAAAAATCTTTCAAAAAATTAATGAATCCAGGCTGGTTTTTTGAAAAGATTAACAAATTAAATAGACCACTAGCCAGACTAATAAAGAAGAAAAGAGAAGAATCAAATAGACAAAATAAAAAATGATAAAGGGGATATCACCACTGATCCCACAGAATACAAACTATCATCAGAAAGTACCATAAATACCTCTACACAAATAAACTGGAAAATCTAGAAGAAATTCCTGGACATATACACCCTCCCAAGATTAAATAGGAAGAGGTTGAATCCCTGAACAGTCCAATAATAAGTTCTGAAATTGAGGCAGTGATTAATAGCTTATCAAACAAACAAAAAAAAAGCCCAGGACCAAATGGATTCACAGCTAAATTATACCACAGGTACAAATAGGAGTTGGTAACATTCATTCCGAAACCATTCCAAACAATAGAAAAAGAGGGACTCCGACCTAACTCACTTTATGAGGCCAGCATCATCCTGATACCAAAACCTGGCAGAGACACAACAGAAAAAGAAAATTTCAGGCCAATATCACTGATGAACATCAATGCAAAAAGCCTCAATAAAACTGGTAAACTGAATCCAGCAGCATGTCAAAAAGCTTATCCACCAGATCAAGTCAGCTTCATCCCTGGGATGCAACACTGGTTCAACATATGCAAATCAATAAACGTAATCCATCACATAAACAGAACCAATGACAAAGAACATAGGATTATCTCAAAAGATGCAGAAAAGGCCTTAGATAAAATTAGACAGCCCTTCATGCTAAAAACTCTCAATAAACCAGGTATTGATGGAACATATCTCAACATAATAAGAGCTATTTTTAACAAACTCACAGACAATATCATACTGAATGGGCAAAAGTTGGAAACATTCCCTTTCAAAACTGACACAAGAGAAGCATGGCTTCTTTCACCACTCCTATTCAACATAGTATTGGAAGTTCTGGCAGCACAATCAGGCAAGAGAAAGATGTAAAGGGTATTCAAATAGGAAGAGAGAAAGTCAAATTGTCTCTGTTTGCAGATGACATTATTGTATATTTAGAAAACCCCATCGTCTCAGCCTAAAATCTCCTTAAGCTGATAAGCAATTTCAACAGTCTCAGGATATGAAATCAATGTGCAAAAATCACAAGCATTCCTATACACCGATAATAGACAACCAGAGAGCCAAATCATGAGTCAACTCCCATCCACAATTGCTACAAAGAGGATAAAATACCTAGGAATACAACTTACAAGGGGTGTGAAGGACCTCTTCAAGGAGAACTACAAACCACTTCTCAAGTAAGTAAGAGAGGACACAAACAAACAGAAATACATTTTATGCTCATGTATAGAAAGAATCAGTATCTTGAAAATGGCCATACTGCCCAAAGTAATTTATAGATTCAATACTATCCCCATCAAGCTACTCATGACCCTCTTCACAGAATTAGAAAAAAACTACTTTAAATTTTATATGGAACCAAAAAAGACCTCACATAGCAAAGACAATCCTAAGCAAAAAGAACAAAGCTGGATGCATCACATTACCTGATTTTAAACTACAGTTAAAAATGCATCAAACTACCTGATTTTAAAGGCTACAGCAACCAAAACAGCATGGTACTGGTACAAAAACAGATATATAGACTAATGGAACAGAACAGAGGCCTCAGAAATAATGCCACACGTCTAAAACCATCTGATCTTTGACAAACCTCACAAAAACAAGCAATGGGGAAAGGATTCCCTATTTAATAAATAGTGCTGGGAAAACCGGCTAGTCATATGCAGAAAACTGAAACTGGACCCCTTTCTTGCACCTTATACAAAAATTAACTTAAGTTGGATTAAAGGCTTAAATGTAAGACCTACAACCATAAAAACCTTAGAAGAAAACCTAGGCAATAGCATTCATGACATAGGCATGGGCAAAGACTCCATTGCTGAAAGACCAAAAGCAATGGCAACAAAAGCCAAAATACACAAATGTAATCTAATTAAAATAAAGAGCTCCAGCACAGCAAAAGAAACCATACTTAGAGTGAACCGGCAACCTACAGAATGGAAGAAAATTTTTGCAGCCTATCCATCTGACAAAGGGCTAATATCCAGAATCTACAAGGAACAAATTTACAAGAAAAAAACAAACAACCTCATCAAAAAGTGGGCAAAGGATATGAATAAACACTTCTCAAAAGAAGACACTTATGTGGCCAACAAACATATGAAAAAAAGCTCATCATCACTGGTAATTAGAGAAATGCAAATCAAAACCACAATGAGATATCATCTCATGCCACTTATAATGGTGATCATTAAAAAGTCAGGAAACAACAGACGCTGGAGAGGATGAGGAGAAACAGAAACACTTTTACACTGTTGGTGGGAGTGTAAATTAGTTCAACCATTGTGGATGACAGCGTAGCGATTTCTCAAGGATCTCGTACCAGAAATACCATTTGACCCAGCAATCCCATTACTGGGTATATATATCCAAAGGATAATAAATTATTCTACCTTAAAGGCACATGCACATGTATGTTTATTGCAGCACTATTCACAATAGCAAATACTTGGAACCAACCCAAATGCCTGTCAGTGAGAGACTGGATAAAGAAAATGTGGCACATATACACCATGAATACTGTGAAGCCATAAAAAAAGGATGAGTTCATGTCATTTGCAGGGACATGGATGAAGCTAGAAACCATCATTCTCAGCAAACTAATACATGAACAGAAAACCAAACACCACATGTTCTCACTCATAAGTGAGAGCTGAAAAATGAGAACACATGGACACAGGGAGGGGAACATCACACACTGGGGCCTGTCAGGGGGCGGGGGGCTAGGGGAGGGATAGCATTAGGAGAAATACCTAATGTAGATGACAGGTTGATGGGTGCAGCAAACCACCATAGCACGTGTATACCCATGTAACAAACCTGCACATCTGCACATGTATCCCGGATCTTAAAGTATTAAAGGGAGAGAGAGAGTGAGAGAGAGAGAGAGAGAGAGAGTTCTGCCACAGTTGGCCAACAAACTAAAAATATTTCTGTTGAAATAACCCAGAGTAATTATCTCTTCATTCATCCATTCATTCAACTATTTGAAAATACTTTTTCTCTTCTGCTAAAAGGATATAATTCTTTAAATAAGCAGCCACTAGTAATTCTGGTCCAATCACATGGCTTTTTAAATTGAGAAGCAGTTTCAGATTCCTGACTTATATTTTGAAATTTTCTGTGGGCATACTAAGGCAGTTCAGGAAGAAGATGGCAGTATGTCCTTTGAATCACCAATGGATCAATCAAGATGAGACCTATCTCACTGATGTTTGTATCCCCAGCACCCAGATCAGTGCCTGACATAGAGCAAATTCTCAATAAAGGCTTGTTGTGTGAATAAATAATGAATGCTTTCCTGTCTGGATTCCAGTGGAAAATGTTGAAAAAATCAGAAAATGATTTGTATGTTCCTTGAAAGAAACAGACCATATTGGGATTCAATGATGATTCAGACTGGATTTCCAAGGTATTATCTGGATTTATGATTTTATAATTATTTTCGACATTGAGTTTTCAACATTGTATGGGGTCTAGGTAGGAGCGTGTCTCAGTCTTTTCCCTGAAAAAGCTTTCTTGATCATGATACTAAACTGCTTATGAGCAAAAATCAGAAAGCTACAGAAAGGTCTTCTTTCATGCTAGGTTTTCATCAGCTTAACCTTAGCAGAGCCCAACTAACCAAATAGGAAACACTGTTTGAGTGGGAAATTATTCCTGCTAAAACATCTTAACTCTAGAACCTGTGTAAAGACAATGTAAATTGTGTCATAGGAAGTAATTATTCATCACTGACTTGTGTAGCCTTATTCTTAAAGTTTTGTCCATTGAAACTTTAGTCTTAGTTTTATGAGCTTCATAGAGGATGCTTTAAAAAGCCAGTGCTGTGACATGTAGCACTGATTAAATTAAGCTACAGAGTTTTTGCATATTTTCACACCGTTTTAATGAAACAAAGATGATGATTAACACACAATATTGGAAAAAGTCACTAGTGAAGTGAAAGGATATAAGCACTTACCACCTGTGTGACTTTGAGCAAGGTGATCTATCTTTTAAAACTTCAGCTTTATCTATAAGATAGTGGTGACTACTACTTCATTAGATAGTTGTGTAAATTATATTGGTTAAGATTTTTAAATGGATATCATATAGTAGGCATTTAAAAATGTTAATTTCAAGACTGCATTCTAATTACTCATTAATGTTCATATAGCATCATTCAGAAGTAATAAAGTTTTATGGATGAATATTTAATCATATCCTAAAAACTTTTTAATGTGGGATAAAAAAGCTTACTGAGCCAAAGAAAGAACATGGGGCCCTAGTAGGGTTTCTGTCTCCAGTGAGTAATTTAATCTCGGGTAAAACCTCTTATAGTCTGCTTATAGTTATTCATCTCCAAGCCTGAACTTACACCCTTCCAGGCCCCAGCAACTCCCTTGCTAAGATGAACTACCTTGTCGTTATATAATGTTTCTTTTCTTTTAGTTGATTATATTATTGAATAATTTATTTTTTATTTTTATCTAAAAATAGTTGAACACATAAGTTTAAAATACTAATAGTACTGAGTTCTATAATGAAAAAGTTAGTCCTCTTCTTCATCCTTCATCACTAATTTAAGCCAACCACTTTCAAAACACTTTTAATGGTTTCTTTAGGAATTACCACCACATATCTAAATAGCATTCTTACACTGGTATTCTTGTTTTGTCAGTCTCATTATTTATTGACATACCAGTATAGGAAAGAAGAATTTAGCACTGCTGTCATAGATACACACACACACACCCCCACACACACACTCCTTCTGTTCCATCCTTCTCATACAGTATGTCATAAATTTTGGTTATTCAAAATTTACATTATTTTTCCCAGTTAATTCAGTCTAAAAATATAATAATTATATACACTTTTATTTCTTTCCTTGCACAATATTTTTGTTTCCCTAAAGGTTATAAATTTATTGCTTTTCTGTTTGTTTAGTTTTCTTCATAATATCACTAATTCACTCAAAAATATTTACAAAAAGTATAAATATCATTTGGCTACATATAAAAACATCTGGTAATGTCTCAGTTTGTAGAATAAATTGCACTTGAAGTTCTCCATTCTCTTTCACCAAACTGGACTAGTTGCTCTGTAGTTGTACCATGTAACTGATTTCATGGAAACTTACCTCTTTTCACCATCTTCCTGGAATAGTCTTCCTCTCTGTAATGAATCCTCTTTTTCCTGGATTTACATCTTCATTTTACTCACTCATTTTGGAAAAGCACATCCTCCAGGAGTGTTTTCTATAAAGAAGATAATGGTTTTTGTTTTTGAGATCTTTCATATCTGAAAATGTCTTTATTCTATACTTACATTTGATTGATAGTGTACTGTGGTATAGAATTAAAGGTAAATATTTTTTCTACAGTTTTTTAAAATATATATTTTATTGCACTTTAGGTTCTGGGGTACATGAGCAGAACATCCAGGATTGTTACATAGGTACATATATGGCAATGTGATTTGCTGCCTCCATCCCCCATCACTTATATCTGGCATTTCTCCCCATGTTGTCACTCCTCAACCTCCCTACCCCCTGCTGTCCTTCCCCTATTCCCCCACAACAGACCCCAGTGTGTGATGCTCCCCTCCCTGTGTCCATGTGTCCTCATTGTTCAACACCCCCCTATGAGTGAGAACATGCGGTATTTGATTTTCTGTTCTTGTGTCAGTTTGCTGAGAATGATGGTTTCCAGATTCATACCTGTCCCTACAAAGGACATGAACTCATAGTTTTTTATGGCTGCATAGTATTCCACAGTGTATATGTGCCATATTTTCCTTGTCCAGTCTATCATTGATGGGCATTTGGGTTGGTTACAGGTCTTTGCTATTGTAAACAGTGCCTCAATGAACATACATGTGCATGTGTCTTTATAATAGAAGGATTTATAATCCTTTGGATATCTACCCAGTAATGGAATTCCCATCTCTAGGTCCTTGAGGAAGTGCCACACCGTCTTCCACAATGGTTGAACTAATTTACACTCCCAGCAACAGTGTAAAACTGTTCCTATTTCTCCACATCCTCTCCAGCATCTGTTGTCTCCAGATTTTTTAATGATCGCCATTCTAACTGGTGTGAGATAGTCTCATTGTGGTTTTGATTTGCATTTCTCTAATGACCAGTGATGATGAGCATTTTTTCATATGACTGTTGGCCTCATATATGTCTTCTTTTGAAAAGTGTCTGTTCATATCCTTCACCCACTTTTGAATGGGTTTGTTTGTTTGTTTCTTGTAAAATCTGTTTTAGTTCTTTGTAGATTCTGGATATTAGCCCTTTGTCAGATGGGTAAATTGCAAATTTTTTTTTCCCATTCTGTTGGTTCCTGGTTTGCTCTAATGATTTTTTCTTTTGCTGTACTTTTCTGGAGTTTAATTAGATCCCATTTGTCTATTTTGGCTTTTGTTGCCAATGCTTTTGGTGATTTAGTCATGAATTCCTTGCCTATGCCTATGTCCTGAATGGTTTTGCCTAGGTTTTCTTCTAGAGTTTTTATGGTGTTAGGTCTTATGTTTAAGTCTTTAAACCATCTGGAGTTAATTTTAATGTAAGGTGTCAGGAAGAGGTCCAGTTTCTGCTTTCTGCACATGGCTAGCCAGTTTTCCTAACACCATTTATTAAACAGGGAATCCTTTCCCCATTGCTTGTTTTTGTCAGATTTGTCAAAGATCAAATGGTTGTAGCTGTGTGGCATTGCCTCCAAGTCTTCTGTTCTGTTCCATTGGCCTATATCTCTGTTTTGGTACCAGTACCATGCTGTTTTGATTACTGTAGCCTTGTAGTATAGTTTGAAGTCAGGTAGTGTGGTGCCTCCAGCTTTGTTCTTTTTGCTTAGAATTGTCTTGGCTATATGGGCTCTCTTTTGGTTTCATATGAAGTTTAAGGTGATTTTTTCCAGTTCTGTGAAGAGGGTTGTAGGTAGCTTGATGGGGATAGCATTGAATGTATAAATTACTTTGGGCAGTGTGGCCATTTTCACAATATTGATTCTCCCTAACCATGAGCATGGAATGTTTTTCCAACTGTTTGTGTCCTCTCTTATTTCCTTGAGCAGTGATTTGTAGTTCTCCTTGAAGAGGTCCTTTACATCCTTTGTTAGTTGTATTCCTAGGTATTTTATTCTCTTTGTAGCAATTGTGAATGGTAGTTTGTTCTTGATTTGGCAGTTCGTTCTCTTTAAGTCTGTTATTGGTGTAAAGAAATGCTTGTGATTTCTGCACATTGATTTTGTATCCTGAGACTTTGCTCACCAGTTTCAGGAGATTTTGGGCTGAGATGATGGGGTCTTCTAAATATACAATCATGTCATTTGCAAATAAGACAATTTGGCTTCCTCCTTTCCTAATTGAATACCCTTTATTTATTTTTCTCTTGCCTGATTGCTCTGGCTAGAACTTCCAGTACTATATTGAATAGGAGTGGTGAGAGAGGGCATCCTTATCTGGTGCCAGTTTTTGAAGGGAATGCTTCCAGTTTTTGCCCATTCAGTATCATATTGGCTGTGGGTTTGTTGTAAATAGCTTTTATTATTTTGAGATATGTTTCATGGATACCTAGTTTCTTGAGAGTTTTTAGCATAAAGGCTGTTGAGTTTTGTTGAAGGCCTTCTCTGCATCTATTGAGATAATCATGTGATTTTTTGTCTTTGATCCTGTTTGTGTGATGGATTACATTTATAGACTTGCATATGTTGAACCAGCCTTGTATTCCTGGGATGAAGCCTACTTGATTGTGATGGATAAACTTTTTGATGTGCTGTTGCAATCAGTTTCCAGTATTTTGTTGAAGATTTTTGCATCGATGTTCATCATGGATATTGGCCTGAAATTTTCGTTTTTTGTTGAGTCTCTGCCAGATTTTGGTATCAGAATGATGTTGGTCTCATAAAATGATTTGGGAAGTATTCCCTCTTTTTGGATTGTTTGGAATAGTTTCAGAAGGAGTTGTACCAGCTCCTCTTTGTATGTTTGGTAGAATTCAGCTGTGAACCCATCTGGACCTGCGCTTTTTTTTGGTTGGTAGGCTATTAATTGCTCCCTCAACTTCAGCCCTTCTTATTGGTCTATTCAGGGTTTCAGCTTCTTCCTGGTTTAGGCTTGGGAGGCTGTAAGTGTCAAGGAATTTATCCATTTCTTCCAGGTTTACCAGTTTATGTGCATAGAGTTGTTTGTAGTAATCTCTGATGGTAGTTTGTATTTCCGTGGAATCTGTGGTGATATCCCCTTTATTGTTTTTTATTGCATCTCTTTGATTCTTCTCCCTTTTCTTTTTTATTAATCTGGCTAATGGTCTATTTTGTTGATCTTTTCCAAAAACCAGCTCCTGGACTTACTGATTTTTTGAAGGGTTTTTTTCTGTCTCTATCTCCTTCAGTTCTGCTCTGATCTTAGTTATTTCTTGTCTTCTGCTAGACTTTGAGTTTTTTTGATCATGCTTCTCTAGCTCTTTCAATTTTGATGATAGGATGTCAATTTTAGATCTTTCCTTGCTTCTCATGTGGGTATTTATTGCTATAAATTTTCCTCTAGACACTGCGTTAAATGTGTCCCAGAGATTCTGGTACATTGTGTCCTCATTCTCATTGGTTTTGAAGAACATCTTTATTTCTGCCTTCATTCCTTTGTTTATCCAGTCGACATTCAAGAGCCAGTTGTTCAGTTTCCATGAAGTTGTCCAGTTCTGAGTGAGTTTCTTAATCCTGAGTTCTAATTTGATTGCACTGTGGTCTGAGAGACTGTTTGATATGATTTCCATTCTTTTGCATTTGCTGAGGAGTGATTTACTTCCAACGATGTGGTCAGTTTTAGAGTAGGTGTGATGTGGTGCTGAGAAGAATGTATATTCTTTGGATTTGGAATGGAGAGTTCTATAGATGCCTATTCGGTTTTCTTGGTCCAGATCTGAGTTCAAGTCCTGGATATCCTTGTTAATTTTCTGTTTCATTGATCTGTCTAGTATTGACAGTGGAGTGTTAAAGTCTCCCTCTATTATTGTGTGGGAGTCTAAGTCTCTTTGTAGGTTGTTAAGAACTTGTTTTATGTATCTGGGTGTGCCTGTATTGGGTGCATATATATTTAGGATCATTAGCTCTTCTTGTTGGATTGATCCTTTTACCATTATGTAATGCCCTTCTTTGTCTCTTTTGGTCTTTGTTGGTTTAAAGTCCATTTTATCAGATACTGGGATTGCAATTCCTGCTTTTTTTTTTTTTGCTCTCCATTTGCTTGGTAAATCTTCCTCCATCCCTTTATTTTGAGCCTATGTGTGTCCTTGCACATGAAATGGATTTCCTGGATACAGCACACTGATGAGTTTTTACTTTTTATCCAATTTGCCAGTCTGTGTCTTTTGATTGGGGCATTTAGGCCATTTACATTTAAGGTTAATATTGTTATGTGTGAATTTGATCCTGCCATTTTGATGCTAGCTGGTTGTTTTGCCCATTAGTTGATGCAGTTTCTTCATTGTGTCTATATGCTCTTTACCATTTGCTACATTTTTGGAGCGGCTGGTACAGGTTGTTCCTTTCTATGTTTAGTGCTTCTTTCAGGAGCTCTTGTAAGGCAAGCCTGGTGGTGACGAAATCTCTCAGCAATTACTTGTTTGTAAAGGATTTTATTTCCCTTTCATTTATGAAGCTTAGTTTGGCTGGATATGAAATTCTAGGTTGAAAGTTCTTTTCTTTAAGGATGTTGACTATTGGCCCCCACTCTCTTCTGGCTGGTAGGGTTTCTGTGGAGATATCCTCTGTGGGTCTGATGGGCTTCCCTCTGTGGGTAACCTGACCTTTCTCTCAGGCTGCCCTTAGCAATTTTTCCTTCATTTCAACCCTGGTGAACCTGATGATTATGTGCCTTTGGGTTACTCTTCTTGATGAATATCTTTGTGGTGTTCTCTGTATTTCCTGGACTTGCATATTGGACTGCCTTGCTAGGTTGGGGAAGTTCTCCTGGATAATATCCTGAAGAGTGTTTTCCAGCCTGGATTCATTCTCTCCATCACATTCAGGTACACCTGGCTACATTTGATAGGTGTACCTGAATGTGACCAAGAGAATGAATCCAGGCTGGAAAACATTCTTTTCACATAATCCCATATTTCTTGGAGGCTTTGTTCATTTCTTTTCACTCTTTTTTCTCTAATCTTGACTTCTTGTTTTATTTCATTGAGTTGATCTTCAATCTCTGATATCCTTTCTTCTGCTTGGTCAATTCAGCTATTGAAACTTGTGTATGCTTCGTGATGTTCTCGTGTTGTGTTTTTCAGATCCATCAAGTCATTTATATTCTTCTCTATGCTGCTTATTCTCATTAGCATTTCATCAAACCTTTTTTCAAGGTTCTTAGTTTCTTTGCATTTGGTTAGAACATGCTCTTTTAGCTCAGAGAAGTTTGTTATTACCTACCTTCTGAAGCCTGTTTCAGTCAATTCATCAGAATCATTCTCCATCCAGCCTTGTTCCCTTGCTGGTGATGAGTTGTGATCCCTTGGAGGAGGAAAGGCATCCTGGTTTTGAGTGTTTTCATCCTTTTTGTGCTGGTTTCTTCTCATCTTTGTGGATTTATCTATCTGTGGTCTTTGTAGTTGGTGGCTTTCAGATGGAGTCTTTGAGTGGACCTCCTTTTTGTTGATGTTGAAGTTACTTCCTTCTGTTTTTTAGTTTTCCTTCTAACAGCCAGGCCCCTCTGCTATAGGACAGCTAGAGGTCCACTCCAGACCCTGCTTGCCTGTGGATCACCTGTGGCACCTCCAGAACAGTAATGGTTGCTGCCTGTTTCTTCTTCTGTTACCTTTGTCCCAGAAGGATACCCACCAGATGTCAGCCTGAGCTCTCCTTCATGAGGTGTCCCTTTGGATATAGGGGAGTTGTGGAGCTATTTGAGGTGAGAGTCTGTCCCTTGTAGGAGCTCAAGTGCTAAGCTGTGAGCTCCATTGTTCCATTCGGGGCTGCTGGGCAGGTACATTTAAGTCTGCTGCAGTGGCGCACATAACTGCCTTTTTTCCCAGGTGCTCTGTCCTGGGAAGGTGGGGCTTTATTTATAAGTTCCTGACATGCTGCTGCCTTTTTTCAGAGCTGTCCTGCCCAGCAAGGAGGTAGCTTAGTCACAGTCTGCCAGTAGAGGTGTTGCTGAGCTGCCACGGCCCTGCCCAGCTGCTGTGTAAACTTCCTTGCAGTTTTGTTTATAGAGGTATAGTTAGAACTGCCTTGGTATTGGCAATCTGCCTCAGTAATGGCGGACTGCCTCTGTAATGGCAGACTGCCTCGGTAATTGCAGACTGCCTTGGTAATGGTGGACTGCCTTTATAGTGGCGGACTGCCTTGGTGATGGCAGACGCCCTTCCCCTACAGAGCTGGATCATTCTGGGTCCAGCTGTGCTTGCTGTGAAACTACAAATACAAAGCATTTCAGATTACTGGTCTTTGTGGGGGTGGGACCCACTGAGCCAGATCACCTGGCTCCCTGTTTCATCCCCCTTTTTTTTAGTTGAATGGGTGGCTCTGTCTCCCAGGCATTCCAGGTGCCAGTTGAAATGGCTACCCAGATTTGTATGAGTTTTTGTGTGGAGTCCCACTGTGCTGGCTGAAACAGCTGTGCTGGAAACTTGTGGCACTTTTCAGCCCACGAATCTCCTGGTCTGTGGGCAGTAATAACTCGTTTGGACATGTGGTGATCACTCACCCTCTGCGTTGTTGTCACTGGGAACTGCACTCCAGAGCTGTTCCTATTCGGCCATCTTGGATCTCTGTCTTTACGGATTTTAAAGCATTATCCCATTATCTTCCAGCTTCCAATGTTGCTATTAAAACGTCAGATGTTATTCTGATTTTCAGTACTTTCTAGGTGATCTGTTTTTTGTTTAGTTTTAATATCTGTAAACTTAAGTGTTTAGTGTGTTGAAAGTTCACAGTTATATGTTTTTATGCAAATCTATTTTCATTTTTTATGCTGGTTTTTTTGGTGGAATCTTTCAAACTGGAAATACATCTTTCCAGTCTTAACTACTTAAAATAATTTTCTTCAAGTTAGTAATTGTAACATGCTCAAAAGTCACAAATTGAAAGGTCACTTTCAAAGTTGTTTTCTTTGTCATTAGAATTACTGCTTGACCTCATTTTTATGTGAATAAAATGGCTGGAGTTAGGAGAATAGGATAGGCACTTGTCAACAAATGTTGAGACATTGAATTTTCTGGGATAAGTTTCTTTGACCTGTTATAAAATAGGTGCTTTTCTGATTTATGGTATGTGATGAATACGACCCATCCTGTTTTCTAAGATAGATATACCACTGGGAAATCCATTTTCAACCAAACAAAATGAAAGATATTCATGAGTAGCTTAAATGCTTCCCAGGTGAAAACAGTATGTCCAATAATAGAGTGTCATAAAATTTAGTTCTCAGTTTCTTGGTACTATAATACATTGCTAATATGTAATATTAGTATATGTAATATAATATGTATTGCTGATATATTAGCAATGAATAGGCACCATTCACTCTAAAATTGAGGAATTCTTAGATTTGCATTTGCAAATGTAGTAAATGCAATTTGACAAGAATGTGCATTAAAAATAACCCTTGGGAAAATGTTGATATTTACTTTACAAAACATTTATTAATGCCAGTTTTTCATCGTTTCTATTCAGAGCTGTGAAGGAAAAAGTATTTCTAACTGAAAAAGACTGGGGTTAAAAATTAGTACAGCTAGCATATATTCTACTAATTATGCTTATCAGAGCAATTTTTCTATAGAATTCTAACCTCCTTTATTAGACATTTTAAGAAAATCATAAGTTCCACAGGGAAATTTATACATGTTCCCTTATTTTTGTTTTACTGATTTTTAATTAAAATCTTTCTCAGATATGTTGTTTATTTGGCTAACTTAAACCAGGACCACACATTTAACAGATTCTGCTGAATATTTATTTTTACAAATGCTCCTCAACTGAAAATAAAGTTGCATCCTAATAAATTCATTGTAAGTTGAAAACATCTAAGTTAAAAATGCATTCAATACACCTAACCTACCAAATATCATAACTTAGCCAAGCTGACCTTAAGCATTCTCAAAACACTTTCATTAGCCTGCGTTGGGCAAAATCATCTAACTCAAAGCCTATTTCATAATACAGTGTTGAATATCTATTGTAACTTGTTGAATGCTGTACTGATAGTGAAAAACAATGGTTGTATGAGTATTCAAGTACCATTTTTACTGAATATGTATCACTGTGTCACCATAATAAAGTTAAAATATTATTAGTTGAACTGTTATAAGTCAGGGACTTTCTATATTATGTAAATTTTTTTTGGTAAGTCAGGATCATCATTCTACATTAAGGATTATGTTAAGTTTTAGGGCAGTTAAGTCCTCAGGGACCATGAAGTCATGTAGAGCAACTGACCCTAAATTTAATGCTTTGATAAAATTATGGTTTTTGAGAAGGAGCTCCTATTGCTCAATAAGAAAAAGCAAAGCAACCCAATTTTTTAAAAATGAACACACATTTCACAGAAGAGGAATAAGAAACAGCATGTAAACATATGAAAAGATTCTCAGTCTCTTGGTTAGTAGAGAAATACAAATTAAAACCACATTGAGTTACCACTTCACATCTTTATTATAAGATGTCTGACAAAACCAAGTGTTAGTGAGGATATAGAACTGTAGAACTCTTTTATACTGCTAGTAGAAATGTAAATTTATGTAAGTCTATTGAAAACAACTTGGCATTATACAATAAAGTTGAATATGCACATCTTACCAGAAATTCCACCCCTAGGTATAAAAACTGGAGAAAATCTTATACATATGTAGAAGATGTATATAAGTATGCTCCTGACAGTATAGTTTATAACAAAAACTAACAGAACCTAAATATATGTGTGCTATAAAAGAGAGATGAATTGAGTGGAATGTACCTGAAGTCCCAGCTACTCAGGAGGCTGAGGCAGAAGCACTGCATGAGGCCAAGAGTTTGAGACCAGCCTGTGTAACATGCTGAGACCCCATCTGATATGATTTGGATTTATGTCGCTACCCAAATCTCATATGGAATTTTAATCCCTAATGTTGGAGGAGGGGCCTGGTGAGAAGTGATTGGATCATGGGAGTGGATTCCTTCCTTGCTATTCTCATGGTAGTAAGTGCTTGTGAGGTTTGGTTGGTTAAAAGTATGTAGCACTTCCCCCTTTGCTCTCTTTCTCCTCCTCTGGCCACATAAGTCACACCACGTAAGACACACCTGCTTTCCCTTCACCTTCTGCCATGATTGAAAGTTTCCTGAGGCCTCCTTAGCCATACTTCCTGTCCAGCCTGCAGAACTGTGAGCCTATTAAATCTCTTTTCTTATAAATTATCCAGTTTCAGATATTTCTTTTTCTTTTTTTACTTTTTTTTCAATTCTATGTTCCCCCGAATACAGACCAGACACAGGGCCTGAGCTGAGGTGTATATGGAGTAGGTTTACTCTACCACCTGTTTCTTTACAGTCAGTGTAAGAACACAGCCTGTTGTAAGCATCAGGAGGTTTCAGAAATTTCTTTATAGCAGTGGGAAAACAGACAAATATACATCTCTAGCAAAGTTTTTTTTAAAAATAGCTGAGCACTGCACTCTAACCTAAGCAATACAGTGAAACTTTCATCTCTCAAAAAAAAAGAAAAGCAGAGATATATGAGTTATGGTGTAGTTATACACTGGAATCCCATCCAGCAGTGAAAATTACTGCATTAAAACTACATGCATCAATATGGATGAATGCTATAGTGCTGAGGGGGGAAAAGAAAGTTTTAGAAAGATATGTACAAGCAATATTTAATTTATATAAAGTTAAAAATCTGGATATACTAAATTTATATTTTGTACAGATATATAAAGTTTGGTTCAACTATAAAGAAAAGCAGAGAAATCATTAACAAGAAATCCAGTGTATTTACTTAAAAGGAGGTTAGGTAGGAGTGTGATCACAGAGAGACATATAGAGGAATCCAAATGAATGGTAATGTTCTATTTCTTTAGTATCATTTCATTCAACCGATATTTACTAAATGCCCACTATGTGCCAGGCACTGCTATAAATACTTGGGATACAGGTTCAAGCAAAGCAAAGAAACTTTCCTTCATGGAGCATGTATTCTACAAGGAAAGGCAAATAAATAAATAGAATGTGATAAATTATTATTACTGTGTTAGAAGGTGATAAGTTCTATGAAAAAATAAGTTGAAAAGGCAAGGCAGATTAGAGTGGATGTATAGGTTGCAGAATTAAATAGGATGATAAGGGTAGGGTTTCACTGAGAAGGTAACATTTGAGCTATGATTTGGAGGAAGTGTGCCACATGGCTATCTGGGGCGACCAGCATTTCAGGCAAAGGGAATAGCCAGTTGATTGATCTTAAATATGCATTTTCTTCCCCAAGCATATGAGCTGCCAGAAATAGAAAAAAATGATTTGTGAGAAGAATCAAATGTCTAGAATAAATGGAAACTTAAGATTCAAGAAGAGAGGTCTCAGAGAAGTTTTATATTTCTCTACCCACCATTCCCCTAAACCTAGTCCCCTGCTCCTTAAGAATACACCAGTTAGCACTAAGGAAAGGGAAGGAAAGTTAAGCAAAGGATAGGGTTGGGACAGAAGAGGAGGGAGAGAAGAAAGGAAAACTCAGAGCACTGCTGCTCAGTTGAGGTGACATCAAAGCAATTTCTATAATTAATAAGAAGAAATATTTTGTTAGACAAATTGTATTTATTTCAATGTTACTAAAAGGACAAGGGAAAAGCTTAGGAAAAGGAATACAAACAAGATTCATCCCTGGGACTCCATGCTCAAGTTCCTGTAATGTCTTCAATAGCACTTTTGACAGTGGTGGTGAATTCACTTACAGTGAAGTGTTGTCAGAGGGAGAGGCAAAAAATTTGGGTTTTCTGTATTACTTAAAAGAAGCAGAAAAGAATAGTGTGCTTTATAAACATTCAAAAGATTTGTACAGATCTTGGAATTTTAAGGAAAATAAATCATGGTTAGAAATGAAAACGATACTTGATCCTCTAGGAATTTACAACTTGGAGAAAACAAATGCATATGTAAGCAAAGAAGTGAAAGAGGTAGGTGGGAATATGGAGCTATCCAGGCAATATGTTCAAGCACTGGTGCTCTGGTGTGGGCTGTTTCTGAATTCCAGCATATTGTTTATGACAGTTCATCCACCTGAGGCTCCTAAGGCTGAGGGCAGAGACAATGTTAGTGAACTACTTACTTCTGGTCTAGAACAGCCTTCCAGCCCCCCTCCCACATTTCATTCGATAGTCAACCCCATCCAGCCTAAACATACATAACATTTCAATAGTCAAATCTCATCCTGAGTTGTGACCCCAGACCAGACCTAGGACTCAGGAAATAAAGGTATCTTTCCCCAACACATCTGAGACAACGAGAAATATCAAGGTGGAAGATTTGAACTAAGCCAAGAAACACGCACGGGAACTCAAATGAAAAAGCCTCTAAGGAAGTATCAGTAGAGTCCAAATCTGGGGTGTGGGGCAGGAACAGAGAGCACCAAGAGTTCAGAGCTAGAATGGTGAGAGCAAGCACAGTCAGGCGAGAATGAAAAGGGAGGTGAGAGCAGGAGCTGAGAGGCTTGAACATCTGTTAACATTTGCAGCTTGATTTTATGGGTTTGTGTGGGTGTGTTAGCCTGGCTTAAAAGTATCAAGGGTGGGGCAGCCACTTGGCACAACCCGAAACCACATGGACCTCCAATGGTGGAGCTGAGAGGCAAGGCAAGAAAAGACTTGTGGGACTGCTTACTCCTTGGGACTGTGCACCAGCAGCAGGTGAAGGCATTTTAAACAGAAAAAAACTAAGCCATACCATTTCTCATGTGAGAAGAAAAGGAAAGAGGATTCGGTGTAACTATGTGAATATGGACCCTGACATTGTATTTAAACTTCTCCATTTACCAAGTTTTGTGACTTTGTGCAAATAACTTGAAATTTCTGAGCCTAATGTTTTTCATCTTTAAGATTGAGATTTTAATACCCAACTCACAGGTATTGATATTGTCCCATATAAAATAATATTACATATATGTATATGTAATATACATATATTTACATATATGTAAATATATTTACACATGAATTGATTGCATAGTGCTTCGAACACAATAGATGCGCAATCATTGGCAGTTACCTTCTTCCTCTCTTGTTGTCGTCATGTTCCTTGATGAATTATTAAATTAGTAATTATTTATCAGTGGCTACTATTTATATAAAATGTAAGTGAACTATGGACTTTAGTTAACAAAAATATATTAATACTAGTCATCAATTGTAATAAATGCATAACTAATGTAAGATACTAATAATAGGAAAATCTCTATGGGGAGAGAAAAGGGAGTTTATGGGAACTCTGTACTTTCCACTCAATTTTCTATAAACCTAAAACTTCTTTTAAAAATAAAATCTATTAATTTTTAAAATTGTTTCTTATCTTCACCTGTAGGTGAAGATAAAAAAGTGAAAGATACGGTCTCTACTTCCTAGAATTTTACAGTTTAATTGAAAACACAGATAGCCATTGGAAAAGAACTATGTTGTGGAGATCAGTCATACCTTTTTAAGAGGTTAAGCCAGGATTTCACAACAACAGCACAATGAACACATTGGATCACATAATTCTTTGTTGTCGGTGCTGTCCAGTGCATTTTAGGGTGTTTACCAACAAGTCTTCAGATTTTGTCATGTGTCTCTTGGGAGACAAAATTGTTCCTGAATGAGAATCCCTTAGTTAAATAAGAAATCTTCTTTCTTCTTTTAACCCCACTTTCCATTGATCTATCAGCAAGTCCTGTAGTGTCCGGCGTTTTCTTACTTTAGATTTTATTTTTGCACTATAAGATATGCCCTGCAGCATATCCTCCACTACGACCAAGTCCCCATCATCTGTTGTCTGGACCACACTGGTAGACTGCTAAATCACCCTACCTGGTTTCACTGCTTCTGTGTTATCTTCTTCAATTTATTCTTTCTACAAGAGCCAGCAATCTTTTAAAAACATAAATCTAAAGCATATCAATCCTCCTATGTCAACCATCTTATGCTGAGGTTCTCCACTTAGGCGGCGTCTTAGTGAGAATTAAATTCCAGTCTCTGTCTCCGCAGCACAATGTGGCAGCTGAAGCCTCTGCTTAGCAATTTACCCTTCATCTCCTGCTTCTTTCCCTGAGTTTCTTGGAGCCTTTCCCTGTACATGCCCAGCTTAGCAATCATCCAGTACTTTGAGGGGAAACTGTACAAACCTTTTTGGTTTGCTTTCCTGTGATTCTTACTTCCCTGGGATTTTGCCTTTTAAGAAAAAAAATAAGCAGCAGCCAGGGTGAATGTGAAGCTGTGTTTCACTTATCTCAGGAATCATAGCCCCTCAAGTCCTATCAGAGTTGGTTACTCTCCAATGGCTTCAAGCTCTTGTTTTGTGTGCTTCATTTAGGTTTTGAAGTAATTTTCAGTGAGAGGAATTCTCAAATTCAAGTTATTCCATCATGTCTGTTAACAAAAGTCCTTACATGGAGATTTTTTAAAATCTCCCCAAGTGATCCTAAAGTGTAGCCAAGTTTGAGAACTGCTTCAAGTGGTTTATCACTGCATTTAGATTTAACAATTTGCAACAAATTTCCTTGACCTATATGTCCTACAAACCCCAGGGACTGCTCTGCCTTATTCACTGCTTTATCTATATCATTTGGAACAATATCTGGCATATAGTCAGTTGAATTCGATATAATATAAAAATTTATCTACAGTATCAAAATTAATATGAAAGCCATCACAAAGAAAGATCCCACTTTAAGGACAAATGAGGAGCATAAAGAATGCAGTGACAGCTTAGAGAAATGAAAAGATGAGTATGGCCTGTTATTAACAATAAGAAGCTTTCCAAATTAAAAACAAATTAATGCCCCATCTCTCTATATGAGTCTAAGCTTCAAGATTTTTATCTAATTGCACTGACTTTAAGTGGAAAATGAGGTCAATGGAGTATGAAGAACAGTTTTTGGTGATGACACAAAATGTGTGTGTCAGTGTTAAATACTTCATTCCTGGAATCAACAACTTCAGAGAGATCTTGCGAGAAAATGATTTTAGCTAAGGAGTCAGAAAACTCCAAAGAATATGGTTGGCAGTTTTAGACTTAGAAACATTGCAGATTAGAGGAACCAGCTGCCCCAACATTTGAATTTGCTAAAGTGTGAACTCAAATCAAAGCCAGATGAAATGGTAAAAACAAAACACAATTTGCTGTCAGGATCTCAGAGTTTAAAGAGATTAAGGAGACTGGGTGCAGTGGTTCACGGCTGTAATCCCAACACTTTGGGAGGCTGAGGTGGGTGGATCATTTGAGGTCAGGAATTTGAGACCAGCCTGGCCAACAGGGTGAAATCCTGCCTCTTCTTAAAAAATACAAAAATTAGCCAAGCAAGGCAGTGCGCTCCTGTAGTCCCAGCTAATGTGGAGGCTGAGGTAGGAGAATTGGGTGAACCCGGGGCAGGGAGTTTGTGGGATGCTGAGGTTGCAGTGAGCCAACATCACACCACTGCACTCCAGATTTGGTGACAGAGCAAGACTCTGTCTCAAAAAAAAAAAAAAAAAAAAAAAAAAGGAGAGGGAGATTAAGGAAAGCAAGGACAACATCATGCTCTCTTAATAAGGTCTAAGAATTGACATTGGCCTAAGAAAAAGAGGAATAGCATATTTTTTCCACATATCTGAGGCCTGCATTGGCCCCAAATACCTTATGTGTCTCTTCTTGGGGTCTTGGAAAACAGAGGGTTTTCTAGGTTGCCTTAGTACCTCAGAGTGACTAATACAGGGAAGGCCAGTGAAATATCTTGGTGTCCTAACTATTCCTGTTAAGATAATTTATATTTCATAGTATAAATTCCTCCTCCTTGAAATTTTTAGTAAAGCGTCATACAATCACAAACATACATGCAATACAATCTAAAAAGCCAGGGTGAGGCTGCCTAGCTTTCTGTAGAACTGGTTACTTAAAGCTCAAAAATTGGATATTATAAACTGAAATAAAAACATCTGGTAGGTATGCTAGATAGTTTTATTATTTCAACTGTGATATGCAGGGATTTGGTAAAAATAATAGTGGGGCTAACTCCTGGGGAACTGTGTTTTCCTGAGGACTTGGGAAGCTGAACCCCAGGGATGGCCCAGTTCAGTATAACCCTTATTCATTAGGAAGCTGACACTTCTGGGCTTCTATCATAGCTACAATACATATTGGGCATATGCCTCTAAAATGAGACCTCCAGCTTCGAGAAACCACAATACTCATGGGCTGAATGCACTGCCTCTGAATGTATAAACAGTTGTATTAGTTTTCTAGAGCTACTGTAACAAAGTACCACAAATGTGGCTCAAAACAACAGAAATGTCAAGTCTCACAGTTCTGGAGGCTAAGATTCCAAAATCAAGTTGTTGGCAGGTCCGTGCTCCCTCTGAAACCCATGGGGGAATCCCTCCTTGCCTCTTCCTAACTTCTAGTAGTTTGCTGGCATCTTTTGCATTCCTTGGCTTGTGGCCATGTAATTCAGATCTCTGCCTTAATCACGTGGCATTCTCCCTGTGGGTGTGTCTTCTTAGAAGGACTAGTCCCATTGGCCTAAGGACACACTCTACTCCAGTATGACCTCATCTTTACTAATTGCATCTGCCACGACCCTATTTTCCCAGTAAGGCCACATTCGGAGGTATTAGTGGTTAGGACTTCAACATATCTTTCTTGTGGGGAACACAGTTCAACCCGTAACAACACTTAAATGAATGATCACATCAACCATGCTAGAGATAAGAAGAATAAAACTATTTCCTCAGTGACAGACCCTCATTCTCTATTAATGATATTCTACTGGAGTGAACACAAACAGCTACATGAAACATACCTCATTCTCTCTGCAGGGTTCTCTGCTTCTCCTTTTTTCACAGGTGATCTCTCTTTGTTTAATCATGTGGAAAAGAGCCATATACCATTCACTGGTGACAGGGCAAAGTTTTGACGGAAAGAAAGCCTCTATTGATATTTATGGAGAGTTATTGGCCATTCACTTGGGCTTAATGTTTGCTACTGCTTCCAAGAACTCAAGCTAAAAGATGCAACTCTACTATTTTCTGAGCCAGTCTAACAGTGAAAATCAGAAAGTATCTGCCTTTTTGTTTTTAATCTGCCTTTCCAATTTGTTTGCCAAGGTCATGTCTCCCCTTGATAGAAGCCATTCACATTTCACATACCAGCCAGTTGACTTGGCTCTGAGGTTATTGGAGAGATGGGTGAGAAAGAAACTGCCAGACTTTTTTTTCCCCGACTATCTGGAAAAAAAGACCACTAAGATCTTAGAAAAGAGCATCTATGCTCAGAGCTCCCTCAGCATTGGTAAATGTTTGAAGTTTGAGGAGATGAGAAGCAAACATCCAGTTTATAGCACTGTTATTAACCAGGATTTTCCTCAGGAGCAACAGCCAGCTGTGTATGAAATTGTTAGGAACACCAGAGGAAGATATTTACATGACAGTAGTGCTGAATTTGCATATGTCCACTCAAATTATATCAGCTGTTCCAAGACAGCTTTAGAAGTTAAAACTGTCTTACAGGCATACTTCGTTTTATTGCACTTTGCTTTGTTGCACTTCACAAATATTGATTTTTTTTCTTTTTTTTTTTTTTGGAAATTGAAGTTATGTACAACTCTGTATTGAGCAAGTCAGAGAAAGTGTTTTAGGCCCTTGGTGAATAAGAAAGTATAAATCATCATCTTGCTGATATTTATGTATTGACTAAATGAATTTGTTGAAATAATTTTAAACTTAGGGATAGTTCTAAATATGAATATAGATCACATTCAAACAGGTAGTATGCATGTCCATTGCATGGAATACAGAGTTATCACTAGGCTTAAAGTGCTGCAGCATTATTGTGTTCCAAGGAGAGAATCGGTGTTTATTTTCTCTGTTTCTCTGCTTTCGGTTTCAATTCTCCTGTTTCTCAGAGATGCTGAGCATGAAGCAGGCACTTGGCAGAGAGCATCATGACATTTCAAGTCTGCTAAACTCTCCATCCTGGGTAGGATTTCCTAGAGTTTAACCAAATATCAAACATGTGATAAATGTTTTATAAGATGGTGACAGTCTTTCTACCTCTCCTCCCTGCCCTACCTTTACCTCACCCCACCCCGCTAAATAACCCAAGCTCCACTGAAAGGGAAACATGAGCAGGATAAAGGCTGATCTTGTTCTGGATTGTTCCAGGATCACCTTTTCTGAAACATGTCCTTGTCCATTTAGAGGGAAATTATGGAGTTGGGTGAAGTTTTCAAACCCCAATTTGCCTTTGTCAAGTGCAGAAAAACTCTTTTGGGAAACTAAGCCAGTCCCACCCTGAATTAGTCTATATTAAACTATACCAGGAAGCCCTCCTGCCTCCCTGCCTCCACGTTGGCCTTCCACAACTTTCTAACCTACCTTCTTTTGCACTGCCTAGACTATGTTTTCAGCCTGTATGCTCAGGAGGCATAAATCCCTTTTGTATAGAAAGCTGTAAAAAGGCAGCTTGGGTGTCACTTGTCATTATTTTCCCAAGGAGAATTCTGGCCCTCATTGAAGCTGTGGGTTTGACAGTTTCCCAGGATTTCTCACAATCACTTTTTCTTTTTCTTCCACAGCTTAATGCGACTCTGCTCCCTTTGCGGCCTTGCTGTTACATTCATTAGGAACTGTGTTGCCACAGTTGCTTTTTCTATTCTTGATATTTGCTTAGGCTAAAATATCAGACTTGTTCTGGCATGATGCTGGGCCAAATTAGAGAGAAAGGCAGGAATTGAATCTCAAATCTTCAAAATTCTGTGAATCCACCAAGTCTAACATTTCTGTGAGAGTGAATGAGCAGGTTCCACATTTGTGAGTTTGGGAAGAAAGTAAAATTTTCCCCTCTGGATCCATGATCATATTTCATTTTTCTAGTGTGTTTGATGTAACCAAGCACTGCTATGTAACATGCCAGGTGCTGTGGGCCCAAGATGAACAAGGCATCATCCCCATCCCCAGGTTGAGTGCATGCCAGTTCAGCCACAGGAAATCCTAGTCCCCAGGCTGTGCCCACACTGTTTGATAAACTGAATCCTGAGCATATGTAACTTAGAATATGCCTCATGTTCAGCCCTCTGCAATGAACTGTTACCCTTTCAAAGGAGAAACAAGACCTCCTGGGAATTTCCAGTATCTAGACCCTACATGTAATCATTCCCTCCGATAGATACTGGGTTGCACTTAAGAGTTTATAAAATATTCCTATAATATTCCTTTAATTACCAAAATCTGTAATATGGTCAGGACAGCTGCTATTATCCACTTTACTGATAAGAAAACTGAGACTGAGATCGCATGACTCAGGCAGCCATGGTCAGGCAACAAGAAAAGCAGTTACAGAGCTGGAACTAGAGCTGAGGTCTTCACAATTGCTCCTGTTTTTCTTGCTACAATGTACTCAGACCCAATAATCTAATAGTAGTCATCTAAAACCATTCATAACATTTTCATATGTCTTTATGATAGACAGATAGGAGAAAATATAAGTTTAATCAACTTGCTACTAATATACTGAAAATAACATCTCTACCTCAAATCTTCATTTCAGAAGAAGGTGAGAACAAGGCAAAAAAAAAAAATTAAAATGTGAGATTATATAACTTGGTAGTTAAGAAGTCACTTTGGACAAGTTGCTGAATTTACTAAACTTCCATTTCTTCACCTGTCAAATGGGAATAATATTAGTATCTATTTCATATATAATAAATGCCCCAAGCAAATATCAGCTATAATTATTGCTATCATAATTATAATTGTAATTATACTAAAACAAACAAAATCAATATTAAGTAACTCTGGCTAGTTTGGGATGTCCTGAGCCTTCTTGAGAAAACTGTTAGGTTGGTGCAAATGTAATTATGGTTTTTACCATTAAAAGTTACTTTGCCATTAATTTAATGGCAGAAACCAAAATTACTTTTGCACCAACCTAATAGAAGTCAAGTTCTGATTTCTTTCACTGAAAAGGGAATTTTCCTAGATGGTATTGCTTTTGAGGAATTCAGGAAAAAAGAGACAGGTGGAGATGAGGAAAGAAAAAGAAAATTAGCAATAGCTTTACTCAATCAGGCTTATTTCCTTTCCTTTTATAATTCAGCAACTTGTCCAAAGTGACTTCTTAACTACCAAGTTATATAATCTCACATTTTAATTTTTTTTTTTTGCCTTGTTCTCACCTTGTTCTGAAATGAAGATTTGAGGTAGAGATGTTATTTTCAGTATATTAGGCACCATCATGGTGTCTAAGCACAATGACATGTTTAGATATTTTCTTGCAAAAGAAAATGGATACCTTCTTAGAGATGTGGATGCTGAGGTAGAGGTTAAGAAGCTGACAACTGTGATTTAAAGAGCGTTCAGGAGTTTAACCTTGGTGTGGTTCAAGATCTCCCAGGACATCTTCTGAGAGTAAAATACAGAGTTCAAAATAACAATACTGGTAATTGACATTAAACATAACTCATAGACATCCATAAAATTTATAGCTTAATGAGCCCATGCACATATGCTAAAGGAAGATAAAGTGAGGCAAGCTAAATGGGAAAATAATCCAGATTAATATTTCTTTGAAATTATTTTTAGATTATAAAATTCAAATATGAAAAAGCTGTAAGCCTTTATGAAGCAATTACTGATTACTTACAAAAGGGGTCTGGATGAGTTACTTTACATAGTTTTTCCTAATTAAGAAATCCAAACAAATTGGAAGAATTTTGTGTTTTCAGATAGGGATATTTGACCTGCATTGTGCAGAAGGGGTGGGGATACTATGGTTTTGGAAGGGCCTGACAAGGAGCATTCATTTATATGATGCAATTATGTTCTGGTTTGATCCAGAAGTCCTTCCCCAAGGAACCACCTACAGTATCAGTGGATCAGAGTTTATTTTGGATTGAATAAAGATGAGGCATGTGAGAAGCTTACACATACACACTTTTTTTTTATGCAGGAACCACAGTCTTTTCCATTTCCTCTTTAAAACTGAAGACTGGGAAATTCATCAAGGAGACAAATTCATTCATTTGAAACATGTTATATAACTCAGGATTGTTAGATCAGGAAATGAAATGGAAAAGCCATTTCTGCCATCAGGTTTATAGCAGTCTGTGGTGGCATTTTACTATTTAATGTGTGTTGTTGGGGACCATTAGCCTCATGTGGCTTTACATCAAAATTTTAATCTGACCACTTGTACTTGTTTTATATGGATATTTACAAATGTTTTTATAACTTTTTATAGAAATTCGTAGCCTATATCAAGTTATACAAATGGTCTAGTCACTGGCAAACATTATTCAGTGCTTGCAAAGTTATATACTTTTAATTATGCTGAGATATTTTCCTGAAGAAATCAAGCATATATTTGCCTGTTTCCTTTTCACATTCATTACTTACAGCATCTAGAAACTTCCAAAAGTATTTTTATGCGAGGAGGCATCCAGTTCAATTAGCTCTAATCCCATTAAATTATGCAGCTACTTCTTTATGCCTTATGATACATATGCTATGGTATAATGACAGACGCCTTGTTTGTATAACCTGATGCAATCATTATTTGGGTTTCAATTACACTTTTATGAATAAACTGTACAAAAGTCATGCTATTTCCCTTTTGTTTCTCATATTTCCCATTGACCCTACTCCTCCAACCCCTTTGTGAGAGATGAAAGACAAAATACATACATATAGAATACAACACTGTTCCAATTTGTTTGAATTCTTAAGTGAAAACAGCCACTCTAGAGTTCACTATAAAGTAAGGCAAAATCCCAAAATAAGCTTTGGCAATGTAGTCACCAGGAAATTCCTATGGAGGAAAGTCTAATATCTGTGCTGATGAATAGGACACAACCCTTCTCAAAGTGGCTGAAGCAAGGTTCTTAGAATATAGTAGATAGTCAATATATATGCTTGTTGAACTGAACCATTGATGTTACCTGGGAGATCTGACTAATTACAACAGACATAGCAGGTTTGGGGGAAAACAAAGTTTCTAAAAACTTCATGGGCCATTATAACATAAGGATGTTGGTGGCATCCCATGAATTGACTTTGAAGAAGGGAGAAAGATGACTGGAAGAGGCATAGAATTATTTCAAAATTTTTTCGTTTGATAGTGAATGTCTAAATTTATAATGTTTCATTTATATAACATTTCATATATAATAGCAGTAGTTGAGAGTATATTCAAATTCTCAATCTTAGAGGAAACACCACCAACATTTCACAATTAAGTGTAATGTTTACAATAAGTTTATTGGTAAACAGTAAAATTTATCAAATTTTTATTTATCAAGCAATTTATCAAATTAAGAAAGTTTCTATTTCTAGCTTCTAAGAGTATCATGAATGGATATTAAATTTTATCAAAATTTTAAATATGAATTTTAAAGATAATCATATGAGATTTTTGCCTTTCGTTCTATTAATGTGGAAAATTGCAGAGATTTTGAATGTTAAATCAATCTTGCAGTTCTACAGATATAATTTGGTCCAAATGTATGATCCTTTTTATAGACTATTGGATTCTGTTTGCCAGTACTTTGTTTAGGATTTTTGTCTTAATGTCAAGAGTGAGACTGGACTGTACTTTATTTCTTGCACTGTCACAGTCAGGTGTTGGTGACAAGTGTATGCTGGTTTCAAGCAGACTCTTCTTGGGCTTCTCCTGGCCTTGAAGAAGTAGGCTACCAAGAAGGAAATGCTCTACATAGAAAGGAACCATGGGTAGCCTCTAGGGACCAAAAGTGGTCACCAGCAAGAAACTGAAGCCTTAGTTCAGCAGCTACAATGAAATTAATTATTCCAACACCCTGTAGGAGCTTGGAAGTGGTTCTCTCCCCAGTCAAACTTCCAGATAAGAACATATCCTGGATGATAACCTTGTTTGCAGCCTTGTAAGACCCTAAACAGAAGACCTAGATTGGTTATCCCTGGTCTCCTGTACCACAGAAACCATAAGTTAATAAACATAGGCTGCGTGTGGTGGCTCATTCCTATAATCCCAGCACTTTGGGAGGCTGAGGCGGGCATATCACAAGGTCAAGAGATCAAGACCATCTTGGCCAAAATCACGAAGCCCTGTCTCTACTAAAGATACAAAAATTAGCCAGGTGTGGTGGTGGGCACCTGTAATACCAGCCACTCAGGAGGCTGAGGCAGGAGAATTGCTTCAACCCAGGAGGAGGAGGTTGTGGTGAGCCATCATACCACTGCATTCCAACCTGGTGAAAGAGCAAGACTTCATCTCAAAAAAAAAAAAAAAAAGATGATAAACACAAATTGTTTTAAGCATATAAATTTGTGTTAATTTGTTATATAGCAATAGAAAACTAATACATTATCTGTTTTTTTAAAACATGTTCCATCAGCATTTGAGCACTTCCTTACCTTATGACCAACAGGATATTCCTGGCTTAGCTTGTACTTTCTCTGAATAAACATGGAATTAATCATTTTTCCAAGGATCTCTGCTACCTTTTAGTGGAGAATGGAATTTGGAAAACAAGACCTGACTGCTAGGTGTGCTAGGTGTGTCAAAACTCTTAAGAGTGTTTTGTTCTTAAGCCTTCCCATTGGATAGAGCTGGGGAATATGTGTGTGTGTGTGTTTGTGTGTGTATATGTTTACTCAAATTTACATCTATGTTTATATCAATCTCTATACACTGCAAAACATAGGTTCTTACTGAAACCCTGCATTCTAATCCAGGACCACAAGATTTATTCCACTTTTCTTTCTTTCCATATTTGTAGCTCCCTTCTCTGATAGGAGAAACCTGACTCCTACTATTCTCAATATGTTTGCTTATTAGATAAATTCTTTCTTTGCATAACAATCTCCCATCATCTTCATCATCTCCCTTGCTTCACAGATTCCCTCCTCACTCTGTTCAGTCTCTACCAATGCCCTACTACCCTCAAAGGCAACTACCTTGCTAGGTCCCATGTAATAGATTATGAACTAAATTATCCAAAAGAGAAGAAGGTCTAGTTATTTTTGATTAAGCACATGAAAAACCATAGGAATATTGTGAAGCCCAGAGTGATGTGCTATTTCCCCAAAGAGTACGTACCTTGTAGCAGGCAGCTAAGGTCCTTAGTAATGCCAGTTCACTTAATACAGACTCATAATTGAGCCAATTTGAAACTGGGCTTTCATCACTACAAGGGCTAGTTCAAGTTGACTCTTACTCCTAGTTTCTAATCCAAAACCTCTCTCTTTGGAAACCCTTGGACTCAAGCTTTTGTCCCCACTAGCCCCATGAGGCTGACAAAAGCTTTACTCAGCTTCTCAGCTACTTCTTCCGGAACTGGAAGAAACCAGTTGGAGAAAAAAGACCCTCAAAGCAGGTCTCAGCTCTCCAAAAGTTGCTTCTTCTTCGAGGTATTACCCCTATAATTTTTCACCACATTGTTAGCTTTCTGATGTATTCAAGAAATTTTTAAAATATATTTTGGCCAATTATCCTAAGGGGGTTGGTACAAATTATCTGGTCCTTCGTTACTGGCAGAAAAGTCTTCTATTGGTAGCTTCCTATTTTTAAACTAACATATAGTGGATACTTAGTGTTCTTAGTGTCATTTAAACATTTTATATGCTTTATCTCATGTAACTTTTATAACAACCTTAGAGATCAGTACAATTATCAACCTATTTTATAGTTGAAGATCTAACATTTAGTGAGATTCCCTATCTTGTGCAAGGTCACATAGCAGTAAGCAGAGGCCAACTCAGATCTGTCTGACTGCAAAGCCCAGGATTAAAATATTGACCTGTGTCATTTCCCACCATTAACTTTCATAGCCTAGAAACTAAGCACCCTGTAGAGACAGTCTTAGTTACCAGTCTATTCAGACCATTTAGAAAGGGAAGAGAGCAGACTTTTTTTATTTGCCTAAATGACTCTGAGACGGGAACAAAAATAGCACTCAGGTTTGGGCTCAAAGTGCCACGTTTATTTCTTCCTGTTATCCAAACAAGAACTGTGATGGATTTTAAATTAAATTAAGTTACAAGACTCAAATAGGGGAAAATGTCACCATCCTAAACCTACGTTTATATATTTTGTGGTATAAATCAACTCACAATTCAGGATTTCCTTTCACAATTTTCTTTCCTCCTCCCATGGTAAGAATCTGTCAGTTGACATAAAATTGCGCACCATTACCGGATGTGATAGAGGCAGACAAGCAAGATGTGTTTCACTGATGCATCTGGACAGGAAACCCTAAATATGGTTTTCTTTTCTTAAAAAAAGAAATCCCAGCCACATATGTTTTTGTTTTTCTTCTCAGCATTTGGTACATGAAAACATAGAGCGTGTTATTGCAGGTAGCAATTTTCCAGAGAAAAAAATCTTTTTAAAAGATTTTAGGAGCCCTCAAATTCTTCCAGAGAGGAAGATTCGGGTATTTTGATCTGACACTTTAAAATATATACATATTTATTTACACTCTTTTGTGTACAAACTGGAACAAGTGGCCTACATTTTCTTGAAAATTTTGAGAAATTACTTCTACTTCAGAAATACTTTTCTAACAACAGAATGTTATTAATGAGAAAATGAAACTTGATTTCTGAACTTCTAGTTTCTCTGTGGACCATACTTTTATTGTATCACCTTTAATTTTGAAACATAGCAATCTGGTCTTGCTTCAAAGAAGTCAGAATGTCTTCCAAGATGATAAGCACTCTTTCTTATATGGTATTTGTGAAGTCTGTAAAGAATAAAGGGCTGATGGATGTTGAATGATTTCTCCTAGTAGACTGAGGCATTATATGCTGACCCTAACTACACAGCCAAATGTAGAGTAACTAGAAACAGTATTCTAGGCTCTCTTTGCACTGCTCTTTTATCTATTTTGTCTCTGTTCCTGTTTTGGCTCCAATCAAGCTGCTAATAATTTTCTATAACAGGTTCCCATTTGGTTGGTAATATTTGATCATAGTCAACTTACATTGTACCTGGATTTCAGGATGAGAAACTAAATAGATATAGGGGCATTTAACCACACAAATCATGTTTCAGCTCATGTAGAGTCTTCTGAGAGAAGCAACAACATACAGTCACCCATCAATACTCCAGTAGAGCCGCTTTTGTTGAATCGAGTTGGTGTAATCAGGTCTGGACTGAGAAAGGTGAGAGCCCTAGATAAGATGATAATGAAGCACCCATCAGACTAATGTCTTTAAACTACTTTTTGGCCAGGCGTGGTGGCTCACATCTGGCCGAAATCCCAACACTTTGGGAGGCTGAGTCAGGTGGATCATGAGGTCAGAAGTTCTTGACCAGCGTCGCCAACATAGCAAAACCCCTTCTCTACTAAAAAAAAACACAAAAATTAGACAGGTGTGGTGATGGGCACCTTTAATCCCAGCCATTCAGGAGGCTGAGGCAGAAGAAATCACTTAAATCTGGGAGGTGGAGGTTGCAGTGAGCAGAGATCGCGCCATTACATTCTGGCCTGTGCAACAAGAGCAAAACTCTGTCTCAGAAACAAACAAACAAATTAAAGCTACTTTTCATTAATTATTTAGTGGCGACAGTGAAAAATGGTTTCCAATAGTGGAAATAAAACACTACTGACTTTATGTTTTAAATAGGAAATTTATAACATGCAATTGCTGGAGCTAGACAATTTCTTGGGAGGCATGTAAAGTTATGTAAAATGTGAATAAAATAAATCTCTTTTTTCACAGTAAATGCTTCAGTCCTATGAGTTACTCAGATTCAGAATTTCAAATTCAGATGCCTGGGAGATGGCTGGTCTCAGAGCTGATGGTACAGCTAGATTGTACCGTAAAACTTATTCATAGATACCTCAAAAGATTAAACTAGGAGATAAGGTGTGGGATTTTTTTCCCTCTATTGTGATCCAAGAAAACAATGTTTTTCACTGTCATTTTTATTTAAATAGTGTTCAGGGTACAGGTGTTTTTTGGGTACATGAATAAGTTCTTTGGTGGTGATTTCTGAGATTTTAGTGCACCCATCACCTGAGCAGTGAACACTGTCCCAATGTGTAGTCTTTCATCCCTCACCCACCTCCCAATTGTCCCTCCCGAGTCCCCACGGGGACAGTTTCTTCAGCACATTCTCATTTGGTAAGATCAATTTCTGTTTTACTAGATATGTATGAAGTCACACATAAAAATCTGAGTCAATTGGTACTGATTTTCTAATTCATCGAAGACAATGTTTTAATGTTTCGTATAAACTAGCACCCTAGGAAAATGCCTTGCAGGCTGGCCTTTTGCTTTAGCTCTTGGTGTGATATTATCTGCTATACTGTGCCCTGAATAAATTTGTCTTTAAAAAGAATCTTTATGATTTGAATTATGTCATCTTTATTAGGGACATAAGAGGAATTCCATTTTAGTCTTAATGCTAAGAATTATTTCTAAGCAATTGGTCAGTTTTTACCTAAACACTATGAATTAGGCAACTAATTCCATTTTTTTTAGTTCTTATCACTAAAACATTGAGTCAAATGAATAACCTACTCATAGAAAACTCATGGGTAGAAAGAAGC
This sequence comes from Sapajus apella, assembly GCF_009761245.1. Lineage (NCBI taxonomy): Eukaryota > Metazoa > Chordata > Mammalia > Primates > Cebidae > Sapajus > Sapajus apella. The sequence goes on from NW_022436976.1 coordinate 563,534, forward strand.
ATGTTTAAAATTAACCTTATCCCTGGCGTCATTTTATGTTCCTTCCATTGTTTTTCTTTCCTACTTTTACTTAAGCTATCTTGCTTTATTTTAGGTATCCTCATAAGTTGCCCTTAATCCTCTCTGGAATGAGAAGAGTATATAAAAATAAGTCCACAGTTGCTAACTTAGTAAAGACTTTGCTCATTAGATTTGCAGAAAGTGAACAGCATGCTGAAGGAACGGAGCATTGTTTCATGAGCGTTGGAGACAGGCTTTTAGGGTATGGGAATGAGTCTGGGCGTCTGCACAGCAGGGAGAAGTCACCACCAAATAACTTATCCATGTCACGAAAAACAACCTGTATCACAAACACTATTGAAATAAAAATTAAATTTAAAAAAAAATTGTCCCTTGAGTCACAATAGGGGAAAAAATGCCACACTTTACCCCCCAGTTTAATCTTTTGAGGTACATATGAGTAGGTTTTACGGCACAATGTAGCTGTACCACCAGCTCTGAGACCAGTCATCTCCCAGGCATCTGAAGCTGAAATTCTGAATCTGAATAATTCATGGGACTGAAGCCTTTATTGTAAAGGAAAGCTGAATTGGCACAGCACAGATGACAAACGACTTGCTTCACGATTCTGCAGAGGATAGGCTGGAAATGCTGGTGGAAATAATTGCTGGAAATGCTAGTGGAAAAATTGTTGTGTGCCTCAATTCTAGTAGTATCTATACTCCTATTCATTGCTACTTCTCTCCAAGACATACGCCTGGGGTTAATCATATTGAATTACCTCTAACAAAACTGGCTCATGATCCCCCTTCTCTGACACTTGCCTTTCTCACTGAAGAGTTGTCCCTGTTTGTTCTGTCTCCCTGCTAAAAGCAGACTGAACCCAATGTGGACCCCTGACTCAAGTGGACAGATCAGACTCTCTCTTCTTTCTATGAGTGTGTAGATGAGACTTAGAGGTGCTAGCTATACTCTGCTCATTGCTTGAACAAAAATGTGTGAGGCCAGAGTTCTGTTCTGTGATAGCTCTGCTTGTTCACAGAGCAGAGAACTCTTCTCAGTGAGAGTTCAGAATAAAGCCGGGCACTTAGAGCAGCAAAAATAGGATACTAATGGAGTTTCCCAAGTTTTGCTTTCTGATTCCAGCACGTCATGAGGTCCAGAAATGGTTCCTGCCTCCTGTTTGCTTGTCATTCTCCTCCTCCTATGGCCAAGGTAGCTCAGGTTGCTGTCCACCACTTTGAGGTAAATGATGCTTCACTGGGACATTAGCCCTGAAAATAAAATGTTTCCAGTAGAAATCACCAAAGATGAACTTAGGAACTTAAACACAATACTCATCCATTCAACAGGTATTTATTGATGGCTACTATACTAGATCTCACATGGAATAAATCACTGAACCAGGTATGTCAAGCTGTTTGCTATCTGACAGAGGATAAGTCTATAAACTAGGTTAAATGACAATGTGGAGAAATATTTACTGGCAGAGAAATACACTCATAATAAATTGTTAAGTAAATAAAGGAAATTAGAAAACAGTATGTATAAAACATTTATAAAACCATATATAGTATATGTGTATCATAAATATATGTGCACATACATATTTTTTCTTTTAATCTGTACATATATATTTGGTATATATACCATACATATCACACATATATCATGTTTCTTTATAGACTGGGAGATAAAACAAAAATAATATGAGAACTTGAAGAATATTCAAATATTAAAAGTGATTATTACCATGGCAAGATGATTATAGCTGGTTTTTATTGTCGTACTTTTTCCTGCTGACATGGATTATTTTGAATAAAAATTATAAATAACAATATCCTTTTGGAAATTCTTCAGACATGTAAAATAATATGTATTTTGCAAAATCTGTCAGCGTACATGCATCTTTGTAAACCACAGAAAAAAATAAAGTCAATAACTAGTTAACATTTAAATGTATACCCAATAAGAGGTTGGGTATTAGAAAGCTTTGGAGAAACAGTAACATAAACATGCTTTTCAATGTAACATTTCCAACTAAATGACATTATTTAAAAATACAGATAAATTTTATTTTTTGTCATTCAACAAATATTATTGCATGCTCTCCATGTGCCAGCACAATTCTAGGTTCTTGGGAGGTACATCAGTGAATAAAACTGGCAAATGTCCCTGTACTCAGCAACTTATATTCTTTTAGAAATCATCTTTATTAGAAAAATAGAAATTATCTCTTGGAGTGCAGAGTGTGGAGGGACAGCATCTATAAGTACCAGGTCTCCTGCTTCATCTCTGTCTACTTTCCTGTGTATCTGCCACGATGCTGGGTGCATGGAACACAAGCCCATCATGATGGAAGTCTTGCACTCAGTCGTCTCACTGTCCCCAGGAATGTACAAATAAGTAAAGGGCAAATTCACACAGCGTGATAAGGGTGAGTAGGGGTAAGTCCAGGGGCCATGGGCATGCATAAAAGATAGAGCCATTGTGGGCTTTGTTTTGAGGATGGGTGATGGCGAGGAAGATTCGTTGCCAGGAGGAGACACCATCTGAGCTGAGACCTGAAAGAGAAATAGGAATTATGCAGGTGAAGAGGCCAGAAGAAGGGCATTTCATGGAGTGAAAGCAAGGAGAAACAGGATAGATATTGGGGAAGATATGTATAGTTAGAGCTTAATTTGCAAGTTAGAAGTGACAAAAAAAATGGGGTAAAAAGAGTGAGCAGAGGCTGTGTGCTGTGTCATTTAAGAGGCAATATTGTGTAGTACTCAAGAGTGTTGTTATGAAGCCAGGCTTTGACACATTTTAGCTGCATGACTCAGGAAGCATTACCTAGCTGCTCTGTTGATTAGTTTCCTCAGCTATAAATTGTATAATGGACTTAAGTCCTTACATGGGCTACTGTAAGTATTCAATGAAATGATCTATGTAAAAAGTACTCAGAAAAGAAAGAACTTATTTTAATTCATTTGTGCTGCTATAACAAAATACCTGAGACTGAGTACAGTTGACTCTTGAGCAATGCAGGGGTAAGGAGTGATGGCCCTCTGGGAAGTCAAAAGTCTATCTGTAACTCTCAACTTCTTCAAAATGTAACTACTAATAGCCTACTGTTGACTGGAAGCCTTGCTGACAACATGGACAGTATTTATAGCTGCTCCCCATCACTCGTATTATCACCTGAGCTCCCTGGCATTAGATTCTCAAAGGAGTGTGAACCCTAATTTGAACTGTATCTGCGAGGGATCTAGGTTGTATGCTCGTTATGAGAATCTAATGCCTGATTATCTGTCACTGTCTCCCATTATCCTCAGATGAAACTGTCTAGTTGCAGAAAAACAAGCTCAGGGCTCCCACTGATTCTACATTATGATGAGCTGTGTAATATTACAATTTACAATGTAATTATAATAGGGATAAAGTACACAATAAATGTGATGTACTCGAATTATCTGAAAACCATCCCTTCCCAGGTCTGTGGAAAAATTATGTTCTAGGAGACCAGTTCTTGGTACTGAAAAGGTTGGGGACCTCTGCACTAAACCATATTCCCAAGCTCATTATAACTCCACAGATACAAGCAGTTTTTAAAATACCTTCCTTAGGGCATGTCAGGATGAGGTGGTTTTGAGGGGCCAAAGGGTGATTATGACCTATAAAGAAATGGTTATGAGTTGAGAGGATGAATGCTATCCTTGAAAATATGATGATTTATAGAAAAATAATTTTAAATATCAATCTCTTAGTGTTTTTGGTGAAAATGTTGAAAGAGTCCGGTACACAAAAAGTCCATAGTGAGAATTAGGGCCTAAGTATGACCTTGAGTACATTCTTTCTTTAAGATTTGGCATTTTTTTCTTTCCCTAAAAGAACTGGACTAGCTGATAACAGGTCCTGGGCAGCTCTAAATTGCTATGGTGCTGTGATCTCTGGTCAGCCTGCAGAAGGAGAACGTAATGGACTCTTAGATGAGAGTGGGCTTCTTCAGGCTTTTATAAGTCATGTGTCCCATTCTCTGCTAGTGACCAACAGTTTAGGGGCATGGACTTGTGGTGAGCAGGACTGCACCCAGAGAAAACTTGAGAAGCCAAACAAAGTCAGTCTACATGTTTGCTCTATTGTCAGCTTGTATCTTTTCTTTTTAAAAATTTTTTTTTATTAAGTTCCAGGATACATGTGCAGAACATGCAGGTTTGTTACACAGGTAAATGTGTGCCATGGGGGTTTGCTGCACCTGTCAACCTATCCCCTAGGTATTAAGGCCTACATGCATTTGCTATTTATCCTGATGCTCTCCTCACTTGCCTCTTTTCTTGTCTCACGTTCTTCCTAATCACTTCCAGACTCTTAATGTCTTCCTCACACCTGTGTACACTGCAAAATTTTCTCACTAAGTTTTCTCAGCACATTTTCCCATGGTGTCTGCCTTCACAGCATTTCAGGCATTTTCAAGCATATTCCTTCAACATCTGAATTTCACTTTCATTATTCCCCAGAGGCTGGCTAACTAACTAGTCAGTTGGAGAAATGAATCAGGGCCACGGGGGTAATGGTTGGTAGTAGCCTAATCCCTAATATGACAGGGACCATTCAGGACTTTGTCCCAAGAATCTAATGTGGCAGGGTTAGAGGAATTTTTGGGGATTGCATAAGTGAGCTATATTTAACACCACGTCTGGATGAAGAATTAATTTGCATATTGTCAAAGAGTTTTCTTCAGTTTAAGCCAACAGAGCAAATATTTATTAAGTGTGACTATGTGGCAGGGGTTTGAAGTCTTTTTGCTCTCATGCAAGTTCCAGTTGAACTCCAAGCGCAGTTCAAACAAATGTTTCCATTTCTGGAAAGGACTTCTGCACTCAACTCCTGCCTCTTTTCCAAGTCCTGTGACCTAGGAAATATAATCTTCATAGAAACCTAAGGTCCCCATTACTTTTCTTTGTCTTAAACCCAAAGCAAATCCCAATAGATTAACCTCCTGCTTTCCACTCTCCAGGCTTCCCCTGACCCCTATTACATCTCCACAATCACAGGTACTTCCTAAGGAAAGGGGCCCTGATATCAAACAACAGGGAAAGGAAGAGAGCACAAAGCTGGGAACGTAGCACAGGCGCTTGCATCCGTGATGTAATAAAGATATGTATTTCTTTGGAAGTAGGAAATGCAATACATCATGATGAATACCACACTACTGGTATCTATTGTCTTTGAGCATAAGGTTTGGAAGTTTTCACAGAAATGACTATTTTGAACTGGGCTTTGAAGGATGAATAAGAATTTACCAGTTTAGGCAGTAGGCAAATTCCATGTCCAGGGAAGTACATGAGCAAAATTTGAGAGTTGTAAGCATGCATGGGGTAATCAGGAGACAGCATGGAGTAGGGTGAGGCTGGAGCAGAGAACACATGGGACCAGAGCTGGGAGATGAAGTAGAAAGGTTGGGTGGCTGAGATTAGAATTTGTGTACTTGGCCTGAAAAAATTCAATATATAACAGTAAATGGGAATGAGTCAACATTTTCTGGGACCTAGGAAGCTCTATTACTATGTTGGAGCCTAATGGGAGAATCCTGCAATAGTCAGGAAACATAGAGTCTAATCCTGATTGTGTCTAAACCAAGATAATCTGGTGGCATATTCCTCGAGTGATGTAGCAGCTGGACCAGGTGATCCAGGTGCTTTTCTGCCTTTCTCTGGTTTTAGGAATGTCAAACATAAAATAACATCATTTTGTAAAGGTGCCACCCATGGCCCCAGGATGTGGTTCCAAGGGAAGGACTGTTATTGAAATACCATTATTGGTTTCTGCCAGAAGTATCTTTATAGTAATGACTTTTTATTTTGTTTATTTTATTTCACTGTTTAACTCTTCAGGAAACACTGGCCAAGTCAGATTCCTACACTAGTTTACTGGAAAGCATTGGCTGTTTTAGTTAAATAAATGACCTCAATTTAAAAGCATCGAGGGAGGGGTATGTGTGTGTGTGTGTGTGTGTAGAAACTGCCATTATGTCTTGGAGTCATTCAGAGATTTGAGTGGGGAGGCCTATTGGCTAGCAACAAGTGTGGCAACTGTTGAGTAGGGTGGGATGAAGAAAGCTGAAATTCATGTTGCCATTAGCAGACACAGGGTACCGAGAGGCTTGAGAAGTTTATACAGACCATGTTTCTACCCTTCTAGACCCTCAACTCCAGGATTGTAGCCAAATTGTCTGTGTGTAGGACACTGCATGGAGCAGGCATTGCCATGTAGGGACCATGGTGATCCAGCTGACCTGAAAGAGTCCCAGCTCCATCCATATTATCTGTGTGATTTGAGTAACTTGTTGAACTCATGAGAGCCCTGGTTTCCTAATTTATAAAATGATCCTTCATAGGGTTACTATTAAGATCCAATGGTTATCAATACCTGAAAATGCCTGGCTCATTGCGTAATTTCTCAGTAAACTGTAGAATTATTTCTTCCTACTGAGTCATAAGCATCCCCCAATACAAATTGCCCAGCCTTTCCTTCTTTAGAAGAAATCATCCTGGTTCCTTAAACCTTTTGACTGAGTCTTGTTTCCCAGCCTCTTATTACCTCTGTGGTTGTTTACAAACTTTGCTTTAGTGCTCCTTTGGTGACATTTGAGAAAAGCCCAGCCTTTGGGAGCTGACAGCCACAGTTACATGCCAGTCTGCCTCATTCTCATCCATCACACTCCTTCCACTTCCAGTATCCTCCCTCCTCCTGGGATGCGAGCCAAGCTGAGAGAGCTTAGCCACCATCCCCACCCCTTCCCAAATGGTGGTGATGACTAGTCCTTACAGCAGCCACTCCTGAGACCAACTCTTGGCAAGGGTTCAGCTGCTACCAAGAAGCAAATCCTGCCACTGCAGCTCCTTCCTTTCTGGGGATGAGGGAGTCATAAAAAGAAAAGGAGGGTTTCTATGTTGCAAGTCTATCTGTAGCATTTTTGATTCAGCAATGGATAAAGTGTATAAACTCTTTGAGGTGAATTGACACCACTGCCAAACAGTCTCCTATTAATGCATAACTAATGCAAAACCAATGCATGGCTGGATATCCAATACTGGATAGTTACTTCAACTTGAACTGAACTGAAATAGCATTTTTTTGCATGTGCTAAATGTGACCAGAAACTATGAAATAGGGAAAGAATCCCTGAAAGTTTTCTCATTATATAAAAAAAATTATGTGCTTGCTTAATTAATATTTTTAGCAAACATTCAAGTGCAGATTGTATGCCAGATTCTACTCTTAGGGACTTAATTTGTGTTCGTATTAAATGATAATATTTGTAACATTTACAATATAACTAAATCTGTATCTTTTTTAGTTAGTGTGTTTTATCTCTCACAGTACTATTTATTTTCCACAAATGTCAAATTGAGGTTGAAAGCAGGTATGCCTTTGTCTGGAGTAGAATCAGATCCCATAAATAGAATTTTGGATAAGCCTATTATTTGTATATAGCACCGTAGTCTTCATAGTATCTGCATTTTAGGTTAGAATAATGATCTATTGCCTCTACCTAAAACATTTTAGAATTCCCCTCACCATCTTGATTTCACTAATTCTTATTCTTTCAACTGAACAAAATGTTTGCGTGCTAAGAAAGTGCTTGACACCTTATTTCACTAACTACTTGTGCCTTTCCAGAATATTTACAACATTAAAATGGTGGTATGGTGGTGGTAATGTTAAGATGAAACTCAGAAATAGAAATTTCCACAATAGAAACCAGAAAAGTTCCTGGCTTTTATGTAGCTTCTGACTCTTAGAATCATATACCACTAAAATTTGTCATAATGACCAGCAAGGGATCTACAAACTTGGTTGTTTGGCAAATTTTGATCTTTAAAAGAAATGTCAAATCAAATTTTACTTGAAAACTTCAAACAGGAAAAACGAATTTGGAAGATCCCTTTTGAGGCAGTTATTAGTGCATTTAAATCCCATCCCAAATGGTCAGTTCTCAATTACTATACTATTATTAAAGTTTCCTTGAACTTACTCTGTGATTCCCCAATGCATTTCAATTGATAATTGGATTATATTTTGGGTAATGCCTTCCATAATTATTTTAATGCACATTCTAGGTGCAAGGAACTGTCAGGGAGCTAAAAGTCTGCCATATGATATTAGAGTCTTAAAGTTTTTCAGTCCAGTTGTTTATTTCAAAACTGACTTGCTTGCTAAAAAAAAAAAAAAAAAAAAATCCTTTAAAATAATTCTGGTGCTTTTTTTCTTCATCTCTTCCCTGAAGCTGGGAGAGAAAAAAAACAAGTTTTAAAAATATTTGCCTGACTAATGAACAAAGGAATGAATCCTCTTAGTTCTATGCAGGAACTGTGGGGGTTAGCATTAGTCACAGCATCGTTTCTGGGGGTCACTGGTTCTGCTGAATTGTTGAATAAGGAGCACATGCTTGGGGACGCTCTTTTAGTACAAATATGATGTAACATCTCAGCATGGTAGTTAGAAAAACTTCTTTGTATTACAAAAATACTGATCAAGAACATTTCTCAAGGTAAATTTAATTCAAGAGTGTCTAACCTTGTCCAGTCTATCATCGATGGGCATTTGGGTTGGCTCCAGATCTTCGCTATTGTAAACAGTGCTGCTATGAACATACATGTGCATGTGTCTATAATAGACTGGACAAGCAAAATGTGGCACATATACACCATGGAATACTATGCAGCCATAAAAAAACAATGAGTTCATGTCCTTTGTAGGGACATGGATGAGTCTGGAAACCATAATTCTCAGCAAACTGACACAAGAACAGAAAATCAAACAGCACATGTTCTCACTGATAGGCAGGTGTTGAACAATGAGAACACATGGACACAGGGAGGGGAGCATCACACACTGAGGTCTGTTGGGTGGGGGCCAAGGGAAGGACAGCAGGGGGTGGGGAGGTTGGGGAGGGATAACATGGGGAGAAATGCCAGATATAGGTGATGGGGGGATGGCGGCAGCAAACCACGTTGCCATGTGTGTACCTATGCAACAATCTTGCATGATCTGCACATGTACCCCAGAACCTAAAGTACAATTAAAAAAAAGAGTGTTTAACCTCCTTCAAATTGCTATATACTCAGGCAGTATGAATGGGCTTTTGTAATTGCTACACATGCTAACTTGACAAGACTATTTTTATTCATTTGTCTTTTTTTGAGATGGAGTTTCGCTCTTGTTGCCCCGGCTGGAGTGCAATGGCATAATCTTGGCTCACCACAACCTCCACCTCCTGAGTAAGACTTCTTTTTTCTACTAGTTCTCAATACCAGAAATTAAATGAAATGCACCAGCAAATGGATACTTTTCCCTGCCTCCTTTTTCTCACAGCTTCTCTTTGTTTTTGGGGGTTTTTTTTGTTTGTTTTTTTTTGTTTTTTTGTTTTAAAAAGGGTGAGACAGTAGACAAAAGTGGAATTTAGTTCTTGACTTCTTCCCATCTATGTGCTAAACTCATTAATTATTTCTTTTCCTAATAAAAGGTGACATTAATTACTAATCTTCGCTAAAGCTGCAGGCCAGTTTATTGACTGACATACTGATTTTTTTGTCTTCTCTTCTCTTGTAAACAAACATTTCAACAAGATCTATTACCAACCATTAAAAAATACAATTATTTCTACAAATACCATGATTCTATCCATGGAATATGAAGAAACATGATATTTGGTTTTCATATCTTTTGACACAGCTGCATGGTAAAAGGATTTAAATGCAGAATATCAGACTCTAAGTTAGATCCACCTACGGAGCCACCCAGCCATGAGTGAATCTCTGGCCAAGGAGGCCAAGTGCAGGAATTTTGCAGATGTATACATCAGAGTCTTCCTGAGAAACTTATGAGTATGTTTCATGTGTGTGTGTATGTATATATGTGTATGTGTATGTGTATGCATTGTGTGTGCATGTGTATGTGTGTGTATGTATGGGAGTGTGTGTATGTGTGGGCATGCGTGTGTGTGTGTGTGCGTGTGTAAAGAAAGTTTGAAACTTTTAGGCAGTTTGGAATCTCAGACAGGTGCTAATTTAGTCTTCAGGCAAAATTTCTTTTTCTTCGAGAAAACACAGTGTTTGTTATTAAGGCCTTCAATTTGTTGGATGAGAGTTACTTACATTATTGAGGATTCATTTACTTAAAGTCAACTGATAATAGACATAACCACTTCTACAAAACTACTTTCACAGTAGTATCTGGATTTGCATTTGATTAAGTAACTGGAACTATAGCCTAGCCAGGCTGACACATAAACCATCATGACAGATACTGTGAAGCACAACATGGGTTCAGATTACGCTGTTTCATGCCTCCATGCTTTTGTATGAACTGTAGCCACCATTTGGAATGCCCTCCCTTATGTTGTTCCTTATTTCTGAATGAGTTTTCTACTTATTCATTCAGATTTTACCCCCTTACTAATATATGAGCTATGAGGATGGAAAGATATAGAGATTCAAGAACAATTTAGGAAAATTAATAGGACTTGGTGACTGATGTATGTGGAAGTGGGAGAAGAAAAGAAATTATAACTCCCAGGTGTATGCCTTGGGTGGAATAACTGGCACTATCATTCACTGATGCAGAAAATGAAAGAGAAAATTAAATCTGGCAAAGAAAATCATCATTTGGACACATTGAATGTGAGTTGCCTGTGAATCATCCAGGTGAAGATGTGCAGAGGGAAGATAAGGCTAAAAACAGAGATCTCAGCTATAGAACTCCGAACCTATAGATCTGAGTCCATATGTAAATGAGAGTTAAAACAATGGGAATGGAATAAGTCACCTATGGAATTACACAAAGTGAGAAGATAAAGGACAGAATCCTGGAAAACACCAGAAGAAGAAATAGGCCAAGGGAAGAAAGGCCTTTGAAGGAGACTGAAAAAGAATTGTCAAATAAGTATAAGGAAAACTAAGCAAATGTAGTGTCACAAAATAAAGGCAACTAATTAGTGTCAGATGGAGCAGATAAGTCAAATAGGATGAGGTACAAAATGTTTTCCACCAGCAACAAGGCTGTTGGTGATCTTGGAGCACACATTTCCAGTAAGATGGTGGGGGTGGAAGCTGGAGTGCCATAGGATAAAGAATGGATAGAACACCAAGAAACAGAAGCAGTAGCCTGGCTCAGTGGCTCATGCCTGTAATCCTAGCACTTTGGGAGGCCAAGGCAGGTGGATCACAAGGTCAAGAGTTCAAGGCCAGCCTGGTCAAGATGTTGAAACCCTGTCTCTACTAAAAATACAAAAATTAGCCAGGCGTGGTGGCAGGTGCCTGTAATCCCAGCTATTCAGGAGGCTGAGGCAGGAGAATCACTTGAACCCAGGTGGCGGAGGTTGCAGTGAGCTGAGATCATGCTGCTGCACCCCAGCCTGGGCAGCAGAGTGGGACTCTGTCTCAAAAAATAAAATATAATAATAATAAAAGAAATGGAAGCAGTAACTGTAGACAAATCTTCCATTGACCAACATTCACTTTGTAAATAAAGAAATTAGTTCTTGGATTCTAGCAGTCTGGTTTCAGGAGATTGAAACCGCACCGTGATATAAACAGGGGAATTTTAATAGAAATAATTAAAATAATTAAGCTATGGTAGTAAAGTAACCATAGAATATAAGAATACTCTATATATGGTACCCCAGAGCAGAAGGAGAGAGAGGCACAAACTTGGAAGGTGGCGCACCCTTCCCAAGACTGCGATTCAATTCTCATTGTAGAATGTGTAGTTGAACTCAGCGGATGGTAGGAAAGTTTGCTGGTTTGCTGGTCAGGACTGCAGTCACAGGACTAGCAGGGAAGAATATGCTGGAGGGCAGGCAAGGCTGAGGGTCATAGCTGGTGGCCAGTGCCTGGCAATGCAGCAGGAGTAGAACCTTAGTGCTGCCGGAGGCCTGGTGTTCACATGGGAAGGAAAGTGAGGTTGAGAGGGGCACAGCATCAAGAGAATTGTGGGAGATGTACCTGAGGACTGCGGTGAGTGCAAACGACCAGGGAGCCAGTGCCAGAAGGAGGCTGGAGCAGAGGGTGTCTTTATGGAGAAGGCAGCAGGAAGATGATCACTAGGCCATGGTGGGGCTCCAAAGCCCCTGAAGGACAATGGCTTCTGGGCTAGTAGCTGAGGCAAGCACCTCCAGATGTCCCCACACCCACACTGTTGACCCACTAAACTACAGGCCAAAGCCTCAGGAGAGCCCTTCTTCCTGCAATGTCCCTTCAGGGCTCTCTAGTGAGAAAGCTTAATATCATGCTCACTTCAATAGAGAAATGCTTTATCACAGAGCATATATTGAAGGCTGATTTGGAGCTGAAAGACAATTGATATTGGCACAGACTCCATACATATTGCTGCTTTGTTTACTAGAGACCTTTCCTTCCATCTCTGGTAAAGATTAATGGGATAGGATTGAGGAAGCAATTAAGCTGGGAGATCATGAATTTGCAGCAGCTCCATTTTGCAGAGCTATTTGCTTTTTCATCAGTTTTTAGCCATCCAGGCATATGGATAGAGAATGCAGATGGAGCATTTATCCAGATTTGGGTTTTACTGGTGAGGGTGAAGAGGGAGATAGTGATTTGTGTACCAAAGTCTTCAGTGAAAGAAAATCTCCAGGAGACAGTAAATGATGTTACCAAGGAGGGCTAGAAATGGGACTGTGGGACAGCGTAAGCCTCAAGAGGGATAAACTTTTACTAGAGTGGGGATGATCAGTAGTTTGGAAGCAACTTAGGGAAACCAGGAGGGCCAAATTCTCCTCTTGGCTCAAAGGTTGAAGATGTAAGGAAGTCAGCATTGGAATAAAGGATCCAGAGACCATAGTAAAATAGGAGGGGTAGACAATAGCAGATGGCACCTGAGGTAAGGTATTTCTGAGCAGTAAGAGCATGGCAGGGAAGGGAGCCTGGCCCTTCCCCCGGGAGTTCAGAAGAAAGCATGCGGGACAGCTACTAACCTCAAATGCCCTAACTTGGCCACAAGTAGTTTGTTTGTTTTTATATTTGAAGTGGTATTTCTGGTCTAGGAGATGTGACAAGGGCTGCCACAAAGCTTATAAAAGGGAAGTGAGGGTCCCATTCTAGGCAGGGGCTTTCTCAGTGATCAGAACGGTAGTCGGAGTCCTGGTTAGGGTTCCAGGATGCTTGTGAATTCTTTATTATTTGCTTTTAACTTAGGTATTCTCTTAGTATAAAAACAATGTAACCACATTGCAGAAAGTTTGGAAAGCGAGAGAAAAAATAATGACAATTTCATCGACCCTAACATAATGATTTGGAAGTTTCTTCTAGAGTTTTTTTCCTATGCACATTTAAAAATCTTGTTATAGTGATACACAATTTTATATCTTTTCACCTAACAAATCATAGACATTCTTAATGTGCTATGTGGTCTTTATGATTATAATAAAGGTTTATGTAATAGTTCTTTCACTGGATGCATTATAATTTATTTATTTCTCTACCGTTAGACTGATTTTCTCAGAATTGTTAATAAGTTGTTCAGTGAACTATGATCTGTGGTCATGGCTGTGTATAATTATTCATTCATTTTTAAGCCAGAGTCAGTATTTCTAAAATTCTTGTACCCAAACCACAGCTATTCATGAAGAGTTTCCTAGGCTACATTTTGAATTCAACATATCTTTGATGACATCATAGTGGAATGTCTTTTTTTCAAGAGGGAGGTCCACAATTCTATCTGATATTTCTTTGACTCAGCATCAAAGGCTTTCATGCATTTTTAGTCTTTTATAAGTCAGAAGTGAAAGAAGATAAAGAAGCTCAATGTCTTTAGAAATAACACGTTTTTCAGTGGCTAGAAATCTGGAAGCTTATTCATTGTGAGTATTTCTCAAACCACCCTCACACCTGCTTTCCCCAATTCAGCTCCAGCTGCCTCTCACAGTGTTTCAGTTCTCACCTGCACAACTGGATAAAATATTAAAGTAGAGTAACATAAACTCATAAATGTGTCTTGAGATGGATTTTAGTTACCATCTATGAAAACCACATTTTAAGGTGAGTAGCGTTCTTTGGCAGCAAGCCAGTCACTGAGGAGACTGGATATTCTCACAGTACAACTGAAGAATAAGGCGGGGAACTGGGGATGTGAGGAAGCCTGGAACTCAGTGCTGAATCAGTGAATCACCAACTTAAGGGCCTCATCCTCCCCAGGTCTAGGGATAAGATTAGTTTCTAAATCTGAAATGGTGCCCTGCCCACAGGTTAGGGTTAAGTGACCTTACCTGTAAAGATTAGCGAATGCAGGGCAATGGAATCAAGTAAGTAGTCCTTCCGTTATCACTGTGAAACCAGAACTGTCAGGGACTGTTGGAAATAAAATGTCTGATACCAGTTCCCAAAGGAGACTGTTAAAGTTTAAGAAACTTTGCAGCTTGTTGACTTACACTGGTAATTTGAAATCAGCTGTTTTGGGAGTATTTACAACATCGAAATTAGCACCACAGAATGACACCACAGAAATGCTACTAATCAGGACTGAAATCTGATTGCTAAACATTTACCAGAACACCTCTTGGGGTACCTCCACTTTTAGCAATAGGCAACTTCACTTTTTCTTTTTGCTGGAGAGGCAATGTCTCTGAGCCTCAGTTTTCTTATCTGTAAAATATGAAACCCAGCATTTACATTGGAAAAATATTTTAGAAATTATGTGGCCCAAACTTTTTATTTCACTGATACTTAGCTCTGACCAGAAGGTGGTGTATTTTTTTTTTTCTTAGAGACAGAAGTCATGAAAGCATCTATCACTTAAGTAGGATAATCAGCGTGACCCTCTCAGTCCTGATACCGTATTCTTAGCAATTGCAGCCTGATTCTTAGCAATTGCAGTGCTTGGCACATTTTCATAATTGATGGTGATGAGCCAGGCAGCAATAGAAAATCCCAGACTGGGAGCCCAGGTAGCCAGGGTCATAGAAAGGGAACTCAGTCCAGGAAGAAGCAAGTAGGTCCTTGTGGTTTGATGGGTTAAGGTGTCATCTGATGAGTTGAGGTGAAAGATAAGATCTGGGCCAGGCACAGGTGGCTCATGCCTGTAATCCCAGCAGTTTGGGAGGCTGAGGCACACAGATCACCTGAGGTCAGGAGTTTGAGACCAGCCTGGTCAAAATGACAAAACCCCATCTCTACTAAAAATACAAAAATTAGCTGGGTATGGTGTCATGCACCTGTAATCCCAGCTACTTGGGAGGCTGAGGCAGGAGAATTGATTGAACTTGGGAGGTGGAAGTTGCAATGAGCTGAGATTATGCCACTGCACTCCAGCCTGGGCAACAGAGTGAGACTCAGCCTCAGTCTCAAAAATAAATTAATCAATGAAAGATCCAAACCCAGCCAAGTCAGAGTTTTCATTCAAACAGATGGGACAATTATCTGACGAAGTCTGGGCAGTAGGACAGTAGATGTAAGAAAATAATTAGTTTTCAGAAGTTGATGCTGAAGTTCAGAAAAAGGAAAAGTCTTATTGGCAACACTTGAGATCCCAAGTCCTATTTCAAATTGCCTAGCATACACATTACATATGCAATATCAAAGCTTGGCATTGTCAATATACACTTCTGAATGTAAAATCCACTGTGCCCTTTCCATTAGGAATATAGGCCTTTTGTAAGAAGGAAAACAGTCTTGATTTCTAGTTCAAAAAGATCCTTGAAAGACATCTTTGGAAAATAGATAAGGGGATATACTTTTTCCTCTAGACTGTTATTCTTTTCATGATATGTTAACCTTTACTGCCATGCCTTTTCTTGATTCCAATCAACGTTGCAGTTAAATTTGATTTCAGAAACCTATTTCTGAATTGGCTTGCTGCATCCAGTTCAGATTTTATTTAAGTTCACTAGCCTTTCTTTACCTGCTAACAATCAGAGGACCAAATAAATCATCTTTTGATTGAGCAATTGAAAACAATAAATCCCTTTCATTTAAATGTAGGGATGCCAGTGAGGAAATAGAGTTCTTTTAGTCATGGCCAGATAAGTGCTGACATCAAGACAGAAATATGGTCTCTGAGGAACAGGTACCAATGGGGACAGCTCATATGAACTTGACTAGGAGATAGAGCTATTTAGGGGCCCAAATCAGAGCCCAATTAGGGGAGTTTTCAATTCAAAGGATGACTTCTCAGATTATCCTGATCAAAGACAGCATTGCTCCGTCAACACAGGGTGAAAGTCAATCTTGAGGTGTGTGGATTCAGAAAGACACCAGGCATTATATTATTACAGATGTATTTCTTAGAATGTCTCATTTTTCATAGTAACTAAGTGATGGAAGAAAGATGTCGTGTCCGCAATATCACTAATAATAGCTAATGGATATTATTCTCCCACAAAACTGGGTTCTTAGCCATAGTTGAGTCATGCTAAGTTCTCCAGTAGCAATGTCAGCATTCTTCACTTACAAGTCTGGCACAAAAAGGCACATTTAAGTTTATTTGACAGACAGCCTGCATGCAATTTCTTCAATACTGGAAGATCAGTGCACCTCAGTTGTTTCCCCAAGTACCTTAATTTATTTTAATTTTTCTCAGTCTCACCTTTTTTTCTCCTCCTTATTGCCAAGTTCATAGATTGTAAATTTTTTGGCATTTTATTAATTTTGTTACAGAATTAAATTAGTCATATGTCAAATTAACCAGCATTTGGAAGAATTAATATAAAAAATATTTTATTAATGTTTATTTTTCCCTTGCGTTTAACTTCTATTAGAGGGAATTTTACTCATTGCAATTTAAATGGGATTTGATAAATACTTATTAGATACTTATTAGATAAATGTTTACTACCTAAAACATACATTATTAGCTATAATAGTCTTTTTTAGAAAGCCAGCAAGAGTTCCTCACAATGTGTTACCTATAATGACTTAATAAAATATTGATATCATGGATTACTGTAGTCAATTTTTCCCCTGAGGGTACCTACTCACATGTATGCATAATAAAAAAATATTTTTCCGCTTATTCAACAATAGAAACATTTTTATTTTAAGGGTCCCAGAGTGGATAGGAGAAAATGGAGTGAACGTGAGCCACTAGACAAAAAAAATCTTTGCTATCATCCACTAAACAGTACTAAATCTGCATGACCAACGTGCTAATTATAAAAGATGCCATCTGTGACACTCAGTCAAGAAAACAGGACTTGGGCAAACTAATAAAGTTGAGATGAGGACAAGGGCATGGCCTGAAATTAGGCAGGTGGTATTACTAGTCACGGGTGCTAAGGGCAATGGTAAACACGATATTAATGGATAAGAACAAGGTACATGGCTAGTGTACAATACTGCTAGCTAGAGCAGAAACTGTTTTGTCTTAAGAAAGCATATCTTATCTGGCCCTGTGGTTGTTGAAAAATTGGGGGATTGATGGATTGCACTTCACAACTGATGGACTGGGTGGAATGTACCAAATGAGCACTGATGAATAACAGCTGTTTGTGATTTCCAGCGCCAGCATCTAGGAGGCCAAATAAAATTAAGATGCTCTGGCATAAAACAAAGACATCATTGTAATCATCAGGATGTTTTTACACATTGTCCTAAGACCGTTGTGTAATTGTCTGACCCTCTTGATAAGTTCTCTGCCACTGATCCAGTTATTTTGGGAAATCAGACATCCATGATTTTAATCGTGAAAGACTGAAAGATGACTATTACAAATTAATGGCCATGCAAGGCATCAGTGGTGGAAGAAGTGCTTCTCCATTAGTCCTGTTCAGTGGCTTTTCAATGCCTTTTTTCTTTTTTAAATAATTATTTTCCATTATTATTGAATATTTCTACTTGGAGATATGTAATTTCCTTTCTCTATGGTGGCATTTTTTCCCAGTGCTGTCTTTTTTCATCCAGTGGTGTCACAATACCAAAAGAGTTGTCCCCTGACATCATAGTTCAATTCCTGGGAATGCTAGATAAATTCTGAAGTGATCATTCTTGTCACTGTTCATGTTTTAAAAATATTTCTAAAATGTTTCTGAAACAACTAAACAATAAATAAGTTAACTTACTTATAGCCCCATTGATTACTGTTTATGGGCGATTGAACATAAACCATTTCAAGGAATAAAGATTCTGGAATAAATTAGGAATAATTAGATTAAAAAAAATCTTGGTCAGACCAACCTTAGTCAAATCAAACTACTCAAATTTTCCTTGCCTTCTGAAGTTTAAATTCTTGATTAATTAGAGCTAGGGTAGAAATGTAAACTCTAAACCAGATGAATTTCTATAACTACCACATTCTAGCAGACAAAGCATATTTTAACTTTTTATCCTTAATTCAGCTCTCCAGTGCTTTTAAGAGGTTCTGGCTGTTTACTTGAAAGTTGCAGGAAACTTTGAAAGACATTATCTATAAAACCACAAGAAAAATCTGCTGTAAAATTAATATCGAATTCAAAGTATTTCTGCTCTCAGATTGTAAAGCTTTTCTGTTTGAGAGAAAAATAGATTACTTCATATCTTAATCATCATTTCAATCTTGTTAATGAAGTTTCCAGCAGGCACCAGTGAGATGTTGCTGAGATCAGATTGTCATGTAAAGCGTCTTTGTACTAGTTTAGCACCTTGGCGGGGCCTCTCAATCGTCTACCAGTATGAACTGGGATACTGAAACTCAAAGTGATCTCTGCTGCTCTATAAGTGTGTTGGAGAGGGGGTTGCAGTGTTTGAGATAAACAAATGGAGCCAATTTCTGTAAATGGGAATCCAGAAATACAGGGTCCATGCTTAGGGGATGGGAAAAAGTTTTATCTGGTTGAGAGCTGAGAAGTAGAGAGAAATGAGAGTTGCACTGTAGAGGTTTACTTTCAAAATTTAAAATTCAGTCTGTTTTGGATTAAAAAGAAAGGTGCAACTCATGGTTTTGTTCGGCAACTTTGGATCTGTTGCAATGATGGACAGGCCTATAGAGGTTTCACCAGCAACAACAAGGCTGTCATCAGGAAATATAACATTGGGGAAACATTGGTAAGATAGCTTGACTTACTTCTAGAATGGGGACATGCTTGTACAGATATACAGATTACCAGAATAAGCTCTCCATCCACCCATGTTTAATCAAAATAAACTATATATCTCTTACCTATGCAAATATGTTTAGATGGTGTTTCTTTTAATCTGATTGTGTCCTCACTAATTCAGCAGTTCCACTTTCTTTAAATACTCACGTATTCACCTATATCTACCTATAGCCACTCCAGATTGTCATTGCTTTCAATCCCATCTGTTTCAACTTGAGTTTAGTTACTATTTTTAACCCAAGTGTAAATTGCCTCATTAGCACCACAGGGCTTCTCTCACAGCAATTAACTGCTCCCCAGCAGCAATTAATTTATCCTGGCCGAAGTGATTCTGGCACTTTCCAGCTCCCTAAACTGCCTTTTGAAGAAGTCTTTGGCTGCTCCCAGCTGCTTTTGATTCTTTCACTGAGTGAGGGCTACAATTCAGCTTAAAGGACTCAGATCCTTATTATTTAGGAAACCATTTTTAAAGGACCAAATAAAGACAGATTACTAGTCTCATTACATAGTGCATAAAATGGTGGGTGTGGTGGGGGTGGAAAACAAAGCTCTAACATTGATGCAGCCTTTACAAGCACCAGAAATTCTGCAAGGCACTTTACAGACGCTCATGCTGGATGTCCACCATATCCACTTTATTCTGTTAGCCCATTTTAGAAAAGAGGAAATGGAGGCCCAGTCCCACAATTTCTAAGAGAAAAAAAGAAAACTGGGATTTGAACTAGATCTGCCTGACTCCAAGACTACTGCACTTTTAAGAAGTAAAAGAAAAAAGTGTTGATAAAAATGTAGAATGAGAGAGTGCAGTCAAGATAAGACGGGAAAGAGCGAGGAGCTGACCAACACAGTGTTCATGCAACCAAGGGAGCGTCTGTATTTCATCATTGTGTGCTTGGTGCCTCAAATTCAAATATTATTAGAACGCAAAGTTCCACAAGCAAAAACAGCACTATGACAGATCCCCCAAAGAACCTATCATTTCCCAAGACTTTTCTGGAGAGCCTCAGACTCAGAACAAACAACTCAGGGTAGAAATTTAAGCTTGACCACAGAGATTCCTTAGTATGATACGCTGGATTTTCTGATTTAAAGAAACTTTGATCTCCTTCCCACTTCAGAAAAGCCTTTCAGACTCCACAAAGGACTGCTGGAAAAGAAAAGATTTGGGTAAGGTCCTATTAGTTTTGTCATTAATTCTAATGAATCACCCCTATAAAACTGCGATTCTGTCTCTTTGCTTTTGATAATCATTTGAGATAGCAAGACTTGTGATCAAAAATATTTTAAACTAGAGTAAGTGACTGTATTGCTATTATAAACACACAATGAATATGTTTAATGATCTCATGTACTAATTAAAAAGCTTGAAAAACCTGGTTCTCTGTCACAGTCCCCCAAAACTCTTTGGGAAGAATACCGTCTGATAATCTGGGGCAGACTGCTAGCGTTTCCGTAAAGGACCAGAGGGTAAATATTTTGGGTTTTGTGGTCCACACAGTCTCTTTTGCAGCTACTCAATTCTGCTGTTGCAGTGCAAAAACAGCCTTAGACAATATGTGAACCAATGAGCATAACCGTGTTCCAATAAAACTTTATTTATACAAAGAGGCAGTGGGACAAATTTGGCCCATGTGCTATCCTTTGCCAAACCCGGGTCCAGAGCAGTAGCTTTCCAGGAATGATTTCTGGATCATCAGCAACACTTGGGCATTTTTAGAAATGCAAATTTTGAGGGTCCCACCCCAGCCCTACTGAACCGGAAATTCTGGGGGGCCCACTTCTGTGTTTTAACAAGCCCCTAGGTAATTCTGATTCATGTTAAAGAAGCACTGATCTAGTGAAAGGTAACATTTATTGAATGTCTGATTTGTTCCAGGTGCTTCCAATATTTTTTCTCATTGAATTTACAACAACCCTTTCAAATTAGATAAATCAGATACTTTACAACTGGAGCAGCTAAGGTTCAGAGAGGTTAAATGTTATATCAGAGATCAACAATTATTAAGGAATGGAGCTAAGATTCAAACTAATGACTGGCTGACTCCAAAATATATCTTAGCTAAAACATCTCCAAAATCATCTCAGAGATCAACCTAATCTCTCCTGCTGATTTTACAGGTGACAGAATTAGGGACCATATAGATTAGGGAAATTTACCCGGCTTATTTCTTATTGCTCCCAATTTAGTAATCTTTCCTTTGGACCAGGCCAGAAGTGCAAAGTGAGCAGAAATCTTCTGCAAGTGCTGGGAGAGAATGTGAATACGCCTGAATAGACAATCCCAGGCACTGCCTGGAATGATGGAAAGCCTCCACTCCATCAAAAGGAAATCTAGCAGGTTCCACACTGCTAAGGCAGATGCTGAAATTGCCTAGTCATTGAACCATCGCTTGGGTCTGTGATGCTGGCATTTCATCCAGCCCCTCCCCAGTGCCAGGATATAAAGACAGACAGGTGTTCTCAATTGTGTGCTAAAGCTTTAACAGGGAAGAAGAAAAGACTATTGAGCTTCTATTTATGCTAGGTATTATTCTGTCTACTTTATATATATTATTTCAAGTAATCCATTTAAGAAGAATTATTCCATTATGTAGGTAAGAAAACTAAAAGGTAAAATAAATGTAACTGAATTGGAAAATATCCTACAACTGTCTGGACACTATGTAACTTCAGAGCTCTTTCTTCTCTTCCATACCACCTGCTGACCAAATTGTGGCTGCTCTCTACTACTTAATGACCTCAGTGTGTGTTCATAAGTTAGGGAGCTAATCCTGTGCCCTCTATCCTCTAGGTATAACTAGGATATCTCAAAATGCACTGTGTGCTTTTGGGGACAAGGTTTTGTGTTTGTTTTTAAAATGCAAGTAAAATCAACTCCAAAAAATGTGAACAAAAGCAGTTAAGAATGAATTTGAATGAACATTCTCATAATTTGACATTTTGGAATGTAATACAAGACCACTTTCTTATAATGGCTCTCCCCTTTCCCCAATTTCAATGTTTTCTCATACATAACACTCATAAGTCCAAGCCAAAGGCCCATAAAGCAATATTTTCCCCCATATAATGGTTTCCTGCACACAGAGTTCAAAAACATGGTCTCCCGGAAAACATTATAAAGACTTCCACAGTATTAGAATGTAACTCACACCCCTTCAAGATCACTAACACTACTTAAACATATCCCCATGTTTAAAACACCTCTTTCTGTAGTTGTCTTTCCATAGTTTATAAATATTATTCCCCTCCAAAAAAGTTTAAAAGGAAAATGAAGTGTGAAGTTCCTGCCTACGAACCATATATTTTAAACAAAATCCAACTGAAAATATTTTTAAAGCTTTGTTTCACAATGAACTTAAAAATGGATAAAAAATGGTTCCCAGCTTCTGAAGTGATTACATTAGTTTCCTAGGAATGCCAAAACAAAGCACCACAAATATCACAGCTTAAAACAACAGAAATTTATTCTCTTGCAGTTCTGGAAGCTTAATGTCCAAAACAAGGTGTTGGAGGCTGCGCTCTCTGTAAACCCTCGAGGGAAGAATCCTTCTTTGTCTCCTGGCTTCTGGGGGTTGTGAGTGTTCTTTGCCATTCCTTGGCTTGCAGCCAATCTCTGCCCGTATTTCACAATGCCTTCTTCTCTGTTTATCTGTATCTATGAGCCTGAATCTCTCCTTCCTCACATAGACATGAGTCATTTGATTTAGGGTCCATCCTAATCTAACATAGCTTCATCATAACTTGATTACATCTACAAAGACCCAACTTTCAAATAAGGTCACATTCACAGGTGCTAGGGGCCAGGACTTCAACATAACTTTTCAGGGGATGCAATTCAATCAACTACAGTTATCAAGTACATATATCTGAATTTTACTTCAGTCATGAGAATAGGTTTACAAGTTTTTCAAAATCTTTGCTTTTACAAGAACTAATTTATTTTCTAGAAGAAAAATTTGGTTTAAGTCAGATTTTTGGTTAATAACCAAAGTGGGTGTATTTACTGCTTCTGGTTGGTTTTGATGCATTCCATTATTCTTATTAATTTGTTCTCTTAAAATGATTTGATAGTGACAATAAAAATTACATAACTATGTATAACTTACTGTGTCCAGCATATATGTCATGCTAATCCTTTAATCTTAACAATAATTTTATGAAATCAGTACAATTTTACCCTCATTTTACAAATGAGAAGACTGAGACCAAGAGACGCTAAGTAGGTTGTCCATTGTCATGCAGCTGAGTAGTAAGTGATATGTCCAAGATTCAGTATCTATTTCTTTGGTAAAGAATTCCTACTTCATTTCACTGAGGCAGGAAACCAACCTACCCCGCGGCATGCCAATATGTTTCCTTTTTTTAGTGTTCCCTGTGCCAAAGTAACTGGATCAGGTGTATTTCCTTGATGTTCATTCAACAGCAAAGATTTGTCAAGGATGTTTTCCATGGATTAGGCACCAGAAATTTAAATAATTAAACAAATAAACAAATACAGACTTTAGAGCAGCCTACTGTTGAATGGTTGCCAAGCTAGCTAAAGAATGTTAAAACATCATGAATTATTTTACCTTCTTCTTTAACCCTCAAAGCAAGCAATAGCCCTCTGCTGTTTGTCTTTATGCAATCAAGATTCATTTAAATTAATATGCATCTGTGTTGCATCAAGAGCAGAACATGACATAGTCAGAAACGGAGTAGGGGAAAGAGGTGGGAAAACGTGGTGAAGACGAGAAGGGAGAAGGAAAAACTGGTAATCTGGCAGCACCAAAATGTTCCTTCTGGCTAGGACCAGCATTTAACAGATTTAGAAAGGAAGCCTGAGGATACAAATTACTATGGACATTTGGCTCAAGGCTCCTCTCAGTTGCCAACTACAAACAAGGAATGCCATGACCTGGATACAAGCAAAAAGCCATCTTCTAGAGTTATGCAGAAATAGGAATGGTATAAATTTTATTTGCCAGTGGCTACTCCTGAACTGCTAAAGGAGTTTTGCAGTCTAATCCCCGATTGCCCTTTACAAGCGGAAAACTTAAACTTTTAGAACATGAGTGGCTCAGAGTCGTACAATGGGAGTGTTTTTTGCTTCAATTCCTTAGCTCACAGGAACACCCAAGTATATTCATTGCTATTGCTCATGTTCTTCCAGTTCTATTGGTACCTTAGTTTCACATTTGTGACTAATTCATTGGAGGACTTGTTTCAATGTAAACACTGTGTGGTCTGGTCTACTGTAGCTAAGAGGTGATAGTCATGGAAGGTAGAAGAAAAGGAGAGAAATGATTTTACCACAAGATTAAACAGATGCTCATTCCCTTCTCATAAAAAATTGAAAAAAAATCTTAAGTTTTTGCAAACATTTTCTATACTATAACTTTGGTTTTAATTAAAACTCAAGGAAAGTAAAAATCAATGTTATTTGTATTTTTTACTAAAGAGAACATTTAAAGGTAGAATAATACTATGCATGCACAAATGTTGATCAATTTTAAGTATAATTGTTAATAAATGAATAAAACTGTCATATCTACCAGCCTCCCTCATACCTTACATGCAACATGAACAAAAACTAACTCATCATTGTTCCTCCTAAACTTGCTCTTGATCTTAGATTTCCTATGCAGTTAATAGAGCCATTACCATAAAATATATAAGGTGATTATTTCTAAGCATTAGACAATAGGCAGCACAAAACTGTAATTTCTGAGAGAAGGAAAGCTCATTCTTGCCCTCTCTCTGGGGACAATTTCTTGACACTAGCACAAGGCTGGAATCCAAGCATGCTGGGGGACTTTAGAGTTCCCACCCAAACAGAATGGAGAGACTGAGTTAATGTCATTATCATCTCAGTCATTCAATGGAAACACCAGTAAGGCTCTACTTTTGAGCAAGGACCGCCCTCTAGAATAAGACCTGCTCAAGATCCACTGTAATGAAGCCTCAGCCTCCAAACTGCTCCCGTGTAGAGGTGAATATGGCCATATAATAGGTACTTGGGAAACACCTTGGACTGTCCACAGATCCATGCTAACAAAGTATAAGACTAAGCCTACCTAAATTCAAGTTGATGGGCCAGCAATTGAACTACTCCTAGAACAAAAATCAACACTCTTCAAAAAAAGGTAGCTACCAAATGTCTCCACAATAAATTGTCCACAAAGTTTGTATATAAACAAAAATTATTAGACATGCAAAGAAATCCCATAGTCAAAAAACTAAAGGGTGATTACTATGAACCAACCCCAAGAGTGCTCACGTGTTAGTTTTAGCAGAGAAAGGCTTTCTAGCAGCCATTATAAATATGTTAAATAAAGGAAAATGTGTTCAACTAAGTAGAGGAAAATAATAGTCTTTTATTTTGGGGTCGGGGGGTGGCAGACAGGCCCTTGCTCCATCACCCAGGCTGGAGTACAGTGGTGAGATCTTGGCTCATTGCAATCTCTGCCTCCCAGGTTCAAGTGATCCTTGTGCCCTAGCCTCCCAGGTGGCTGAGACTACAGGCACGCACCACCACACCTGACTGATTTTTGTATTTTTAGTAAAGACAAAGTTACCTCAGTAAAAAACTAAAAGCTATTTTTTAAAAAAGCAAATGGAAAATATACAGTGGAAAATTACAATTAAAATTTAAAAGTCACTGTGTGTGCTTAATAACAAGCTGTAGACAGCAGAAAAAAATGTTCATGATCTTGAAGAAAGATCCAAGCATCTTCCAATCTGAAGAACAGAGAAAAAGAATTGAAGGTAAACTCTCCAAACTGAAGAATGGAGAAAAAAACTGAAGATAAATTTTCTACTGTGAAAAACAGAAAAAAGAATGGAAGAAAAATGAATAGAGGCTCAGGGCCTTTTGGATAATGTCCAGTTATCTAAGGCATATGTAGTAGAATCCCAAAAAGTAAGTAGAGAAAACTTATTTGAGAATATACTAACTGAAGTTCCCTAGATTTGATTACATTGACTTAGATCCATGATTTAGGCAGTATTAACATAAAGAAAACAATTTATGTAGGTACATAATAATTAAATATTGAAAACCAAAGGGAAAATCTGAAAAGGGGAAAAAAAAGATATATAATACAGGACAATGATGATACAAAAAAAAACGACTAATTTCTCATCAGAATCAATGAGGGGCAAAAGACAATAGAATTCTTTAAAATGCTGAAACAAAATTTAAAAAACTGTCAATCCAGTTTTTGAAGGATTTTTGAAATATCCTTCAAAAATTCTTATAGTGAAGACCTTCACTATGAGAAATGCTAAAAAATATTCTTCAGAATAAATGGAAATACCATATATAACTTCAGTCTATAGTAAGAAAGGAGAGCACTGGAAATGGGAAATGAATGGGTAAGTATGAAAGTCATCATTAAAAGATAAATAATATAATGTGAGGTTGGTAGCTATGTGAAAGTAAAAGATACAACAATAACAAAAGGAGGGCAGGTGAGTGGAGTTATTTTCTGTAAGATTATTGCACTTGTGATATGAAAAGTAGCACATGGAAAGTATGAGTGTCAGGTATAAAGAGTGAAGTGAATTATTGGACTCTAAATAGTCTTTGATAAATATATATATTTTTAGAGCTAGAGCAACCACCTAAAAATAATAATAAAGAGGTAAAGTTATGAACCTAATATAGGAAACAAAAGAAATACTAAAAACATATTTTATTAACCCAAATGAAGTCAGGAAAGGGGAAAGAGAGGAATAAAATGTTTGGAAACATTTGAACAAAATAAAAACAAATAGCAAGATAAATAGAATAGATGATAGATTATCCACAGCAGCTTTATTTATAATAACCTCAAGCTGGAAACAACCAAAGTGTCCAGCAACAGTTAAGTGGATAAATGAATTATGATATATTTACACAGTGGAATATACTCTGCAGCAGAAGAAAAACCAGTGCACACAACAACGTGGATGAGTCTCAAAAATATCAGAGCAAAAGCAAGCCAGATAAGAGGAAGTATTGTATGGGTCAATTTACATGAGATTCTAGAAAAGGTAACACAAATCTATAGTGCTAGAAATAAAATCAGTATCTGTCAGGGTCAGGGATGGGGTGTGTGTGTGTGTGGTGTGAGTGCATGTAAGGGAGCTGGGAGTTAACAGCAAAGAGGGATGAGAAGACTGTTAAGGTAATGGAAATGTTCTATATCTTGTTTACAGTGATGGTTTCACAGGTATGTACATTTGTCAAAATCATCAAATGGTACAGCTAAAGTAAAACATTTTAAAAACGTATCTGTGAAATCTATCCTCTTCTCCTTGGCTACCAGTAAATCCATGTATATTGAGCCCAGTCCAGGCTCTTTCTAGAAATGTCATACTGATCTCATATACTATTTGCTGTTGGTTATCAGATTGTTTATTTTGTGTTTTAGTACTAGCCTTTTTCATCAGAGAGAAAAATTATAGAAATTACAATGACAGTTAGTACCAAACGAATAAAGTTTTCCTGTATTTCTGAATTTTTCCTGAGTAAAATTCTGAGTGTTAGAACCATCTGGGTTATTTCCTAGCAAGGGAAATACTGGAGCGTTTTGTTTATTGTTTTTTAAATGAAGCTTCCTTCCTGGGAAAGTAACTTTTCCCTTAAATAATGTAGAGATCGAGGGGAATTTATAACTTTTTATAAATATGATTTCAAAAAGTTGTTTCGATACTTTATCTTTCATTTCAAGTGTTTTGGCCATTCTTAAGAAAACATTTGAAGATTCGGAGGAAATGCAACATGTTACAGCTATTTAAAAGTTGATTTTATTACATCATTTTCCTCCTAATCATTTTGGGTTGATGATTTCATATTTAATTTGGAAAAAAAACCCTGTTTGTCCAAGTTTAGATAATGTCTAATTTAATATTAATCTGTTTTCTTATTATTCACTTAGTAGGTTTTAATGCTTATTTTAAAATTCACAAATACACATTCACACATATATGGCTGGAAAATATTTAAATATTATGACAATTTTGTTGTTTGAAAACTTTTTACTTAAAAGTCACAAGTGAGTTATGTTTAGAAAATGTCAATGTAATATAAAAAATAAAACCCATCCTGAAATATTTTTAAGAAGCTGGATTAGGCAAAGGACTTGTTAAGGAATAGCTAGAAAGGGATGCTGTCTAGAGATGAGAATAGGTGAATAATCTTGAAAATACACATAAATATAAAAGGAATCCTTGAGAGAGGATAAGCTAGGAAGCATAATGAGAAGATATTTGGCTGAAGAATGGATGCTCTGGGTCCAACACATTTCAGTTCTCTCTGCAATTGCTGAAAAATACTCTCATGAGAACAGCCATCACATCTAAATCAGATTTAGAAGTGACATAAAGAAGAATACATTTCTTCTTCATGGAATAAATTCTGAGCATTTCCTAAACTCCATTAACACTAAACTGTCTGCAACACTCATAACATGGATGTGATACTTTGTACTGTATTTTGATTAGTTTTACAGCCTTTGGAGGGCAGGGATTCTACCTTTTCACATTTACATCCCTAAAGCTTTGGACAGTGTTGACATATAGTAGGTCCTACTCAGTGATAAGGAAATGTTATTATTAAAGTACAGCATGCCCCTCTGACATCTTTTCACCCAACATCGTATCATTTAATATTTACTGCACTTTATAATTGTGAGTTTATTTGGTAGAATTCTCCTCTAGACTAGAAGATTCTTGAAGTCTGAGACTGCTTCATTCACTTTCTTACTCTCATTGTCTTGCACAGCATAGTCTAAGAAATATTTGTTGGAAAAAAGTATGAATGAGAGAATTGGACCAGAAGGATGAGATTTCGGTCCTCTACAACTAATTGGTTCGGAAAAATTGAACAAGTGACCTAGCATTTGTGTTTCAGTTTCCTCATCTATATGTAAAATAAAGGACTTGGATTTGACAGTAATCAAAGACCCCTTACAGTTCTATAATTCTATGATTTGATGATGATGGTGATAGCTTAAAATAGAAAGTACTTGCTTTAGTTAAAATGAGTTAACGAGTTAGTTGATATCAGCTCTTAGCAACTGGCTTTCTCCTGCCTCCAAACCTTTTGTCCTGGAACTCTAAGGACTGTACAAAGGGGTCCTTGCTGAAGATTTGGAGGTGCTTGGAAATAACATTATTGGTTTGAGGAATTCTCTAAATCTATAGATACAGAAACCCTGAATATCTTACATACATCTCTTGAGTACTATGTACACACATTGCTCTAAGTTCTTGATGTATTATAAATCCTTGCAACACCACCATTTGACAAATAAGGAAACTGACAGAAAGATATCCAAGATTATACAGCTAAATAAATGATAGAGGCAGAATTCAATTCATTACTGACACTAAACAAAGGATATTTGAATGATACAGTTTATAGAAGCTCCCTTTCTCGTTCCCTGCAGGAATTGGGGGATATTAAATATGAATATTTCAGACTTTGGGACAACAAGAATGTATTGCCTTCATCCCAAAACAGTTTTGCCTAAGTGTAGACTACAGAGATGATTCCCAGACTATTCACATTTATTTGGAAAGCCAGTTACCATTCCTTGGAGACCACAATGGGATTACATTAACTGGTGATCTGAACTTCATCCAGATCTGGTGGATCTTGGGAGCGGATCTTGTCTGAGGGAATACAGCTGTGCTGTCAGTCAGCATTTTAAGGCAGGTGGGCCTCATTATGAGTTAGAGAACCAAATAAAGGACTCGATGGTCAGGGTTTCTCTCTCCTCCCAGCCAGAAGATGGAACATTTATCAAGCAGCTCCTTGGAGAGATTTTACTCTGTTTCTTTTCATTTTCCTGGGATTCGTAAACCTTGTAATGTGGGACAGAGAACAAAGGTAATTCTGATTTATGTTCTTATTCATGTTTTCTTCATTCATTATATTCCCATATTCTTATTTAATAACTGTAAATAGAACTATAACAGAGCCTTTCTTTGTCACAGGAGGAGTTGTCTGCCGAGGTACTGGCAAGTTCTTTTACTCATCCTACAGGAACCAAAATGTTTTGGCCATTCAAGTCTTTCAGCAAGCATTATTTATGAGACAATCACAGTTATTATTTTGGCTTAGACTCCCAAAATATTTGCAGCAATTTCTAAGTGGGATATGCCTGGCCCTTGACTCAGAAAACTAAAAAAGGCTCATGTATTTCTCCTTAATGAATTCAATCAGTCCTGGAAACCTCAAATATTAAGCAAAGAACTTCCAAGGATTTGTAAATTCACATATTCTGATGAACCAGTAAGTTTTTGTAGTCATTAAGAAGTACGCTCTTGGCATGGAAACCAAATTCTTATCAGGGAATGGGTCTCTCCTGTTCCTGTGATATGCAAATGAGTCAGTCAGTTGTTGTCCTGCTTCCACAGCTCCAGGGGCTGGGGACTTTCAGTGAAAAGGTTTTTCCCCATTTTTGGACAACTCTAATTTTTACATATCTCTTATTTCGATCTGAAATTGTATTGCTGCACATTTTACCAGTGTGGATATTCTTTCTTGCTCTTCCTTATGGGCTTCTCTTTTTCTGCCAGGCTCATTTAATTTAGGTTTTCCTAGGAAACCAATACTCTTTTTTTTTTTTTTGAAATGGAGTTTCACTCTTGTTGCCTAGGCTGGAGTGCAATGGCGTGATCTTGGCTTGCTGCAACCTCCACCTTCCAGGTTCAAGCAATTCTCCTGCTTTAGCCTCTTAAGTAACTGTAACTATAAGCACCTGCCACCATGCCTGGCTAATTTTGGTAATTTTAGTAGAGACAGGGTTTCACCATGTTGGCCAGGCTGGTCTTGAGCTACTGACCTTGTGATCTACCCACCTCAGCCTCCCAAAGTGCTAGGATTACAGAAGTGAGCCACCATGCCTGGCCTGGAAACCAGTATTCTTATTTCATATACTGTCCCTGGACAATCTATGTTTGATAGCTCATGCTCACAGTGAAAACTGTATCTCAAACTCATATTTTCATTCTGAGCTCCAAGTCAATATATTCAACCACCAACATATCTACCTGTCTGCCTCACAGGTACCTCATATTCAGTTCATCCAAAGTTGGTTTTACCTTTCCTTAGACTCCTGAATTTAGTGAATGATGCCACCATCCACTCAGTGTCCTAAGTCAGGAACCAGAAAGTCTACTTGGATTTTTGCCATCATTCATCCATCACTTTTGTTAGTTCCCTGTTAAAATCTCGTGTATATTTCCTCCTGCCCAACTCCACTACCAGTGGTCTTTGTTGTCTGTTGACTAACAATCATAAGAAGTTCTAAATGCATCCCTGTTTCTGGCCTCACCTCCTTCAGTCTTTCTTCTTAACTTCTCTAGATTGAACCACCTAGCATTTAAAGCTCTGGCCCTCATCTACTCAAAATTCTTGAATAATTTCATCTTGTGAAAGGATAAGCTTAATGTATTTGACGGCATTTAAGATAATGCACACATACATTAGGATGGCAATAATATATAAATCAACTAATAATTCCTATAACTAAGAAACAAAAATAAAAACAATTTTAAAATGGGGAAAAGATTTGACTAGATATTTCTTCAAAGAATATACGTGTGTGGCTAACAAACACTTGAAAAGAGGCTTAATGGCCCGGTGCACAGTGGCTCAAGCCTGTATCCCAGCACTTTGGGGGGTCAAAGTGGGTGAATCACTTGAAGTCAGAAGTTTGAGACCAGGCTGGACAACATGGGAAGACCCCATCTCTACTAAAATTAGCCTGGCATGGTGGTGCATGCCTGTAGTCCAGGCTACTCAGGAGGCTGAAGCAGGAAGATCAGTTGAACCTAGGAGACAGAGGTTGCAGTAAGCAGAGATGATGCCACTGCACTCCAGCCTGGGTGACAGAGTGACTCTATCAAAATTAAAAAAAAAAAGGGCCTTAACATCACTAATCATTAGGGATATCCTAATCAAACTGCAGTGAGGCACTTTGCACCCATTAGATTGGCTACTTATCAAAAAAAAAGAAGAGTGGTGACCATATGGCAAAACTGGAACGTTTGTGCTTGTAGAAATATAAAATGGTGCAGCCACTATGAAAACAGTGTGGTAGTTCCTCCAAAATGGAATTACCGTATGATCCACCAATTCTACTTCTGGGTATATACCCCAAATAATTAAAAGTAATTGTGACTTTATTAGAGTGAAAATAAAAGAATTGGAAGTTAGGACTCAAAGAGATATTGGTACCCCTGTGGATATAGCAGTATTATTCACACAATAACAAACAGAGGCAATGCAAGTGTGTGCTGATGAGTGAATGAACAAGATGTGTTGTATACATACACTTATTCAGCCTTAAAAAGGAAGGAAATGCTAACCTATGTTAAAACATGGATGAACCTCGAAGACATGGTGCTAAGTGAAAATAGCCAGTTAGAAAAGGACAAATACTGTGTTGTTTAACTTCTATGAGGTACCTAGAGTAGGCAAGTTCATGGAGATGGAAGTGGAATGGTGGCTGCTAGGGGCTACAGGGAGTTAATGTTTAATGGGTACAGAATTTTGGTTTGGAAAGATGAAAAAAGTTCAGGATTGGATGGTGGTGATGGCTGCACAATGATGTAAATGTGCTTAAAGCTGAACTATACACTTAAAAATTGTTAACATGTCCAATTTTAGGTTATGTATATTTTATCACAGTTAAAAAAAAAAAAAAAAGATCATCTGAAACCTGATTGTTGGCTCTTTGCTCTTGTCTACCAATACAAGGTCTAGCAGCCTGAACCACTTGTAGTTTCTCAAACTAGGCGCTTTGTGCTGCCCAGCAATGTTTTACTCCTCCTTCCAGTTGCTGCTCAAATCTAGGGTATCCAACCATCCCAGTTTGCCTGGAACCGAGGAGTTTTCCAGGATTCAGGATATTCAGTGCCCAAACTGGGAAAGTTTCAGGCAAACTTGGACAAGTTGGTCACTCCATTCAAATCCCAACATTACATCATTTCCAAATTTGATGAGCATTCTCAAGTGACCTCATTTAAAGACTTAAAAATTTCACTTTGGAAAGGATCAACATCAGAACTCTGCAAGTACTAAAAGATGTTTATGTAGGTTCATATCTATTCATTAATTAAAATTCCTTTAATAATCAGCATATTCTTTGGCTTATGTTATCTAAAACATGTTTCTCTGCTCCGTGAGAGTATCATAAAAATCTAGTCAAATGCCTTTCTAAGATCCAGATACACTGTATTGAAATGCATTTCTTTGATCACCAGTTTTGCCCACCTGTCCAAAAAAGAAATTAGTCTGTCAGAGCTTGCTCTTTGTGAACTCACAATGGCTTCATGTGCTCAGAGCTGCTTGTGTATGTGTGCGTGTGAACAATTGTTTCAATTAACCTCTCAACAACTTTATAAAAAATATATATTCTACCCTGTACCCACATTGTCACAGAGTTCCTAGGTTTTCAAAGTTATTGAAGTTAATAAAAAGAAAAAGGATTTTCATCTTCTGACTACATTAGATTCAGTGACCAGTATTAAGCAGGATTTGTGTTACTGAAATAGTGTTTCCCAACACAGAGCTCCTACCTAATACCTGGTGAAATAGCTGAGCCCAACGCCAACACAAACTCTAAGGATTCATAGAAATGTGTTTCACATGTAAACGAACTATGTGAATACGCATTTATTTATAAGGATATAAATACAGGTCTTGATTAGTGGCAAGTCAGCAACATTAAACCAATAATTGTTACCATTTGGAGAGGTTTGGAGGCAGATGGATCTTGGTTTAAACTGATAGCTTAAGTAATTGCAGCATTTGTTTTAAGTTTTGTTTCCAAGTGAAAACAGGCTGTTTCTGGTTGTGCTGGGTTTGGAGCACGCAACTGGGGAAGAGAGCCTTTTCCCTCTCTGAGGATAGTTTGTTCCCTGCCTGCAATGTCAGCTTCATAAGAGTGGCAAGTAAGAAGCAAACTTGAAAAGGGGAAAAGGGGTTTATTAATAATGTACAAGATTTGTGATAATTTCTTTATTGTGTCACAAGAATTGGATTCAACTTTTCTATTTCTGCCACTATTCCTGATGTTGTTTTAGAGTTAAACATCATCAGTGAACCAGCATGAATTCACTACCTAGTAATAGTAAAGATAATAATGTTATTATTATCATTATCATCAGAAAGTTCTATCTTCCTAATGTGACTCTGCTATTCACTAGCTCTGCAACTATCACTTTGTCTATAAGTCTATTTCATCGTTTGTAAAATTGGGTTTAAAATTATCTATACTGCAGATCTGAAAGCATGGTTAGGAGAAGTAACATTTACTGAGCATGTGCTGTGTGCCAGAGACTGTATGGCATCTTACATAGATTATTTCATTTAATCTTCACAGCACCCCTGTGAACATGGTAATATTATCCTTGTTTTGCAAACAGGGAAAGAAGCTGAGAGACATTACATAATATACCTAAGGCCCCATAGCTTTTAAGTTGCAAAGTTAAGATTTGATTTACACTGGGCCAGGTCTACTCTACTATAGCACATATAGATGTGCACAGACTTCTTTTTAGCTGTATATCTACCTGTAGAAATGTAGACACATGAAAAGAGCATTGATTCTCACATCCACAGTAGAAGGGGGATTTTATACATTCCTTTGGATTTCCTAAAAAGCCTGTATGATTTCACTGACATCTTAGATCAAAAGTAAGGGAGTTAGGAGACTTCCAAAGTATCACATAACAAAGGTAATATTAACATAATATTAAAAATTTCACCAGTTATTTTCATAAATGTACTTAATATCACATTGCATTGAAAAGAAACAATCCACACAAAGCTTATATTCATTCATGATATTTAAATGCTACCTAACTTTTATATAATGGAAATAATTATGCAATCTGGTATATGAGCTTTAAAATCCTTTCACGTGTGTTCTTTTATAAAATGCTACTCAGGGAACAAAACTCATCTTAGCTACTGTTGTCTAGAGATGTTTCTCTAGCATTTTATTCAAACCAAAGTCTAAACCAAAGATTTTTAGGAAGAACATCCATCTCTCCTAGAATTAGTCTGGTTACCCTTGAAGGCATACTCTTAATTCTTTCTGTTTCTTGTATTTCCTAAATATTTTCTATCCACATTTAGTATTTTGTTAACCAAATACTCCATACTGTGGGGCTGACACTAATAGAATTCTAAATACTTTCTCTTTGAGTATATATTCCAAAAATATATTTTTCTGGTCCTAAGCTACAGATAATTGTGTTTTACATTATCAGATATAGTAGTTGCAAGGATGGGAAACTTTTGAAAAACCAAAACATCCTCTGAGAAAAAAATGATTGGGGATTACGGTGGTCAGCTACCATCCTAATTCCCTGGTTCTGGAACAGTTTAATCACCAAGGTGTTCTCACATTTCTTTTTATTTTAGTAAATATTAACACAAATTATTCCATTAACAGTTTAATTCCATTAATTTAAAAAAGTGTTGTAGAGCCTTTAAACATGACTGAAATTTCCTCTGAGGAGAGAATTAATTTGTATGTTAATAAACTAGTACCTTTTGGTCAATATGCTTCCTAAATTAAAATGCGGAAATAGGACCTGAATAGACAGACTTGAAATAAAGACCAGTGATGAAAGAGAAATAAGTTTGTTCTTGAATTATGTCTGTTTCTGTAAACGTGTGTGTACACATGTGCGTGCATACACACACCAGGTTCATAGGAAAACAATCTTAATTTAATAACCTATATGCAAATACTAAATAAAACAAGAGGAAGGGAAATATCTCTACATAATCAGTCCATATAGTTAGCATAAACATTAATTTGGATTAGAAAAACTATGGGAGAAATACTATGTTATAGTAAATGTTATAAACTAAAAATTGTATGATAGAAAATAATTTTACAATGTACAATTCAGAGGGCAAATTTAAGAAATTTCATCTTGGATTACAGCTCCCGCCTGTAATCCTAGCACTTTGGGAGGCTGAGGCAGGTGGATCACCTGAGGTTGGGAGTTAGAGACTAGCCTGACCAACATGGAGAAACCCCCATCTCTACTAAAAATACAAAATTAGCCAGGTGGGGTGGTGCATGCCTGTAATCCCAGAAACTTGGAAGGCTGAGGCAGGAGACTCACTTGAACCTGGGAGGCAAAGGTTGCAGTGGGCCAAGATCACACCATTGTACTCCAGCCTGGGCAACAAAAGCAAAACTCCATCTCAAAAAAAAAAAAAAAAAAAGGGAAAAGAAATTCATCTTGGAATTCTTGCCAGTCTGAAGACTTTGAAATCTTTGAATAAATAAAAGTGTGCCTATGTTGGAAATCTTATTTTAGAGCACAAGAGGGTCAAATATAATCATTTGGATTAATTTTTTTCTATTGGATGAAAGCCAATAGTTCCTGGTAAATGTAGTTATATTGAGCCCTACTATTAATCACACACTCTTCTTACTTTCATTGCTGCCAGGAAACAACTGTGGCAGACAGATTGGGCTGGCACAGAGAGATCAGAAATGGGAGAGCTCTTCCCAAGCAAAGATGTAGATGAGCCTTGGAGGAGACACGGACAGATTGACCAAACAAATGCAGAAGTCTTTGAAGCTAAAACCCAGAGAATTTATTTTCAGTGGGGAAAGAAATATAACTCCTGCTATACTTTTTTACAAGAGTCTTTAAGTATTACTTGTTCATATGCTGAAAAAAAAAATTGTTTTGGCCCAAACCTTGTTATAAATTTTTCAAATGTTAAAAGCTTGGATTTGGGGTCAGGAGGGCACATAGAGCTTTCAAAGTTACTAATAATGTAATATTTCTTATATTATTTTAAAATTTTACTTACACAGGATGAACTCTCTTCAATGACACATTTCTTGAAAAAACTTTAACATTAGGAAATACCATTTAGTGTGTTACTATGATTCCAAGTGCTTCAATTGGCTGTTAGCATATCCGCAAACTATTACTTGAAAATTATTTTATTTGTGTACATCTAGAACAAATTGCATTCTAGTTATAATATGTAACCTTAAGCTTTTTTTCAGCAACTTTTAGAACAAAGTTTTGTCTTGTGAAAAATGGGGGAAATTGCCAGAGGAGATTCAGGAAAAGTAAATCTAGGTAGAAACTTTACTTTCACTCCTGAAATACCTATTATTCCCAAAGAACTTGGGTGGAGATACACTAACAGGTTTAGAAAAGAATATATCTCTGTAGAGAGTTGTCCCCCAGTTAGTCTCTCCCTGTCTCCAACATGCTGCTACATCTGGTATTAGGAGCACATTGTTTGTAGCAATTATTTTTTAATGGGAAGAGGCAGTTAGGGGAGAAATCCTCAAAGTTTCAAAGGCAAATTCCAAAGTACCAGTTTTAATCTAACTTTATATATACATTTGAAAATTAATGGGTTCTCTGGTAATTGGAATTGTAGCTTTTGGAATTCATTCAGAAGGGGTTTTAAAATGGTAATGCTGACAGATTGTGAAGGTTCAGTGGTATGAATGGCGCCTCCGTAACACTTTACTATACAGGCATAATGCCTATTGTAACAAATATCCCTGTGGCCATATTTTAATCTTTTTTAACTTAAACTTATACACATTTGTTTGAAGGGAGGACCAAAATAAAATATCAGAGTAGCTAGTGGGACAATTTGCTAGACGCATGTTTCCCTTCTAATATATCTTGTTTGGTTGCCTTCAGATTCATTACTCTCCTCCATTTAGTTCACTTTACAAATGGACAGTGTGAATCTAGGCTAAATGGCTAGATTTGTGAGACAGCATACAGGAAGAATAAGAAACAGGTAATTGGGATGACAGAGGTAAGTAATTAACAGACAATGGGCTTATCTTAGTTCCTGGAAATTCCAGCTTTTGTTTGCACAGGCGAGCTAGGCTACAGCAGGTGTGAAATGACTGAACTAAATTAATTCAACCATTATGGAGAGCAGTGTGGTGATTTCTTAAAGAATTTAAAGCAGAAGTACTGTTTGACCCAGCAATCCCGTTATTGGGTATATACCCATAGGAATTTAATAAATTCTACTACCATAAAGACACAGGCACGTATATGTTCATCGCATCACTGTTCACAATAGCAAAGTCATGGAATCAACCTAAATGCCCATCAATGGAAGACCCAATAAAGAAAATGTGATACATATATGCCATAAAAAAAAATGAGATATGTCCTTTGTAGTAACATGGATGGAGTTGGAGGCCATAATCCTAAGAAAATCCTAATGCAGAAATAGAAAACAAAATTCCATACATTCTCACTTCTAAGTGGGAGCTTGAGTACATACGGGCACAAAGAAAGCAACAACAGACACAGGGGCCTACTTGAGGGTACAGGGTAAGAGGAAGCAGAGGATGGAAAAACTACATGTTTTGTGCTATGATGAAATAATCTGAACACCAAACCCCCATGACAAAATTTACCTATATAACAAACCTCCACCTGTGTCCCTGAACCTAAAATTCAAAACAAAACAAAACAAACAAAAAAAACTGTTGAACTGGATAAACTTGAGATCCTGCTCAAAAGGAAGAGATGGATAGGATTGGAATGGTTCATGGTTAGTACTCTGCAAAATATGCCGAAAGCGTCTGTTTCTAAGGGAAATACTCTTTTGTAGTCCCAGTCAACATGTCACACCTCCCACAAAAACTCAGAATCAAACACCTTTCTAGCAGCACAGGACCCAAAGCAGCAAGAAGACCTTGGAGATCCACATGGAAGAAGAACCCATTATGTGCAGCTCACGAGATCAAGGACCAGGCAAACCAAGAAAGGAAAATCATTCTGCCAACTGTTTTAGATATTCGTTTGAATAAATTTATAAGACAGAATAAAGGCCCATAACAGAGAAATATTCTAGCATAACCAGATTTAGGGATAAAACAGTGACAGCAAAGAGGATCAACAACATTTGAGTAACAAAAGGACATCCAGACAGAGTCAGAAATTGAAAAAGTTTACCCACCACCCAAGCTAAAGGTTTCATCAGTTTCCCTTGTGAGGAGGAACTGAGGTATTTTGTCGTTTGTAATCTATTGTATATAAACATGTATGAGTTAACTATGTGATGAAATGTAGGCAGTTCTCTTCCCAAAGTGAATATTGCCATTTTTCATGACTCTTTTTGTCATTTTCTTAAAGTTCCTAGAGTCCTTTCAGCTATTGGCATGGGCCCCGACCTAGTTATTGCAGCATCTCTTGTTACTTTAATAAAGTCTGTGCCTCTAAGATGCCTTATGTACTAAACATAGAAAAAAATTGTAAATTCCAGGACCCATATTTTAAACTGAGTGACATTTAAGCATGCCTCTCTGAAATGTTTTATCAGTTTCCAAGGCATCATTACCATTTTGTGCTAACATAAAAGAACCCTTAGGCTAAGCATGGTGGCCCATGCCTATAATCCCAGCACTTTGGGAGGCCGAGGTGGGCAGATCAAGCCCAAGTTCAAGACCAGCACCTGGGCAACATGATAAAATCCTGTCTCTACAAAAACAAAATATATAAAAATGAGGTAGGTGTGGTAGCATGTAGGCACCAGTTACTCCAGAGGCTGAGGTGGGAGGATTACCAGAACCTGGGAAGTTTGAGGATTACACCATTCCAGCCTGGGCAACAGAGCAAGACCATGTTTCAAAAAAAAAAAAAAAAAAAAACCTCGAAGATGCTCTAGTCTAATAGAGAAGAAAATCAGGCAAAGTCCATATTATTGAAAGGTCCTATATGACCCTTCCAGCCTCATCGCTATGTTGTGGCCATTATAACTGTAGGTTCCCAGTAAGAGTGCCAGGGCCTTTTATATCTTTATGCAATTGCCCATACTGCCACCTCTGCCCAGATTGGCCTCATTTTTCTTGTCTACTTGGCAAATGAATATCTTCTAATTTGTAAAAATCTCAGCTTTATATCTTCCTACTCACCCACAATAGGATTGTGTTCTATTCCTTTGTGCCCCAACTGCCCTATATCACCATGTTGGTTATTCTTATTTTTTTTCTATCATCTATACCAGTTGGTTTTTCTTATTAAATTCTGTCCCTGCAGGTTACAAACTTCTTAGGAGTGATAATTAAACCATATATCTTTATAACTCCTGGTCTTAGAACATTGCCTGGTGCATATTAGACATACAACTCCTTGTTTAGTTATTCACTCAATAAATATTTAAAAATGAAATTTCAATTAAACCACTTATTCACTTATTCTTCCAGGTACACAGGAACAAGAGTATTTACTCATTAAGAGATTTCACAGGCAGTCTGTAAGTATTGTGTTGGTAACTAAATCGGGAATGGCTTAACATGTTAAGATCACTAGTCTATCTGTATTAAGATTACATGTAATGATTTTAACAAATATTGTTGTTAAAAATGCATATTCCTGATACTCACCTCAGACCTAATTAGAATCTCTAGGAATCTGTAATTGTAAAAAAGAAACTCATGTGACTTATATTCATACTAACATTTGGGAATCATTGGATTCCAAAGAGCCTGAACTTCAGAAAATGAGGGATCTGAGCCAAGGCCCCAAATCTACCTTTTACTTGCTGTATGACCTGGGCAAAGTAAATTAACCTCTTAAAGCCTCAGTTTTCTTACTTATAAAATGAATATAATAATGTCTCCCCATTGGGTAATTGAAAGGGTTATGTAAATTAAGGTAAACCACCTAGAACTGTGCCCATGACACAGAAGTGTGTGGTAACATCAGTTATTTCTTTGTCTCCCTACTCCAGCTTTGCTTTGTTCCTCAAATTCTCTTCAGCAGTCAGGCTACCTGAAAACAATTGCATGTTCTGTCCCTTAGAGCTCCCCTGTTTAGAGTTCAAGCAATCTTGACATCATCATAATAATTTTGAATATGATTGTTTGAATTTAGCATATGCTAAAATACTTACATTTTTAAAATTTCCTTGTAGAAACTAAAGGAATTTTGATATGGCTATATAGCAATTTTACTTTGGCAAAAATGGATGCCCCTTTTCTCATTTTATAGCAAGACTTGAAATCATGTGGCGGCATCTGCAGGCATTCATTGCCTCCCTATTAATTTCAGAGACTGGCCTGGTGCAAATTAACTTTTCCTCTTCTTCCATGGAAAAACTGATATTTTTATGATCTTTCATAATATTGCCATTATTGTTGCAAGAATCTTATTCCAAAATATGGGAAACTTTCTTCCACTTCTACACCTCAAAAAATACTCTTACCATTTGTCTGTTTTCCTTTTTAAAAAAATTATGTGGTCTGTATTCACTTTGTAATTGTTGGAAAAGAGAAAATATAAATTTTCCCTATTGAATTTTCTAATGTACTTAGTAAGGTGAGAGGAATTTTTGCTAAAGGTGGTGATAGAGAATCATGAGATTGACTCAGTGTTCTTATTTGTCATCACAGGCAGATGACTATCCACAATTAGTTCTCAAATGACTTTAGAGGATGCTATTCTATCAGGGATCTCTATGAATTAGATTGCCTATTAAATTCGGTAGCATTTTTATTAGTATTCATGTAAAAAAATACTAAACACTTGAAATAAACCTTTGGGAAAGTGTAGTGCTAATCACAAATGGGGAAAACAAATCTTATTATAAAAGAATGAAAGATATAATGAAACATGAGAGAAGCAAGGTGTGTGGCCTTAACTTTAATAATTCCAAATGGCAACTATTATTGAAATACTTTCTAAAGAAAATGTTTTATCCTTACCTACATTTGAAATTGAAAACCTTGGTTTTTGTCCCATTATTTTCTTATCTCAGCCTGCTTCTCTCCTGTTACCTTCTAAATGAGATTCCATAGATATTCAAGCAAACATCTGTCAGTTGGGTGTAACTCTCTTAGCTGATTGAAAATTCTCTGCAGTCCAATTCCATTCATCCTATTCTTTTCATTAGTAAAAGAACAATCTTTCCCCTTATATTATATGACATTGTAAAAACTAATATCTGGTTGGTAGAAAATTAGTCTTGGGAGCACTGAATATGAAAAACTCTATCTCTGAATGGAGGCATATCAACCTGTTGTTTTGTAATTTCAAATATAAATTCCACCCTTCCTGGAAGACTACTCCAGTAGAGGGCTGCAGCTTGCTTTAGCTTGTTATGGAGAAACAATCATAGGGAGATATTTGAAGATGCACTTTCAATGTGGCATTAAAAATGTAGAGTTTTCCCCCTGGCATGACTATACAAGTGTTTGCATATCTACCTATTTGGTTGTTCTAGAGTTGAGCTAAATTTATGGCTCTGCCTTTCTCTAGCTACACAAACACATCTTAATTCATTTATTGATGTATTTTTGCTTCTTCCCTAGAATTTTTTCCATGTTAGTTACTCCAAACCATCCATATACTCCTCAGGAACCCAATCTATTTCCTTCAATCTTGAAACTGTTATGACTTTTTCTGATTTGTGTAAATAATACATGCTTATCATAAAAAATAAAAATAGCAAAATATAAATGAATAAAGGAGAAAATTTAAATCAGCATCCCTAATTTGATCACCCAGGAATTCTCTTTATGCTACTATTAATATTTTGGCATATTTCCTTTCAGTCTCTTTTTCTAGGATACACAATATATACTATTACACTCATATATATTGTATATAGTTTTTTTATCTTGTTCATTCCACCTAAAATATTTTAAGAACTTTTTCATGTTAAGTAATAGTCTCCCTAACATTATTTTTTCATAGTTGCATAGTATTGTGTGAATGTACTATGATTTGGTTATCTAGAAATACGGTAACACTGTAATTATCATCCTTATACATATGTTTTCATGGGCAAGTCTGATTAGTATTTTTTTAAGATACATTTCTAGATTTTAAAAATACGAAATTTTTAAGGCTCTTACTGAGTACTGGCAACTTTCTGTCTAGCTGTCTCTAAGAGTACCTGCTTAACTCTGCCCTCACCAACACTGGATGTTATAATTTTAAAAAATCTTTGTCATTTGCTCTGGGAGCTTACTCTGTTAACTTGCATTTTTTGAACTGAATTAAATTTTTTTATATGTTTTGGGCTCATTTTATTTCTTTCTATGTAAATTGCATGTTCTGCACTTCTGTCTATACTCATTACTTTTCTTACTGACATAAGAAATCTACAGCTGGGCGCAGTAGCTCATGCATGCAATCCCAGCGCCTGGGGGGGCCAAGGCTGGTGGATCACAAGGTTAGGAGTTCGAGACCAGCCTGGTCAATATGGTAAAACTCCATGTCTACTAAAAATGCAAAAATTAGCCAGGCGTGGTGGCGCATGCCTGTAGTCCTAGCTACCCAGGAATCTGAGGCAAGAGAATCACTTGAACCCAAGAGGCAGAGGTTTCAATGAGCCGAGATCCCACCACTGCACTCCAGCCTAGGCGACAGAGCAAGACTCCATCTCAAAAATAAACAAACAAAGAAATCTTCACATGTTAAAGATCTTGACATTCTATAAAAATAATGAATGAAATCTGAACTGTTTAAAAATGGTCAAAGTCAGAAATAACCAACTGTTCTAGTTTGCCTGGGACTGAGTGGAGTTCCCAGGACATAGAACTTTCAGTGCCAAAAGCAGGAAATTTGGGAAAATAGTGATGGGTTTGTCACTCCACCTCAGAAACTTTTCCAGATTAAAAGAGACTAAATGCACCTAAATACAAAATGTGATCCTGAAGTAGGACAAAAAGGGGAGTTTCCTATGACATACAGAAATAATTTATGAAATTTGAATAGCTCCATCCATTAAATAATAGTGCTGTATAAATATTAATTTCTTTATTTTGATCATTGAACTGTGGTTGTGGAAAAGAATATCCTTATTTTGGGGGAAAACACGCAGATGGTAGGGGTTAGTTGGCATAATGCCTGCAGTTTATTCTCAAACATTTCGGAGAGAAAGAGGGAGGACATAATAATGTCAACATGGTAAAACCTTAACATTGCTGAATATGTGGGAAAGGGCATACAGAAATTCTTTGCACCATTTTTTCTATAAATTTGACATTATTTCAACATAAAAGTTTATTAAAGGTGTTAATTATTTGCCATGCTCTACAAATAAATTAGGTTCTCTTTCAAAGTTGGCAGCATTTTTATGTTACCCTAGTTTGTCATTTGTCTCTTCATTGGTTTTTATTGTGTGAGATTTTTGTTTCTTTATTTTATGACTCGAAAAATTTAAATTGCACTGCATTAAG
The DNA here is from genome assembly GCF_009761245.1 of Sapajus apella. Classification (NCBI taxonomy): domain Eukaryota; kingdom Metazoa; phylum Chordata; class Mammalia; order Primates; family Cebidae; genus Sapajus; species Sapajus apella. The sequence goes on from NW_022436976.1 coordinate 607,802, forward strand.
CTTTGTCTTTCTGAGAGACTGCACATCTTCCAGAGCAGGCATGAATCTGCCTGATGATTCTTAACCCCAGTTCTTAGCAAAGTGTCTGTAACCTATTGCTGTCCCACAAATATTTGATATATTAGTAAATATAAATAATCTTTTTGGTTTTACCTTATGCTTTTATTCTTAAAAGAGACTTCCTCACCTCTAAAGAACATTTTTACATATATTTATTTCTAAATCTTTACAGAATTTAATTTTTATAGTGCATTAATGTATATGGAGTTTTCCTTGGTATACAGCATGTGGCAGTGATAAATTTTTCCTTCCTTTAGATGAATTGTTTCAGCACTATTTATAAAGCAGGTCTTCCTTTCTATATAGTTTTGAAATGCCACCTTCGTTATATACTGAATCTGACATCATTATAAAAATCTATGGCAGAATGTTGTGTCAAAATTTTTTTTCTTTCGAGAAGGGGAATGAAGAGAGAGAGAGAGAGAGAGAGAGAGAGAGAGAAAGTCAGAAATTACTGAGAGCATGGACTTAATCCAGAGCCAGTTTGAACTGGTTTAAATATTGATGACCAGGCCAGGTGTGGTAGCTCATGATTTGCTTTTAATCTCAGCACTTTGGGAGGCTGAGGTGGGTGGATTACTTGAGGCAGGGAGTTCAAGACCAGCCAGGCCAACATGGCAAAACCTCATCTCTACCAAAAAAATACAAGAAAAAAAAAAAAAAAAGCCAGGCATGGTGGTGCATGCCTGTAGTCCCAGCTACTCAGAAAGCTGAGGTGGTGGGAGAATCACCTGAACCCAGGAGGCAGAGGTTGTAGTGAGCCAAGATCCTGCCACTGCACTCTAACCTGAGCGTCAGAGTAAGACTCCGTCTCAAAAAAAAGAGAAACCTCAGTTTTGTAATCTCAGGCTGTTTAACCTTTTTCTGCCTTTATTTCCTTCTCTTTATAAGGAAGATAATAAAAAATATCTAATAGAAATTTAAAGAATAAACTAAGTTTATATATAATAAACAGAGTAAATACTGATGCACAGTAAACATTATGAAGTATTTGCTAGATTGTTTTTTGAGCTCCTATACTATTATTTAATAATGTTATATGCTTCTGGTTCTATCTCCTTTGGTTCTGTACTGTTTCCTTTCACTTTCTGGAGCCTAAGTTCATATCCTGCACTCTCCATTCTCTGTTTTGATAGTCTCTTATTTAAAAATAGACTCTACTGTCAAGGCTTCAAATACCATTTTGTGCAGATGATGAATAAACCTAAAACTCTAGTTCTAGCCTTTCTCCTGAATTCTCTCTTTTACTCTATTGAATCATTCCAAAAGAATGCCTTACCATGGTCTTAAACATAATGTCTCAATGTTAATTAGTTGTCTTACCCTTTGACATTGGCCAATATCATGATTTCTTTTTCATTCAGGCTTTCAATTTCAGCTATGCCTTCAATTTCATCTATGCCTTCTCCCTTCCCAACCTAACCAATTATCAGATACTGATTTATTTTAATAATGATTCTCTTATTTAGCTTTTCTACCATTCCTACTATAGTTCAAAATATTAACCTATCTCAACATCTACACCTAACTTATCCTCCTTTCAATCCTGGCATCTGATGCTGACTCATCTTAAAGTAGGAGTGTGGATCAATCATTTATCAGTTTGAAAGTGTAATAGTTTTCTATTGCCTATAGGAGTAAATCCTATGCAGCAGAATTTAAACTCCATAAAGGGAAGGATTTTCATGTATTTTGTCCACTGCTGTAACTCAGTGCCTAGAAGAATTCTAGGCACGTAGTAGTTAACTTGATAAATAAACCCTTATCCTGACATTCAGGGACTTTCATAGTTTGCCTTCAAACCTCTCTTACAATGCACAAACCTCTAATTTAGACTGATGAATTTGTTCCTTTTCTCTGAATATAATGTAGATACACTCTTCTTGGTCCATTTGCTATTAGTCATCTACTCTCCACTTCCAATCAGACTACCTTTCTCCTATCTTTGTAAGTCCTTTTTGCTTTTCATGGACCAGTTAAGTCCCAAGGTATCTGCTTAATCTGTCTTGACCAATTGATCTATGCTAATCTCCATCATCCTATAATGTCTATAGCAGTTAAAACTTACATTGTTTATCTTTTACTGGACAAATGCCCCTTCTCCCCAAATAAATACACTCTGTCTGAGGCTATGTGTGCCCTTTGGCATCTTCTGCATGATAAGCGTTCCACTAACTCTCGCTAGCAACTCTCATCTTCTTATACTCAAATAACCTGAAATACACTTTAATAACTTCATTTCGTATAACATTCTATTCTTCAGACTCAATATTGCAAACTGAATAAAAGACTTGATTCCTTGAGTGTCTGATGGAAAAATGTAGGCAGAGATTGAGTTACTTAAGATCTGCCCAATTTTCATCTATTGTTCTTTCCATTAAGCCAAATTAGCTGTCCTTCTTTATCTGACTAGTAATAAAAAGCAGAAAAATCAGGCTTTAAGGCCATTTAAGAATGTTTGCCTTCCTTCCGTTTTGGATTTCTAGGAATATTTCAGAAAGCTGTGGTTGTTACAAAAACTGGGGGAAGATTTTACAATGGCAAGTACTGTGAGGTGAACGCCTGAACTAAGGGATCAAAGTTAACATCACTAGTAGGTGACAAGGGCACATCATCCCTTCATTGTTATTTATGACCAAAATAGATAAACTGCACCCAATCATGAGACTATATCACACAAATCCAGAATGAGGAACCTGCCACAAAATGACTGCTTAGTGCACTTCCAAAGTGTTGAGGTCATGAAAGACAAAGGAAGACAGGACTGCCACAGATGGGAGGAGGCTAAGACCTAACAATTCAGTTAATCACTGTGGTAGTTAATTAAACACAGTGTAGGATTCTGAGCAAAATTCTGGACCAGACAAGGGACATTAATAGAAAAACTGGCAATATTTAATAAGATTTACAGATTGGTTTTTATTATTATATTAGTGTTGATTATCCAGGTTTTAAAATTTTTTGTTGACGCAGAGTCTTACTCTGTTGCCCAGGCTGGAGTGCAGTGTCATGATCTCATCTCACTGCAACATCTTCCTCCCAGGTTCAAGTGATTATCCTGCTTCACCCCCGGAGTAGCTGGGATCACAGGTATGCACCATCAAGCCCGGCTAATTTTTGTATTTTTAGTAGAGATGGGTTTTCACCATGTTGGCCAGGCTGATCTCGAACTCCTGGCCTCAAGGAATCTGCCCACCTCGGCCTGCCGTGCTGGGATTACAGGCATGAGCCACTGCACCCGGCCCAATTGTCCAGTTTTGATAACTGTAATTTGATTATGTAAGTTATTAACATTAGGGGAAGCCAAGGGAAGTGTATATAGGAACTCTACTATTGTGTAACTTTTCTATAAATCTAAAATTATTTCAAAGTAAACAGTTAAAAAATTGAGGGGGTGGGGAATTCTATATTCTTGCATTTAAGAAATTGTCAAACTTGAGAGTCACATCAATTGTTTTCATTTGCCAATATGATCACTTTAACCTTTATAATGTGCGTGTAATGTGGGATCCCTTTCAGCATGTGGAGGGGTCATTAGCTGTGGAAGGCACACAGGATAGACAAGAAAAATCTGGAGAAACGATACTCAGTGACATACAGCATTAATTCAACAGACATGCCAGGTAAGTGCTAAGAACACAACTATGAACAATGTAATAGACTTCTGGCCTCTCAAAGATTTCAGTCTTATTAATAAGGAAGATAAAATCAGAAAGTCTGCTTTATGGGGTTTGTTGTTTTTGCAAAAATCAGAAGATGGACTTCTTAGTATAAGTCAGTGAGGGCATAGAGACTTGTGTCAAAAGAAGAAATTTGTTAGAAAAATTGGAGAAGGCATTCAAGTTGGTAAGGCAGTAGTGTGTTTGTGTGTGTGTAAGAGAGATTGAGTGTGGTGTGTATGGTGTGCTGTTGATGTGAACCATTAATAACACACTTGTAGGCAAGAAAAGGCTGAAAGGTGATTTACAGGAGAAATGTAAATCGAAGGTGTAAGGGGGACAGACTGAAAGGAAAGAGTGAAGGGAGGAAAGGTAGAAATGAACACAGTTAAAGTAATTTAATAATACCACTGAGGCCACTGGCCTAACTGCAAAGAAGGCAAGACGGTCACAGGGGAATGAAAGCCTCCTCTAAGTGTGATTTCAGAAGTTGAGGGTGAAGAGGGTAGAGGAAAAGATTGGGGATAGGAGATACACAAGAGCAAAACATCAGATTGGGGACTGCTGCAGTGGGGAATGGAACATGAACGCCGTGTGGAAGGAAGGGTAGTAGCCGCCTACAAGTGGTAAAGGAGAGCATCCGGGTGGTACCCAGGCGGCCAGGAGCACGCTGGGGTGCAGCCGGCCCAACCCGACCCAGAAGGGCTGGCGAATGGGGGCGCCTGGGCCAGGCGCTGGGTCGGGAAGGTTGCGGGGCAGAGGGGGAGGTGTGTGCTGTGTTTGGTGATGTCATTGCAAGTCAGTGAGCAGTGAAATTTAACACCGCCGGATTTGCTTGGCTCCTCTTCTTCCAGGCAAAGCAGCCGGCGGCAGTCCATGCTGAGCGCCTGCAGTTGCCACCGGCACCCTCGCACCAACTTGATTTCCGAAGTGGGTGTGTGTGCTTGTTTGACAAACGTTCGGGCGCGGGCTGTTTCCAAGGACTTCCTCCCCCACTTCATCTCCTTCCCTACCCCCACCCCTTTCTCCTCCCAGGCCCAAAGCAGAGGACTCCACTGGAGTCACAGAGTCGCCTTTGAACCGCAAGTGAACTCGAGTGCTGCACTCGCAGCCCGGCTCCCGCTGCTGCTGGCGCCCCGTGGCCTCCCAGTGAGGTTTACCTCCTCGCCATCCCTCCCCGGGGAGCGCAACCCTGGGCTCGTTCCTTACCGAGCCAGGCAGGGAGCTAGGAAGCCTGTCCTCCCCATCGGGTGCTATTTCCTACCTCTCCCGACTTCAACCCCCACTCTTTTTTTCTTGTTGCGGGTTTGGAGCAACATTTTCATGTGATTTTTTTCCCCCTTTTTCATGGACAGTACCTGCACCCTAAGCAGTTCAGAGTTGGCTTCTGTTTTCCGTTAGCGCTTTGCTGCACGGACAAATGCATACAAATGCATTTAGGAGCCCACAGGACAAGGCATGGAAAAGTCTCCCCCACGGCAAAAACGTAAGTAGCCCACCTGCCTGGGTAGGGTAGGGGTTAGACCAACCCCTCTCTCCACCCTCTGGTTCTACTAAGTCTGATGAAGATCTGCGGTCCGGCTCCTTGGCACTTTTTGGTGTTAGGAGCGGGCGAGTATCCGCGGTATCTTCCCCTTGTCTTTTCAATTTGTAAAACACCGAGCTTGAAAGGATGCCTCATGCCAGCGGGTCTCACACAGTTTATGCTAAAGCCATCTTGTGGCTCGAGAGGACAAGCTCGCTGGCACGAGTCCCAAAGCCCAGGGCCTCCGCTCCCGAAGCTCCGGAGCTGGGCTCCGATGATCTCCCCCTGCTCCAGCTCCTGCTGCCCTCTTGCGCCCTCCTCCCCTTCTCCTTCTGCAGTGCCTGGGAAAGTCCTGCTTCCCGGTGATACTTCTCAGGGCGTCCAGCCTGGTGATTGCTGTGATGCTAGAGGTCCCCCAGGGTAGGTGTGCACAGACTGGACCACTGGACACAGGAATGAAGCAGGGTCGCCCATTGGGGGAGGGGGCGTCGGGGCGCTGCTTTACTAATCCCCTCTTGTTAAAAGACCAGCATTGCCCATCCAAGCCGAGACTGCGCCCAGATTACTGCTCTGTCACTAGGGAAGTGGCACTCGAGGCAGGGACTGGGGAGGAGAGCAGGACACGGGGGCGGGCCTGCCCCTCCTTGGGAGGTTTAGGGCAGGTCCTGACAGGCACCCCACCTCCCCTTTGGGTGCTGTACCTGCTCCCACGTCTGTACTGGGAAAAGGGCGTGGACCAGGGGTTGCGTGGCTTTGGCCGGACGCCCTGGTCCCCCTGGAAGAGGTCAGTGGGTTACACAAGTTTGCTTCTGGCCCCTGGGTGAGAAGGGTGAACGCGGCTGTGGAAGTCTGCAGAGAGGCTGCCTCTCAGGAGGGTAGGTAGGAGGAGGGTAGGGAACAAAATTGACCGTGTCAGCTGAGGGCAGGCGGAGGAGGGGTGCAGAGAAAGGGAGCCTTGTGGCCGTGTTTGTGTGAACATGTGCTTCCCAGCCGCGTGCAAGCCAGCCTGGCTGGGGCTTGCGTGCGCGCTCTCCTCTGACCCCTGGAAACCTTGCTGCTGGGCTTCCAAGCTCCCCAGATGCACCTCCACGCACACCCCCATCCCCATGAAACAGTGAAGAGGAAACCTCCCAACCTCCGCAGCCCTGCGCGGTGCTGGACGCTGGGGAGTCCCAAGAGCTAGTAGAGGTCAAGCTCTGCGGGTTGCCTTCTCAGAGCGGCTTAGGCAGGTCGCATGGGGTTCCCAGGCAGGAGGTTTCCCGCTGCCACCGTTCTCAATAAACATCCCTCTGTGTGGACCAGCCTGGAGAGCAAGTCCGGGCTTGGAGCGGATCCTGCGGAACTGTCAGATCTTCCCGCTGACCTGTCAGATCTTCCTGCTGACCAGGGCGGGTGCAGAGGGGCTCTAGCCCTGCTGCCCTGGAGACTCCGGGAGAGGTGGAGTGGCGCCCTCCACCTCCTGCCCAGCCAGCCTCTGCGTGCTGCCCTCGCTGCCATTCTGCCCCGAGGGCTTTCCCTCTGCCACAGCGCGCGGCCCACGCTGGTGACTAACACTCCCCTTGGTAGTTGTGACCAACCTCGTGGGTTAAAGCAGATCTGCTCCTGGGCTCTGTCTTGTCTGGCTTACACTTCCCTTCCAGATGCTCCCAGAAAAGGCCCTGCATAAATTCTTCGGCAGTTTGGGGTTTGTAAATTGGGTCCAGATGATTGGGGGGAGGGAGGTAGAGAAACCAAATAGAATGAATTACACCGGAGGAACTTCTGAAGAAAATTTATACAACGGAGAATGGGAAGAGAACCCTTGTACAGAGACGTGGGGATGAGTAGCAGGTTCTGGATGAAGGTGTTTGTCTCCCATGACCAGTAGAGACCTTGCAGCCCTTGGTTGTCTCATAATATCTAATGCGTTCTATTACAGGAGCCATTGGGGATGGGCTGCAGATAATTAAGGGCAATTCATAATTACATCAGATTACAGAACTCACAGCTCCAACCACATACATGTAAGCTTGGGAAAGATAGTTATTGATTGGGCTGAGAAAATTCTTTCTAGAAAATCCAGTTTTCATAAATAATTCTAAATTTTTCAGTTTGAAAAATAACCACCAACCCTTCAGAGTTTGAGGCTGGAGGTGGGGGTGGGGGGTGGATTTGAAAGAAGCAGCTGATTATGATGTAAGGCCACTTACAATCCCTGATGAAATCCCTGAGTTTTATTTTCCTTTTGTGGTGATGTTGTGTAAGAGAGGGAGCGCCTCTTAAAATCACAATTCTGATTAGTCACCCCAAAACATTTCCAGTTTAAAACTGGATCTTTAAAGACACTTTCTTTCATGGGGTCTTTTATATAGGTTGCCTAATGTGAATTTGTAGAATTAATAAAAGGAAATGAAATCCCAAAGTCAGCTTTAGATACCTTGATTTGACACAGTTATCAGAAGGTCTTCCAGGCAGGCTATTGTGATAATTAAAGACTTTCATAACCAAAAAGGATTTTTTGAATCAATTTCCTAGATGGCATGAAATTCTATTTTTTAAAGTTGCTTAGTTATCTTTGTGTTCAAATGTTTAAAATAAACTGATGTCTCAGGGAGAGGAAATGTAATTTATGGAAAGTACTTTTGAGTGTCATTCAGACATTCTGCTTGGTAATTTGTGAAACTCAGAATAAAAGTAAATTTTATTATGGGAATTAGAATAGCTGTGCTAATTTCCTCAACATGCCTTGCAACTATGACTTATTTTAGAATTTGCAACTCTAAGTGAGAAGTAAAGACAATTTTATTTTCGTTCTCATAAAAAGCTAACATTATTCTGTCATTTGCTTATTCATCATTCACTAATGTTTTTATTCAGCACTTGTTTACTGAGCTCCAACTATGTGCCCAGTGTGGTTCTAGGCAGTAGGGATACAATGATTGAGTATAACAGATCTACAATTGCTACCATCCCCATGTGCCCAGTCTAACAGAGGAAATAGTAAATGAAACAACCAAATATAACCAAATGAGATAAGGGTATACACATGAGGGGCGCCTAGCAGTCTTGGGTGGGTGGGTGGGTTAGGAAAAGCTAATATTAGAAGGAAAATGTAACCAAAGGAAATGAAATCTAGACTGAGATCATAGTGAAAAGACCATGAAATTTTCGAGACAGAGGAACAATAAAAGGCTCAGAAGTGAGACAGCACAGTAGTACATTTGAGGGCCTGAAAGAAATGAAGTTGGTTGGAGTACACATCCTAGGGAAGAAGTGACTGGAACTGGAGCTGGAGAGATAAACAGAGACAGATTCTGAAAGGCCTTTAAACCATGTTTAACAAGTAGAGGTTGGGGAGACTTGACTTTTCTTGATTTGGGGATCAATGCACAGGTAGAAGATGCCAGAGAAGTATGTATTTGTTGAAACTCAGGGCCACCTGATAGTTTCATTGACTGAAAATTCTCTGATTCGTTAATTTATTTGAAAATCTCTATCTAACATTAGTATGTACCAGGAACTTTACTAGGCTGGGCAATAGTTTAACATTCTCTGTGGTATTACTAGGCCAGACTAGTTTAAGATGTATTTTTCTTCCCTCCTACTAATTGGACTCTAGACACTTCGATTATATGAAGTTCTTAAGCATTTATCTCCCTTGTACTGCATGTATTGCTTGAATACTTGGAATTTAACCAAAAAGTCTACAGATTGAGTACTGCTTATCCGAAATGCTTGAGACCAGAAGTGTTTTGAATTCTTAATTTTTTCAGATTTTGGAGTATTTGCGTATATATAATGAGATATCTTAGGGATGGGACCCAAGTCAAAACACATATGTTTCATGTGTACCTTGTGAACATAGATGGAAGTTAATTTTATATAATATTTTTAGTAATTTTGTGCATGAAATGAGGTTTTAACTGTGACCCATAAGGTCAGGTGTAAAATGATTCTAGTATGGCATCATTTAGGCACTCAAAAATTTTCGGATTTTGGAGCATTTAGGACTTTGGATTTTCAGATTGGAGTGCTCAACCTGTAGTATGCTTCACATTGGTTTAGCTATATAAGTACCAACTGAGTTGAATTAATAGTCTGAACAATTCATTGTGAGTAAATTAGTGACAGTACTACTTTGCTCCCTGAAGCATCCAACTTTATGTACACTGTTTTGATGAAAATTCTTTTTTTCAGTTATTTTGAGAACAAAGAATAGAAATTTTACTATTTCTGGACCTTAGTAGCTAGTAAAGAGCAAAATCTGTAAAGCTGTCATGACTTAGAGAAGTTTTTGGCATGTAAATGTAGTATGGTGGAGATTGTTGAAATTATTGATGTATATCATGTGTGTGTGTTTGTCAGATTAGTTCACCATTGTCAGTTGGTTTAAAAGAAGGCCACCAACTCATAAAAATGTTGCCTATTCACAAGATTTCACAAGTGCTTCTTACTAGTATAAATGGAATCTATGTAGGAATGAGCATCTGTAGCCTGAAGACATATGTTATAATACCTAAGAGTCTCATGGGTACCCTAAACAAAAAGATTTATCAGATTCCCCTAAAATAACTTGGATCCTTTGGATAAAGAGGAAGTTGAATAGCTCTAAGAATCATCTAGGAACAATGCCTGGGATGGATATTATTCATTGACATGTTCTGAGTATGGTCTTTGGATATCTATCCATCTTCTGCCTTATCCTCTTTAGGCCTTTCCCCTCACATATGTGGTTATGTTTGGACTGTGACTGATGTCAAACTGAAAATGTGACTAGCAGCCAGACTCATGCAGGGTATTTCTTATTTTGTTAGATACCGATATCACGGGTTATATTTTTTGAGCCTTTATTGTTTGTTACCATATTGTTGACTTCTTTTGAACATGGTCTGATTTTGTTAAATGTCTGAGTATATGTACTTCTATAACTTCGTATTAATGACACATGGTCCACATATACAAACCAGTGAATGAAAACAATCATGCGTCGAATATTTGAAAAATGTTCGTTTAATATACAGACAAGACTATTTGTGGGAGTAAACTAAATATATGAATGAATTAATAACTCAGTAGATTATTTTAGGTTACTTAAATAGTATTTAACCAAAACTATAGGAAGACCTTTATAGTTTTGTGGTTAAAAAACAAGCCCTTTATATATTTTGTGTGTGTGTGTGTGTGTGTGTGTACAAATTTGCAAATTACTTAGCAAAATGTTATATATATTTGTATATAACATTTATGTATGTTATATATATACACACATACATATATATATATTAAACATTTTGCTAAGTAGTTTTATAATTTGCTTTTTGTCTTTTAATGCCAATATACTAATGGCATTCCATCATACATGCAAATTACAGGATTTTATATTTGGAATGTAAAACACAAAAACACAAAATTAGTATTATGTCATCACATAATAGATGAGTCAGCTAAGACCCAGAAGAGGACAAATAACAGCTGCTTTCCTAGAGGACTCTACCATCTACTGCTAATGTGGAAACTTGATAAGTTTTATTTGTTTAGGAAACGTATAGTAAATATAATATCATAAGGGGGAAAATCCAAAGAAACAAACAAACCTAGTCCAACAGACATTTCCCAAGAATCTTGGATTCATTAAATAGTTTATACAATGGCAGAATTTGGTTCTTTATCAAACTGACTATGCCCATGAAACTTGATCCTTTCTCTGCGAGCCCACTTCAGAGACAATAAAGTTAAAATGAAAATTAAGGAAAAAAAGATGAAGGCTTCCATATATGCTACTGTAGCAGATTTTTAAAAATTCTATTTCCCTTCGCTCTCTTTGGCCATCTAACTAAAAATACCTGTATTTTATTTTACTTTTTCCAACTGTTAAAAGAATCAAGTCCATAAGGAAAAAGTGAATTCCTCAGTCATTGGGAGATAATACTTCTGATTATTTCCTTTTTAGACATATTTACGGTCAATTTCATGTAACACATGGGTACACTAGAGATAAAGATGAAGACCTGCTGCTTGCTCAGACATTTACTTTTATAAAAGGCCTTATGGAGGTATAATAAAGTCACAATTAATGTATCAAAAGTACAGAGATAGGGGAAAAATTCATTCCCCTTTAGAAATGATGGGAAACTTCATGGAGCAAGTATTGATTTAATTAGGCTTTGTTTATACTTAAGAATGACAGGTGCAGACTGGGAGGGCATTTCAGACATGTACAGGTCTTTCCAGGGAATGCAGAATAACTTGGTATGGCTGGAACTTTGGAGATATCGGGGTAGTGGGGTCCATATTACTAAAAAAGGAAATTGAAGCTGAATAATAGGGGCCTTGAATGCCTTGTAAGAAACTCTTCCTGTTCTTTTTCAGTTGGCTATTAGTTTGGGTTGCAACTAGGCAAAAAGAAAGAGAATATATTTCAGTCATTGATCTGTACCACTCCATTAGTCATCAGTTTTCATACATAGGTACATTTAAGTAAGTTATGGCTCAACTGATTTGTCATAATCCCCTAGGATCACCTTTCTAAAGGATGATGTTTGATGTGTTCAGGTTTTCCTGCCTCATACCAGGAATGGACTTGTTAACATGTTTATTTCCATTTTTCTCCACTGAGGTCATTGGGGAAGTTTATGAGTCTGCTGAATTGCTAAATGAATAGTGCTGGCTGTTGTACTCATCATTAGTTATTTTTAAAAGAAAACTACCTGTTGGGCTGTTTCTATGCATCTGAGTGAGGCTGATTACCTTGGGCAGGTGAGACATGCTTCCACTTACATTGAACTTTCTACTTAAGACAGCATAATTCAGATGCACTATCCTTCAATCACTGTAATCCTAAGTAAGCAGTTTTCTAGTCTCACTGATATGTATTCTGACAGTTATATGTTGAAATATAAATTTGAAAGGTAAATAGCCTCCTTAGTCAAACTTTAAGTCACATTAGGATACCTCCTAGAGGGCACAGGCATCATTTTAATCTTGCACAATGGTCTTCAACCTTGTTTACACATAAGAATCACTGGAAAATGTTTTAAAATGTCTGTTCCATGGACATATTAAAGTCAGAATCACTGTGGGGCAGGGAGGGAAAGATCCAATTATTAGCAGTTTTTAAAACTTCCCAGGTAATTCCACTGTGCATCCAAGGACTGAAAAGATCCCAAACAGATGGACTTTATATCATCTCTTGAGGCTCATTTATTTTAGAGTGGTCCTCAGAATGTAGTCCCAGATCAGTAGCATCAGTATCACCCAGGAACTTGTTATAAATGTATATTTTTGAGCCCCAGATCTACTTAGTCAGAAATTCTGGGGATGAGGCCCAACGATTATTAACAAGTCCTTCATGTGATTCTGATCACACTAAAGTTTGAAAACCACTGGCCTAGTGCAGCAGGAAAGGATTTGAAAAGGGCCAAATAATATTTTAGGGTCATGGCATGTTATAAAATTATATACCTGTGATTTTAAGCCAAAGTGAAATCTATTTATATGTATTTTAACAACATTGTAAATATAAACACAGTGAATGTTCTAAATAGTTTTTTCTCAGAGTTTGGTACACATAACAATCTGCATTAGAATCACCCAGTTAAAATGTATGCCTCCTGGATATCCACCCCAAATTTTTGAATCATAATCTGAATTAGCAATTCAGCAAACTCATAAACTTCCCCAGTGACCTAAGTGGAGAAAAATGGAAATAAACATGTTACCAAGTCCATTCCTCGTGTGAGGGGCCCAGAATCTGCATTTTTTTTTACAAGTTCCTCAGGTGAGTCTAACATTTGGGAACCATCCATCTAAATGAATAATATAAGAATGTTTTATGGGCCTCATTAAAATATATGGTTTACTTATTTATCCATATCAGTTGAAATTTCTGCAATGATTCAGTTGATTTGTTTGTAGAGTTAGTGACAGTTGTTAGGTATTCTATTAAAGCCTTGTTTCATAAGAGCTGTGCTCTGGACTGAGTACAGCCATAGAATGTTCATTTTCAAAATTATTAACAAAGGATAAGTACCATTTTAATACAAATGAAATTTGTGTTTCATTATAAATAGTCCAATTTTATATTTGTTGGCTTAAACTTTGTAAAAAGATCTTACATTAAGAAGCTCCTTATACTAGTTGATAAAGGTAAAAAACATCTTATTAGTAATAAATAGAAAATGTACCAATTACTACTAGCACATCAGGAATTTAATAAAAAGGAATTAATTGTTTATAGGCAGCTCCATAATCACTTTTTGCAGAACTGCATTTTGTAAATATATTATTTGAACAGTCCCTGGGTTAGAATAAAAAACAGAAGCAGGGTCTATATTAGCAAAATTAGGTAATGAAGTATTTTCAGCAGGCTATCTCTTTTCAAAATTATTTCTACAATTTTCATTTTGGAGGTATATACAGCCAATTATGAAGAATATTCAAAATCTATTAAAAGTTTGGTTATACTAACAATGTCACAAAACATTTTTGCTTAGATAGCTCATCAATACAAATGAACACTTTAAGTTGTAGTGATTGGGTATTGTGCTCACAGCTACTGTTAATCCAAATGCTCAATGTTGACATCTACACACCATTGCTATTTTAAAAGCCAAAGAATCATGAACCTAGCACCAGTGATTAAAGTATGACATTCAAATGGCTTTCACATATAACCATTAATTTAAACAAATGAATAACTGTTTCTATTATAATCACTAGAGTTAAAGAACTGTAATTTACATTATTTTTGTGGAAATTTCTATTACTTTGTAGGAAATTGCATATATTGTAATTTAACATAATATATGATGATAATACCACCTATACTAGTTCATATTTGTTGAATGTGTCCCATGTGCCAGGTACTATTTTCTGTGCTATACATGAACTTTTGACGTTAATCTTCAGAAAATCTTGAGATAATTTTCACAGATAAAGCAACTAAGGCATAGAATGATTCAAAACGTGTGCCCAAGTCACATAGCAGATGGCAAAACTGGAACTTCACTTCAGAGCCTTTGCTCTTAACCACTATCAATATTAAAATATCATGCTATTTCAAATAATAGTTCAATTATTAATCTTACATGGACTTTGTTTTGGATTTTGTATGATTGTAAGTATCCAGTTTTTCCCAAATGCCTTTTTCTTTTCCTAGGAAAGCATTTCTTCATTTTATCATACTATGTGTGGCTGGCGTTATTCATGCACAAGAACAAGGTAAGAAAATTACCTTTTAATTTATTTGCTTGCTTAAAAATTCTACATTCTACTTCCAGACAGCAAAAGTGCATAACTTTTAACTCATCATAACCTTAATTTCAACATTAAACAATAACAAAAATTCCACCCAGTACCATGAGAATGTAAGGTTAAAGAAATCAATTTTGAGGGGGGGTGAATATGACCTTTAAGAAATTACTCATATCTTCTGTCTGTGAAATTGCTTACATTTTTAAGCAAACTCTATAAAAGAGAAGTTTTGTACAATAAAAAGGCTTTGCTTGTGACTTCATTTTAAGTGGGAGTTCTTGGGGGTGGCAAACTGACTGAATTACCTTTGCACTTCTTGATACAACAAAAGCATATAATAAATGTTCCGTCTAGATTTGCATCATTAAGAAACCAAATGGAATTTGTATACTAGTGGGCTTAGGATTTTATTTAATTCAAATGGGGAGGTTTAGAATATAAACCTAAACCTGTTTTGTTTGTGCCTGCTAGCTAATTACTCTGATATTATGATGATAGAGTTTCAGGAGTCTATATATACCCTAATTCATTCATTTAAACATAATTAAGTATTTTCTATTTCCTGTGTAATATCCTATTGCCAATGATTGAAAATGTAAATAATATAATGTCTCTAGCATCAAAGTGAAAAAAATGCCTTTGTCAAAGGTAAAAAAACATACCAAAGTCAAAGAGAAAAATCCGAGAACTGTGCTGGACCTACGGATAGTAATACCAAGGCCTCAGTTTTTTGTTTTTGTTTTCTCGTCTACCTTAAAGGTAGCAAAGCGCTCCTCTGCACAGGGCTGCCAAATCATTAGTTCTGACAGAACCAAGTTTTCAGTTCAGTGATCAATTTGATGAACCCCTTGTCAGTTTGATCAATTGATCAAATAACAGTAAGAAAAAGACAAGTAAACCAATTATGAATGAAATATGTGCAAGGTAGAAAGAGGGCAAAAAGGAAGAGTGGTACTCTGGTTGACCAAATTGACAAGTAGATACAGATAAATATTCTTTCAAATATCACATAGATGAATTAAAATATTTCTTGGAAGACATTTTCTAAATCTCTAATATGGGAAATGATAATGATTAAATTAAGTAACTTCATGATTCTTGACCAAGACATTTATGTTACTTCATTTCACTTGAAGTAGCCATGAAGAGGAGAAAAACTCTCCCTCAATTTATTGTTATTATCACTGTTACTGTTTCAGAGAACTTACTCTGAACTACTAGTCACTGTGCTAGTAGAATATGCATTTTCTTCACTACTGCCTTGTCACAGGGTTTTGTAATTATGGCCATGATAGAATCGCTGAAAGTAAGATTAAGGAGAATAGGTAACCACCTCCAAGTAACAGCCTAATGAATGGAAGAACCAAGATGTGAACTCATATTTTGCTTGCAAAGTCTACAAATTCTTTAAAATTGAGGCTCCTAAGCCACAGAGAAGATAAGGAGAAAAAGAATAACAATTACTAATTAAGTATGTGTTTTGTAACATGTCCTTTGCTGGTACTTTACAAATATTATTCTAATCATCATAATGAACCTGCAGAGTAGGTATTATAGATTAAGAAACTGAGGCTCAAAGAAGGGGCTCACCTACAGCTTAGACTTGAATCTATCTCTGAAGACAAAACTCTTTCCCTTAAACTTCCTCTAGCTTCACAGTTGTCAGACACTGGCATTATGAGTTTAATAATTCACCAAATGTATTATCATCAAAATATTAGAAACCCAAGCAAAGAAAGATATAGGGAAAATCAAATATTGATGAACAGATTTTTTAAAAAATGTAAAACCAACAAAAGGAGTAAATGAAAGAAACAATATATTTCTTTCACTTTTAAGATTTTATTTTTAGAATATAAAATATATTCTTTTATTTCAGGGCAAGCATCATAATTTTCAATCTTATACACCTAAAATTTTATTGCTGATTCTTAACAAAAAGAAAAATCCTTTAGAAAACCTCTCAGACTTTAGAAAACTGGATATTTTTGAGGACAAAAAAGAAATGGAAATAGTATAATATCAGAAACTTAGAAACACCTTTTTCCTAAAAGAAATTTTCTGATTAAATTGGCATGATGCAATATATAACATCTATGCAAGAAACTAGAAAACCATTATCAGAAAAATTGTGTTTTTATAATGATCATAGATATCATTTATATTAATACTGCTGAATATGTTTATTTGAGTGAGATATTATCTTAAGTTAGACTTCTCAGAAATAAATATGTACTTATGAGATGTTTCAAAGCTTAAGTATATCAAAGAATTACAAGTACTGTACAAAGTTTAAATGTCAACTTGTATGAGAAAACATATATCAAAAAGCAATATCCTTTCCCCTTACCCACTCCTAATATCCTGTGCCCAAACTCTTTTAGCACCTTCTTTTGGTTTTTACATCTATATTTAATACTATAATGTGTTTAAATATTATGTTGACTTCCTATTATTAATGATGAGGATTTAACATTTCTATACTATTCTCTGTGTCTTCTTTCCTCCTTCTATTCTCTTAATGTAGTTTTATCACATTTTTGGTTAAATTAATATTCACAGTGTAGCTTATTATGACCATGTGCATTTTTTAAATCAGTGAGCCATGTACATTTATGTTTTTCTTATAACTATTATGGGAATGCCTCATTTTTTTGTTTGCTTTATGTTCTACGTCACTATCACTAAATCTCATATATTTTGAAATATATTTCCCCCAAAACACACTAAATACTCTAGAAATTTGACTTTTTTCTTGGCGATTTTCTTTTGCATGCTAAAATCCTGCTCTGCTATCGATCAGTAGTTCTCTAAGCTTCCAGTAGAGCTGATATCTGTGTTAGATGGAGTTTCTTGGAACTCTTGTTTCATTTTTCATAGTCTATTTCCTTACTTGGGTGGATCATATCATCCAATTGCATCCTGAGAATATGCACTTGGGTGGTGCATGTTTTAGAACATTCCATTTCTGAGTATGTGTTTATTCTCAGGTAGTTCAGGTGAGTATAAAACTTTAAGTTGTAAATATTTTTCTCTCAGAATTTGAAAGGTTTTCATCTTTTGCCTTTATCTGGGTTGCAGACTTGTTAAATCTGATGTTATATTAATTATTGATCCTTTGTATGTGACCTTTTAATTTCCCTTTTAATCTTTTAAGATCATCTATTTACCTTCAATGATTTGGAATGTTACAAGAATCTGTTATGGTACAGGTGTTTTACAATTCATTGTGCTGGGCACTTAGTAGGCCTTTTCAGTGTGGAAGCATCCTTAAATTTCTGGGAATTTTCCTGTGGTTTTTCTTTTTCTTCCTGATATATTTATTTTCTCTTTCTTCAATAACTTTTAAATATCAAATCTTTAGTATTGAGCTCTTTATTTTCTTATTTTTAGATCCTATTTTCCATCTTTGTTTTATGTACTACTTTATATGAGATTTTTCATCACTTACTATTTCAAATATTTTAATTTTTTATTTCTGCTGTGTTTACATTTTTAAGTGCTTTTTCACTGAGACTGGTCCTTCTTCTTTTTTTAAAAACATCCTGTTCTCATTTCTTTGATGCAGTGTCTACTCTTATCTCTCTAAGGATAAGAATGATGATTATTTTCAACTTTTCTTCTGCTCTCTGCATTGTCTTTGTTCTAAACTTTTGTATTGGTCCATCTTTTATGTTGGAGAGGTTCTTTATAAGTATGTGGCATTTCTATTATCATCTAAAAGACACTGACTGTGTGTGGGGCTCATGCCTATAATCCCAGCACTTTGGGACGCCAAGGGGGGTGGATTACCTGAGGTAAGGAGTTTGAGACCAGCCTGGCCAACATGGTGAAACCCCATCTCTACTAAAAAATACAAAAAAAAAAAAAAAAAATTAGCCAGGTGTTGTGGCACATGCCTGTAATCCCAGCTACGTGAGAGACTGAGGCAGGAGAATTGCTTAAGCCAGGTAGACAGAGGTTGCAGTGAGCAAAGATGGCACCACTGCATGCCAGCCTGGCTGACAGAATGAGACTCTGTCTCAAAAAAAAAAAAAAAAAAAAAAAAAAGTAAGACACTAAAAATATGTCTGACAACTGTTTGCATGAGTAGACTAGTTAACTGAGATGTTTCACAAAGAGGATGATCAAGCAGAGACCTGTCTCACTATTTTGTTAGGCTACACATGTCTGAGGCTGCAGAACTTCTCTAGAGAAGGATCCTCCAATGTCCTACGTGTAGAATATAATCCTGGTTGCCACTGTTATTACAGTTAAGTGATACAGAGGTTCTTGGGTTGGTGGAGGGGAGGCTTGTCTCACAATTTTGTATGTCAGTTTTAACCGAATCCTTTCTCCATATGTTGCTTCCCTTCCATTTTCCTCTATGATTGACTTAATGCTTCTGTGTCATTAACTTTTGGTCTCCTTTATTCTGGAAGCTTCTTGAACAAACTTTCAATCCTCCACCCTCATATATCCCCAACCCCCAATTTGAAGCCTCAATGCTGAATTCATTGATTTGGTGCCTTCAATTCTCGAGACTTTTCAGGACTTTGCAATATGAATCAGCCTGCCTGTTACTAGCATTTGCCTCTGTAAGCCCTTAGGTTCAGTTTTTTCAGCTCTGGTAATTTCTTCATGTGCTTTTCATTTTCTAAAAATTTGTTGATCTTTTTTGTCTGCTGTTGTCTCTTCTACTCATTAACTTTGTCCATGTAGTTTTAAACCATGTTTCCTTATTACCATGTTAGTAAGATTTTAAGAATGAGAAGAAATAAGCATTTATGTGATCTGTCATGGTTTCAGTTAATTCCCTTAGATTTTAACACAGCTAGGAATAAACATTTTAAGTACATTTAATTAATGTAAATTGTATATATTTTTATGTCCAAGTTTTAGATGTAATCTAATGAATAAATGATTCTATCTCAAGAAAAATTAATTATGTAAGCTTGAGTTTTCTGAGAGTTTGACAGATGTAGACGCCTTTTTTACCTGATATGTGTATTTTCCTTATTGCTTTTCCTATGTTGGTGGGCTGGCTGCCAGTGAGATATTGGCATAGCTACCACACTTCTCTATGATGAGTTGCACCATGCATAATGTGTAACTAATTCTTAACATGCACATCTTTCTCAGGTTCATGATCTCTAGGTGTGAAAACCACATGTGTAAAAGTCTATGTGTAGAACACTCATCTCGAAGAATTTCCTGTAGAAATTAATCTGAAATGTGTTTATTGTTAACAGAAGCAGTTCATTGTAGCTGCAGTAACTTCAAGTCCTTTCTGCCAAACACTTGTATGGGCACTTAGCCAAAACTTTTATACATAGCTTAGAGCTTCATTTTTCATTTTATAAATAAACTTGCATTTATCTCTTTATACGGAATAGTTGTGCTATTTGAACTAAGAATACTTTAAAGAAATGATTCCCACCTTTAACATACCCAGTGTGACAGTGGTATTTAAACACAGGTGTTCCAGAGCTAGCAGCCTGGAGTTAAGTCCAACTTCTACCATTTATTAGCTAACTGACCTTGAGCAAGTTTCTTAAATACTCTAAGCCTCTTTTTTAACAACTCTAAAGTAAAGAAAATAATAATACCTACTACAAAAGGCTGTTGTGTGGATAAAATAACACAGGTAAAGTGCTTAGCACAGTGCCTGTTACATAAGGATACAATAACTTTGAGTAGAAAGAGGGAATATTCTAGATCCTTTTCTTTCCCATATCCTCATACTATTGAAAAATTAAAGTTTATTTTAAACAATTTCCTTTATTTCCTTAATTCAGTGAACTGGAGCTACGAAGCTGTATTTGAGTCTTGATTCTGATATTGATGATGTGGCTGAGACTATAAAAAATAATACAAAGTGGATATTGGGCAAT
Organism: Sapajus apella; assembly: GCF_009761245.1. Classification (NCBI taxonomy): domain Eukaryota; kingdom Metazoa; phylum Chordata; class Mammalia; order Primates; family Cebidae; genus Sapajus; species Sapajus apella. Next base: position 628,150 of record NW_022436976.1, read on the forward strand.
TATCTAGTTCATTTAGTCAGTTTGGGTAAATTGGCAAGACAAAGAAAAGTGTGTTGATGTCTGTATAATCTTTCTCATTTGCAAATTTGGTGATTTTATTTTAAACAATCATATTTGTTCTTTCCTACAAACTGGAAAGAATATAGCTTTGGCGACTTAGCTGATCAAGACATATGAAAATTTAAAACAGGGAGAATTCATTAAATTTAAGTGCTATGTTATATTAATTTAGTTATTTAATAGTTAGTTAATTCTATAATTTGTTATAATTTATAAAGTGATATAACTCTTTTTATCTAAAAATTTATAACTTTCTTTTAAATCTTTTAAGCTACCAATTACTAAGAAATGTAAAAATCTCTCCATTTTGAGGGGTAAACATAATAATGCTGCTCTTGTTCTTCCAATCTGTGATAGAATTTCATTAAATATTGAGATATAGTGGTTATTTGGTTCTCTGTACTTGTAAAATGAGTATAACCATTGGATCTCCCATATCTATTTCTTTAGGCATATACTGTATTCACCCCAACAGAGTCAACTGATATAGCCAATGAGTTTAGTGTCAAAGACTTGGTTATGACTCATAGTTTTATCCTCTACTAAGACTTAATTTCTCCTTTCTCCCTCCCTCTTTCTTCATCTATTCCCCCTCTCTCCTCCTTCTCCCATCCCCTTTCTCCTTCTCCCTCTTCTGTCTTTTATTCTAACTTGTATTAGCAATATCAGTACTGCTTATTCTACAAGTTTCAAATGAAAGGCAAGTAAGTTTGGGCTGTCTGTGTTCATGTAGAATGTCAGCTTTGTAAGCTTAGAAGACTGATTTTATTAGCATACTGAGAGAGGATCTATTTCTCATTAGTGTTTAACAAAACAACAACAAACAAAAATTGCACTGATGCCTTCAAGGAGAGGTAACACTTGAACTGAGCCTTATAAGATGAATGAAGGTTGGCATGAAGGCATATACTTAGCAGGACTTTGAAAGGATGAAATAAAAAAACAGATAAGCTTTGTTGTGGCAAGAAATTCAAGGAAGAGTAAATATAGAGAGTGGAGAATCCTGTGAAGTGGGCAGATATATCAGTGAAGAAAAAAATCAGTAAGGGGTATATATTAATCTGTTTTCATGTTGCTGATAAAGACATACGCAAGACTGGGCAATTTACAAAGGAAACAGGTTTAATGGACTTATGGTTCCACATGGCTGGGGAGGCCTCACAATCATGGTGGAAGGCCAGAAGGAGTAAGTCACTTCTTACATGGATGGCAGCAGGCAAAGAGAGAGCCTGTGCAGGGAAACTCCCCCTTATAAAACCATCAGATCTCATGAGACCCATTCATTATTGCAAGAAGAGCATGGGAAAGACCTGTTCCCATGATTCAGTCACCTCCCACCAGGTCCCTCCCACAACGTGGGAATTCAAGATGAAATTTAGGTGGGAACACAGCCACACCATATCAGGGTAGTATAAAGTTAGAGAGCTGTCCCAAGACCACCCTTACTTCTGATACTAGCTTCAAGTTAAGGGGTGCCCAAGACTACTCTCAGCCTGGGTAATACTCTAGAAGGACTTACAGAACTTACTGAGATTTGTTAGAGTATTCACTTCAGTGTTATATTCACAGTGAAAGATACAGATTAAAATCAATACAAGGAATGAACTAAGGGTTTAGAGTATCCTGAGAAGAAAGAACAGTAAATACAAATGCCATGAGTTTAAAATTACTTTAATGGGTTTAAGGATTAAGAAAAATACTAGTTTGCCTGGAGCAAAGTTAGGTAAGATGAAATGATAGGAGATGTGATCAGAGAGATAAGAAGGGAATAAATGGCATAGGTGTCTTATACGATGGAAAGCCATTGGAGGATTTTGGTTAGAAGAGTGGCATAATCTACTTTACACTACAAAAAGATAATTCTGGCTGCTTGTGTGGTTGTGAGGCTCTTTACTGAGAGAGGCACTAAAGTAAGAAAAATGAGGTTTGGGGAAAATACATTGAAGTGGAAATGCTTTTGAAACATATAATTTCTATTGGATAAATTCAATAGACAATTGGATATGCAAGCCCAGAAGAGAGGTTTGTGAGTCAGCATATGTGGTTGTTGCAGCCATGGTTTAGATGAAGTCATTATGCCTGGTATTTAGAGTAAAAAGAACAAGGCGTTGTCTTGGTGACACCACCATTTATTTTACACTTAAGAAGCAAATAAAGGAAGGAGATACAGTCATTTCTGCTGTTAAGTAACACATACCTTTCCTAAATTTCACCATGTTAAGAAATTAGCTTTAGAGGATTGCCTGCATGCAAATTCTGCTTCTGCACTTCCTAGTTGGGTGACCTTGGGCAAATAATTTAACTTTTCTGTGACTTACTTTTCATAACTCTCAGATGGTGATAACAATAGCGCCTACTTCATACAGCTATGGTGAGAATTATGTGACTTAAAACATTAAAGTTCTTAGAATAATGCTTGGTACATGGAAATTTAATAAATGCTGCTGTAATTCTTATTATTAAAAAATGTAAAGCACCTAATATAGTGCTGGGTTGACCATCCAGATTCTTTAAATGGTAACTGATTTTCTAAGTGGCATGAACTGGATTGATTTTGTATATAGGGCCACTCACCAAGCAAGCAATTTACTTCAGGCAACATAGTTATTTCCTGTTGTAATCATTGGGAAGGAATATCTAAATTCAACCCCAATTTGTGATTTGGTGATACCCAGGTCCACATATAAATTAAATGTTCAAGAGTCTGACCTCTGAGTGAAAGCCTTTCTTCCTCTTCTCTCCCCTACCCCTATTTTTTTTTTCTACGGTTCTCCTCAACTCAACTCATATGTGCCTCTACCCTTAAATGTTTGCTAGTCTCTCCTTTTAACATCTTGATCAAACACATTTGCTAAGTGTACTCATACTCATGTATGAAAGCTAAAAATTAGGATGACAATTCGATGATTTCACTCCAGGTACCAACTTTCAGGTACCAATTTCAGGCTATCTAGATAGTATTCCTCACTGAGATTTCTGCAGGGCAAAAGTGATTCTGCCATGAATAATTAGTGACATTTGCCAAGGGATATGTGGAGTGGTGTGGGGAATATAATGGCTGAGAGGTTGTATGGTGGCGCAGTCAGAGAATTTGAAGTCATGCTGATTGGGCTCAGAAGCAGCTCAACCATTTATCAGCTGCTTGACCTTGACCAAGTATTTTAATCTCTCTGTGCCTCAGATTTTTCATTTGTGAAATGGGTGTAGACTTTAAACATAAACTTGAAACCAAGAGATATTATCTTCCCACTTCTGCTCTTGGATGTCATACAAAAGGAAAAAAATGAATGAAATAATAACAAATTTAAAAACCATTTTCAGTAAAACTAGGGGACTAATATAATCTGCAAACCCCTAAAATATGCTGAGAAAAGCAGGTGCCACATGGAATGAAGTCAATATTGAGACTCCAGAAAGCACCAGCAAAACCAGACTTTCTGAAGGTGAAAAGCACACCCCAAAATACACCTTTAGCCCTTGTACACAAGTGCTATAAGGTCTGGAGAAGGCAGAAACTGCCAAGGGGCAAGTATAATAAAGAAGCACAGATAATAGTTAAAATGGATCAGTGGGGACAGATCTCAGAAAGTGCAAAAATCTAACTGAGATGAAGGATTCATTCTGAAGCATACACCAATGTAAGTGGATATGGAGGAAGGAGAATGAAGGATTATACATAGAGCTGACTAAAGAAGTCCTCCTGGACTAGATTTGGTTCAGAGAAGAAGGTGGGGCTAGAAGCTGTTTAAAATGAAACTGGTAATACCAGAGCAGAGCCTTTGGGTTTTGAGACATGGAAGTCATGGCCCAACCTCTTTTTGAACCAGCATCTTTCTATAAGTAAAAGAAGTTGGCACAGCACAAGTAGAAATATACAGTAAGGAAACATGTAAGGAAAATGAAAATGTACACACACAAAAATGTTTCTATTAAACAGAAAAATATTCTGACCAAATATGTTCCCCTTATCATCTATACAAAAAAAGATACTAAGGCAGAAATAAAAGAACTCAGGGAAAAGTAAAAGAAGTAAAGATATTAAAAGAATATGAATTGTGAGCTTGTAGAAGTCAGAAAAGAAGTCATAGAAAAATTACCTCACAAATCAAAATGAAATTGGAAGGAGCACAAAGGTAAACTATACTTTGTTGGAAATAGTAAAGAGAAATAACAAAATCAAACAAAAATGAATTTAAAAAACATAATGAAAAGCATTACAGAGAAATGATACATATAGAAGACAACAATTCAATTTACTTATAGAAATTTTTGAAGAAAAAAACCAAAACTATGAAATAGAACCAATATTCAAAGGTACAATTCATTAAAAGTTTGCTGAAGTAAATTTAAAAAGATTTGAATCTATGCAACGAATGGGCATACTATACACCTGGAAACATTTATCAAGAATGGTCGATATGGAGCCATATTCTGACAAAATGACTGCATTTCAAAGATAAAGAACAACTCTTTGGAGATTGTTGGTAAAAATATGAAGTCACTTGTAAGGAGAAAAAAATTTATCTGACTTCTGATTTAGAGAGACCACTTGAGAACCATGGAGCTACAGCTGCAAGATATTCAAGGAAATAGAGTATCATGAAATAATTTTATATCCCATGAAATTTAAGTTACAATGCTACAGACAATCAATTCTGAAAAGTCCAACACTCAGGAAATGTTCCCATAAACCCTTCTTGAGGAAACTAATAGAGGATAAACTTCAGCCAAGGAGAAGTGACTTGGGAAGCTACTACAAAAGGCTGGCTCTATTTGTTGAAAGAAAATGTGGGGAAAAAAGAACATAAATGCCATATAAAATAATAATGTAGAAATGGTACAATTACCAAAAAATAGTAGGAGAAGAGAGGAAAAAGATAGAGAGTAGATTAATTTTGCTGATTGCCTTATCTGAAGAAGTTGGTAATTAAATATTATGCAAAGTTGGTAAAATAAATGAAAGAAATATAAGGATATTTAACAATGAAAAGGTAAACACTAAGAAAGATACTCCTGTTGACTAATATTAGATGGTATGGGAAAGGGCTAAAGGGAAGAAAAAATAAAACATTGTTCAAAGGAATATATGCCTAATGAAAGGACTAGGGGCATTATATACATTAAAAATTTTAAAGGAAACCCGTAGAATAAGAATACAAAACCCTTCTAAATCTAAAAAGACATACGGAAAGCAAAGCATAAGAAACAAACTACATAGTGAGAGACTTCAAAAATTAAAGTGGTAAAACAATATAAAATAATATGACAGGTTAAACAAACCATATTATCAAATGTAGATAGATTTAGTTTATATATTCAAAGAAAAAAATTTCAGATTGGATCAAAAACAAATACAACCCCTTTGTCTTTACCTAAAACAAAGTGTTGCAAAGTATATGAAAAGAAAAACAAAGGCAAAGGTGTATCAGACAAATGTAAACAAAAAGACAGAGGAGGGGAGCTTAGTCTTACTACCAGTTAAGGTAATGCTAAAAAAAAAAAAAAAAACCAATAAACTAGACATCGAAGGTCTTTTTGTAATTCTGAAAGGTGCAATACTCAATAAGTATGTGAACTGTATGATTATGCATGAAAACCATGATATCAATATTCATAAACCAAAGACCACAAGAAGGAAAAGGCCAAATAAACACACTTCTGGTAAGAGACTTTACCTCTCAGTCGATGGGAGATTAAATGTATAAAAACAAACAGGAATATAGAGGATTTAAATAGCATAAACAATTCGGTACAACTAACTGGTAAGTATTAGATTTTGTACCTTGAAACACTTTTCCGAGAGCTTATGAAATGTTATTGAAAATTGACCACTTACAAAGCTAATTGAGTTTTAAAAAACAAAGTACTGATTAGACACCATTCTCTGCTCATAATACTAGTAAGTTAGGTTGTAATAACAAAATCAGAAAACAGACCCTTCTAACCGAAAATTTAAAACTTTTTTAAAGCATTTGGGTCAAGGAGAAAATACAAATAAAAATACTTTTCAGAAAACAACAAAAATAAAAATACTACATATCAAAATCTATGGGATGCAGCTAAAGCAGCACTCAGAAAAATGTATAGTTTAAATGCTTTAATTAACAAGGAAGAAAAGAAAAATAAAGAACTAAATACAAAAATTAGCCAGGTATGATGGCGTGCCCTTGTATGCCAACTTCTCAGGAGGCTGAGGTGGGAGGATCCCTCGAGTCCCAGAGTTCAAGGCTGCAGTGAGCTATAATCATGTTGCTGTACTCCAGCCTGGGCAACATGTGGAAACCCTGTCTCTAAAATAATTAATAATAAATAAGTTTTGGGTTTAGAGATTGGCATGTGTGTAGGGGGAGGGGCATGTACTTTATTCAAATTATTGAGTAAAATGTCTTACCCTCCGCCTTTCTATTTCTTATTACCCATAATTATTGATAGAACATGCTTATTTTGGAAATTACTGCCGCTACAAGGAAGATTTTCTCATATTCAAACATTTATATGAACACATGAATGCATAAAAGTAAGATTCTTTCTCTCTCTCTCTTTTTTTAATTTACAGGCATAGATATTCTTCATCAACTAGGCCTTGGAGGCAAAGATGTAAGACACTCATCATCAGTGACTGCTGTACCATCATCATCTGCACCATTACCTCAGGGGGTCCATTTAACACAATTAGGTGTCATTTTAAAAAATGATGCTTATATCGAGTCTCCTCTCATGAAAATTTTACCAGTCAACTTAGGGCAGCCGTTTACAATATTAACTGGGTTACAGTCACATCGGGTGAACAATGCATTTCTCTTCAGCATTAGAAATAAAAATAGACTGCAACTAGGAGTACAGTTACTACCTAAAAAATTAGTAGTACACATTGGAGGAAAGCAGCCTGTAGTTTTCAACTACAGTGTTCATGATGAGCAATGGCACTCATTTGCCATTACTGTTAGAAATCACGTTGTCTCAATGTTTGTTGAGTGTGGAAAGAAATATTTTAGCACAGAGGCTATTTCAGAAGTTCAGAGCTTTGATTCTAATAGTGTATTTACCTTAGGAAGTATGAATAATAATTCTGTCCATTTTGAAGGAATAGTATGTCAGTTAGATATTATTCCTTCTGCAGAAGCATCTGCAGACTACTGCAGATATATGAAACAGCAGTGTCGCCAAGCAGACAAACACCAACCTGAAACAAGCCTTCCTTGCACAACTGTCATACCAACTAAGATACCAGAACATTCTCCCCTGCCCAAACGATTTGCTGAAAAATTACTGTCAGAGGATTCATTTACTCAAGACAAAAGCATTCCAAATATCATAAATAATGATTCTGAAACAGTGTATAAGAGACAAGAACACCCAATATCAAGATCACAGTTATCTTCTCTTCAGTCGGGAAATGTCTCTGCTGTGGATCTCACAAACCTTGGGATTCAGGCCAAAGAAATGATCACTGAGGAAGATACTCAGACAAATTTAAGCCTGTCAGTGACCCCTCATCGCCTCAGTGAGGCAAAAATGAATACCAAGAAGAAATTTAATTCTCTCCTAAACGTACCTGGCAATATGACGCAACATGATGGTAGAGCAACTGGTCTCTCACTGTTTAAGAAGATGCCATCTATTCCACAAATGAAACAAGATACAATGACTAATCTCAAGAAGGCTATCACAGCAAATCTGCACACTAATGAACTCACAGAAATGGAACAGATTTTAAACACAACCTTGTTTAGAGAGACAAATGAGCCATCTGTGGATAATCACCTTGATAAAAGGAAAAAAGGTGAATTTTATCCTGAAGCTCCGTATCCCATAGAAAATAGCTATGAAACTGAGCTTTATGATTATTATTATTATGAGGATCTAAATACAATGCTCGAAATGGAGTATCTGAGAGGGCCAAAAGGAGACACTGGACCTCCCGTAAGTTTTTTTTTTTTTTTTAATTTAATATCTCTTAATATGCTAACTTACAATACATATTAAAGAGAGTTCTCTGGATCAAACAACACATAACAGATACAATCCATCATAGAAATGCATCCTGGCACAGTAAGAGAATTTATGAATTTATGCTTGCTGTAACACATCTGCCAGAATGTAACCCTGGCTCAAATACTGTGCTTTTGTTCTTCAGTTGGTAGGCTGAAAGGTTACTTAATTCTGGTAAAGTTGTGGGCAAACTAGTTTTCTTGTTCATTTGAAATTAAATCAGGAATTCAACTGCTAAATATAGGTCATCATTCTTTGTATTTTGAAAATCATAGAATGAATTCATAGTCAAGGATACAAAATATATAGTAAAGAAAAAAATAAATACATCCACTAAATATTCTTACAGCAAAATAGCATCTAATGGATTAAAATAGAGTTTAAAACTTACTTTAGATAGAGATTATTGTGTAGTGAATAACTGACTATCCTTAGTGATATGGTCAATTTATGTTTATGGGTTAATTAAGGCTCCCCTTGCCTAACACACACAAAAACACCAGTTATCAATCAATTCAATGGGAAATAAAACAGCCAAGGCACTTGTTTAATATCTTATAAACAAAACTGTGAGATAAAAGACTGAATTTTTCAGCTCTGAATTTCTTTTGTTATATAGGTGGGAGTTAGAGATCAACATTCGAAAATTTCTAAAATCATTTAAAAACCACTTAAAGCCATTTAAAATCACAGTGTTGAAAATATTGTTTTCACCTTTCATATTTGTATACCTTAATTTACCTTTATGGCTTTAGAAATTTTTTTTTTCAAAATTGCAGGTAGACTAAAATATGTGTTATTAAATGAAAATAAAAATTTGAGTTTTTGGTTTAGCTTTAGAAATCACAGAATGGGAGAGGGTGAAGCCATTTTCTTAGCTTGTGTTTTCTTTGTGGTTATTCCTAGATGTGATTTGATAGGTAGTGAGCCACTCTTGTTAGAGTAAATATTTAGAAGTTTAAAAATAAAATATGAAGAATATACTTTTATAGAGAAATAAGCTCTTTATGACAATTATCAACATATTGGTCATAAAATGGAATCACTGGGGATGTCATATTAAACAAATAGTTATGGAAGCCATTCACTTTTTTCAGAAAAAGTCAGTCTGATCAGATGAGCATTGATCTCTTCTATAAATTCAAAAATAGTCATTCAGTATTGGCAGGTGAAGCAGAAATATTCAGCAGATACTTACATAGTCTCTGCTATATGCAAGGCAGGAACACAAAGTATGTATAACCCGGTCATTGCTCAGAAAGAGCTTATGTTTCATAATGAGAATAAAGGAAGCACATTTATAACTATTTAATATATCTTGTGGTAAAGTAGGATAAATGCTGAAGAGGGATGTGAATTAAGTATATGGGCAAGAGATGTTCAAAGGTAAAAAAAAAATAGTATTTTTTGATGGAGTCTCTATGAAAGGTCACTTAAAGCTGAGCTATTCAGAATAAGTTCTGTGGACAAACCTAAGTTCTACGAATGGGTAAGATTTTGATAGGTAAGAGGACTAGGTGAGTTTTTATAACAGCATAATCGCTATCGTTTACTGAGTTCCTTATAGAGGATGCTCTACCAGTCTTTTTATGTATATTATCTTAAAAGAACTTTGTAAAGTAGTAGCATTATCCTCATTTTTCGGGTGAAGAAACCGCAGCCCAAAGGAGTTAATATACTTGCCCACAATTACATTGTTGGTAAATGATAGAGCCAGGATTTAAATCCAGTTTTTCTTCCGCTAAATCAGGCAAAAAAAGATCCAAGCTTCATGGTGTCAGCTTGTGGACTTTCTTAACTGTCAAATGATCATTCTAACTTTATCTTGCTCTCAAAGGGAAGTTTTGTAGGTTTCTAAGCAGAGGTATTAATCAGAAAGTTGGTCTGGTAACAGTGCCCAAGATAGGAAGTTTCTGTTACCGTCTTGGTGTTAAAGGACTAGGTTATCAGCAGTGAATATGCAAAGGAAAAGTAGGATTTAAGAGATTCTGAAGGAAGATTTCGTAGAACTAGGAAATTAATGGGACCTAGGGACCAAGGAAAAAGGAAAATAATAAAAGATGACTATCACATTTTAAGCTTGTAGATTGAGAGAATAGTGATACCATTATTAGAAACCGTAATTAAGAGGGGAAGTCAATTTTAGAAGAGAAAAATGAAACATTTAAAAAACTGTTGGTAATTAAGCTGTTAGAAGAGTTGGAGAAGCTGAAGCAAAGAACAGATGTCAAGGCTGGGGATATAGATTTGGGAGTATTCCCATCAGATTATAGTTGAAACTATAGAGTTGGATAAGATTTTCAAAGAGAGGAATGTGGCATAGGGTCACCAGTCAAATCAGGGGGACGTTCACTTTTTGGTTATAGAAAGAAAAAGTAGAAGGGTGATGAGAAATCAGATAGGAGAAAAGAACAGTGATATCTGCTTATATATATATAAATATATATATTTATATATATATAAATATATATATTATATATATTATATATATTTTATATATATAATATATATAATATATATATTATAATATATATTATAATATATATAAAAGCAGTATCAGAAGGCTAAAGAAGAGAGTTTTGAGAAGGAATTGATCAGCAGGACCAAAAGAGACAGAGAAGTCAAAGAGAATGAGGACTGAGAAAAAGGGGTAATCTGTTGGCTATTTTGATGAGGAAGTCATTGTTGAACTTTGAGAATCCAACTTCAGCACAGTATAGAAGATCTTAGAGAGCTAATGAGTGACTGAATGCTGATAAAACAATGAACTTGTTTTACTTCTTGAAGTAGATGTGACTGAAAAGCCTGAAGCCAGCCTGGTTTTTCCTACTTTTAGGTGACAATTTTTTCCTGCTTATATACCCATGCAGTTCTTTATCTTTGAAGTTCTTTAAATCTATTAGGTTCTGAATCAGGTTTCTTGGGGGTACTCCTTTTATCTGAAGATTATTTTTTATTATAGAAAGACCTCCACTTATAATAATCAAATATTACTTGGTTCCCTTTTTCTAAATTCTTCAAGCATACCAGTTTGCATATGTTGAATGTCATCTGTGATGATGAATGGCATTTATTACCTTCTCTACACCCCTGTCATTATGATTGCTCTTTTCCATTTCATTTTGTGTAAACTGATTTCTTCTATATATTCCTATCCCTTCATTGATTTTTAAGTTATATTTAATCAGTTTTTATTGCTCTGACATGACTTTCATCAAAAAGTTTCTTTTTTGCTCTTTTATATTTTTAAATCTTCCAAGGCCTTCTTTGAGCTTTATTTTTGCAGATTAATGTCATCTTGAAATTCTTTGAATATATAGTGAACTATATAACTTAACTCTTTCTCTGTTGTATAGAGTAATTCCTCTTCTGGTAAATGATTTTCATTTACTTTAAATTTCTTTTCCTGTCCTCCTACTTTTCCCTTCCCCATATATCTATTTATAAATTCCTTACTGATTCCTCTCTGGTTGTTATTCATTTTTAAAATAAAGGTAACTCTATCTGGGCTATTTGTTTCAGAATGATATAGGGACAGGCATAGAGAAGTAGGGTGGAATGCTACGGAGTCAAATTTAGATTGCTGCCTAAAACATCATCTTACCATATTTGTTTTGTCTTCTACTCAGAGGCATGTGTCCTCTCATGTTCATGCACAGTTTGTTGTGAAGCCCTTTGTATCACAGGCTCTCTGAGGAGTGATAGGGTGATTTGTACTTTTCTTGTATTTCGTCTCCGCTCACCAAAGAGGGGTTTGGTTGTAGATCATATAATGATATGTTTTTCTTCTTCAACTCCACCTTTTCTACTCTTGGCTCTTTGAGGTTGGGTTTTTACAGGGTCATGAATCATATTTCTTGTGGTTGCCCATTCCTTTAAACTTTATTGTTGTAATTAAAAAAAATTCTTGAAATGGATTTCCAAGACAAATATATGTCCAAGGTTTGAGGTCTGAGGAGGTTTTTGGTTTTGGTTATCTCTTAACACCTTCGTTCCAAAGTTCTCAGTATTGGGCAGATAATCTTCATATTTCTTGGTTGTGGCTATGCTCTTTCCTCGTTTCACTGGGGATGAAGTTTTCCTCCTTTGATGCTTTTTGTTGTTTACAGCTGGTTTTGAGGGAGGGAGGATAGTCTGAAAAATGTTTCCACTCTGACATCTTTTATCAAAAGTCTCTAGAGATCTTTTAAAAACATGAATCAGATAACGTTATTTATCAGCTTAAGTCCTTCGGTGGAAGATTATAGCACTTAAACTGAAACTCTTTATCCTGACCTGGGCAGTAGGTGATATGGCCCCTGCTTACCTCTGCAACTGTGTCTTGCCCCACTTTCCCCCTTGCTCTATTAGTTTTAATTCCTCAAAAAGACTGTGTCTTTCCTTTCTTTGCTTTGGTTTTACTTATGTCCTCATTCATTCATTACTGTCTTCTGGAATTTTATTTTCTTCTCTTTTCTGGCTTCTATTCATCTTTTAGGTCTAACTATATACTTCTTCAGAAACCCTTCTCTGACATCACAATATAAATTAGGTCCACTATGCTAATCTCTTTCTTGGTTGCCTATTCTTTTCCTCCATATCACTAAGTAAAATTTGTAATTATGTGTTCATCTGGTAATGTGTGTCTTTTTATCTAGACAGGAAACTCCAGGAAGGCATGATGCTTTATAATGCTTGTTGAGTGAGTGAATGAATAAATTTAAAAAGGAATGTTAGACGCAGGGCCTCCAACATTAACTGACGAGGGTTTATTATCTTTTAGAAGTATTGGTCTATCAGATAGATTTACCTTAGTGTATATATTACCCTAGTAGTAATAACATATAACATTTAGTCACTGATTGCTGTGCCTCATGCATACTTTTAAAAAGTTAATTAGACTACAGTTTACTGGTTAGCTACTGTATGCCAGGCACAGTGACAGGTGTTTTATATACAATAGCTTTAATTCTTTTTAATTTTCTTTTTTTTTTCCCATTTATTTTATTGCATTTTAGGTTTTGGGGTACATGTGAAGAACATGCAAAATTGTTGCATAGGTACACACGTGGCAGTGTGATTTGCTGCCTCCCTCCCCATCACCTACATCTGGCATTTCTCCCCTTGCTATCTCTCCCCAGCTCCCCACCCCCCACCTTCCCTCCCCTATTTCCTCCCAACTGACCCCAGTGTGTAGTGTTCCCCTCCCTGTGTCCATTTGTTCTCATTGTTCAACACCCGCCTATGAGTGAGAACATGTGGTGTTTGATCTTCTGCTCTTCTGGCAGTTTGCTGAGAATGATGGTTTCCAGGTTCATCCATGTCCCTACAAAGGACACAAACTCATCGTTTTTGATGGCTGCATAATATTCCATGGTGTATATGTGCCACATTATCCCTATCCAGTCTATCGTCGATGGGCATTTGGGTTGGTTCCAGGTCTTTGCTATTGTAAACAGTGCTGCAATGAACATTCGTGTGCACGTGTCCTTATAGTAGAATGATTTGTAATCCTTTGGATATATACCCAGTAATGGGATTGCTGGGTCAAATGGAATTTCTGTTTCTATGTCCTTAAGGAATCGCCACACTGTCTTCCACAATGGTTGAACTAATTTACACTCACACAAACAGTGTAAAAGTGTTCCTATTTCTCCACATCCTCTCCAGCATCTGTTGTCTCCAGATTTTTTAATGATCGCCATTCTAACTGGCGTGAGATAGTATCTCAGTGTTGTTTTGATTTGCATTTCTCTGATGACCAGTGATGATGAGCATTTTTTCATATGTTTGTTGGCCTCATGTATGTCTTCTTTTGAGAAGTGTCTGTTCATATCCTTTGCCCACTTTTGAATGGGCTTGTTAGTTTTTTTCTTGTAAATCTGTTTTAGTTCTTTGTAAATTCTGGATATCAGCCCTTTGTCAGATGGGTAAACTGCAAATATTTTTTCCCATTCTGTTGGTTGCCGATTCACTCTAATGATTGTTTCTTTTGCTGTGCAGAAGCTGTGGAGTTTGATTAGGTCCCATTTGTCTATTTTGGCTTTTATTGTCAATGCTTTTGGTGTTTTGGTCATGAAGTCCTTGCCAACACCTACGTCCTGAATGGTTTTGCCTAGATTTTCTTCTAAGGTTTTTATGGTGTTAGGTCTTATGTTTAAGTCTTTAATCCATCTGGAGTTAATTTTAGTGTAAGGTGTCAGGAAGGGGTCCAGTTTCTGCTTTCTGCACATGGCTAGCCAGCTTTCTTAACACCATTTATTGAACAGGGAATCCTTTCCCCATTGCTTGTTTTTGTCTGGTTTGTCAAAGATCAGATGGTTGTAGATATGTTGTGTCACCTCTGAGACCTCTGTTCTGTTCCATTGGTCTATATCTCTGTTTTGGTGCCAGTACCATGCTGTTTTGATTACTGTAGACTTGTAGTATAGATTGAAGTCCGGTAGTGTGATGCCCCCCGCTTTGTTCTTTTTGCTTAGAATTGACTTGGCTATGCGGGCTCTCTTTTGGGTCCATATGAAGTTTAAGGTGGTTTTTTCCAGTTCTGCGAAGAAGGTCATTGGTAGCTTGATGGGGATAGCATTGAATCTGTAAATTACTTTGGGCAGTATGGCCATTTTCACGATATTGATTCTTCCTAACCATGAACGTGGAATGTTTCTCCATCTGTTTGTGTCCTCTCTTATTTCGTTGAGCAGTGGCTTGTAGTTCTCCTTGAAGAGGTCCTTTACTTTCCTTGTTAGTTGTATTCCTAGGTATTTTATTCTCTTTGTGGCAATTGTGAATGGAAGTTTGTCCTTGATTTGGCTCTCTTTAAGTCTGTTATTGGTGTATAGGAATGCATGTGATTTTTGCACATTGATTTTTTATCCTGAGACTTTGCTGAACTTGCTTATCAGTTTCAGGAGGTTCGGGGCTGAGACGATGGGGTCTTCTAGATATACAATCATGTCGTCTGCAAATAGAGACAATTTGACTTCCTCCTTTCCTATTTGAATGCCCTTTATTTCTTTTTCTTGCCTGATTGCTCTGGCTAGAACTTCTAATACTATATTGAATAGCAGTGGTGAGAGCGGGCATCCTTGTCTGGTGCCACATTTCAAGGGGAATGCTTCCAGTTTTTGCCCATTCAGTATGATATTGGCTGTTGGTTTGTCATAAATAGCTTTTATTATTTTGAGATACGTTCCATCGATCCCTAGCTTATTGAGGGTTTTTAGCATAAAGGGCTGTTGAATTTTGTCAAAGGCCTTCTCTGCATCAATTGAGATAATCATGTGGTTTTTGTCTTTGGTTCTGTTTATGTGGTGAATTACGTTTATAGACTTGCATATGTTGAACCAGCCTTGCATCCCCGGGATGAAGCCTACTTGATCATGGTGGATAAGCTTTTTGATGTGCTGTTGCAATCGGCTTGTCAGTATTTTATTGAAGATTTTTGCATCTATGTTCATCATGGATATTGGCCTGAAGTTTTCTTTTCTTGTTGAGTCTCTGGCGGGTTTTAGAATCAGGATGATGTTGGTCTCATAAAATGATTTGGGAAGAATTCCCTCTTTTCGTATTGTTTGGAATAGTTTCAGAAGGAATGGTACCAGCTCCTCTTTGTATGTCTGGTAGAATTCAGCTGTGAACCCATCTGGACCTGGGCTTTTTTTGGGTGGTAAGCTCTTAATTGCTGCCTCAACTTCAGACCTTGTTATGGGTCTGTTCAGGGTTTCGGCTTCTTCCTGGTTTAGGCTTGGCGGGAGGCATGTGTCCAGGAATTTATCCATTTCTTCCAGGTTTATTAGTTTGTGTGCATAGAGTTGTTTGTAATAATCTCTGATGATGGTTTGAATTTCTGTGGAATCTGTGGTGATATCCCCTTGATCGTTTTTTATTGCATCAATTTGGTTATTCGCTCTTTTCTTTTTTATTAATCTGGCTAGTGGTCTGTCTATTTTGTTGATCTTTTCAAAAAACCAGCTCCTGGATTTATTGATTTTTTGAAGGATTTTTTGTGTCTCTATCTCCTTCAGTTCTGCTCTGATCTTAGCTATTTCTTGTCTTCTGCTAGACTTTGAGTGTTTTTGATCTTGCTCCTCTAGCCCTTTCAGTTTTGACAATAGGGTGTCAATTTTTGATCTCTCCTTGCTTCTCATGTGGGCACTTATTGCTATATATTTTCCTCTAGAGACTGCTTTAAATGTGTCCCAGAGATTCTGGTATGTTGTGTCTTCATTCTCGTTGGTTTCAAAGAACATCTTTATTTCTGTCTTCATTTCATTGTTTATCCAGTCAACATTCAAGAGCAAGTTGTTCAGCTTCCATGAAGCTGTGCGGTTCTGGGTTAGTTTTTGAATTCTGAGTTCTAACTTGATTGCAGTGTGGTCTGAGAGACTGCTTGTTACGATTTCCGTTCTTTTGCACTTGCTGAGGAGTGATTTACTCCCAATTATGTGGTCAGTTTTAGAGTAGGTGTGATGTGGTGCTGAAAAGAATGTATATTCTGTGGATTTGGGGTGGAGAGTTCTGTAAATGTCTATTAGGTTTGCTTGGTCGAGGTCTGAGTTCAAGTCCTGGATATCCTTGTTAATTTTCTGTCTGGTTGATCTGTCTAATGTTGACAATGGTGTGTTAAAGTCTCCCACTATAATTGTGTGGGAGTCTAAGTCTCTTTGTATGTCATTAAGAACTTGCCTTATGTATCTAGGTGCTCCTGTATTGGGTGCGTATATATTTAGGATTGTTAGCTCTTCTTGTTGCATTGATCCTTTTACCATTATGTAATGTTCCTCTTTGTCTCTTATGATCTTTGTTGCTTTAAAGTCTAATTTATCAGAGATGAGAATTGCAACTCCTGCTTTGTTTTGCTCTCCATTTGCTTGGTAAATCTTCCTCCATCCCTTTATTTTGAGACTTTGTGTATCCTTGCATGTGAGATGGGTTTCCTGGATACAGCACACTGATGGGTTTTGTCTTTTTATCCAATTTGCCAGTCTGTGTCTTTTGATTGGGGCATTTAGTCCATTTACATTTAGGGTTAATATTGTTATGTGTGAATTTGATACTGCCATTTTGGTGCTAGCTGGGTGTTTTGCCCTTTAGTTGAGCTGGTACTTGTTGTTCCTTTATATGTGTAGAGCCTCTTTCAGGAGCTCTTGTAGACCTGGCCTAGTGGTGACGAAATCTCTGAGTACTTGCATGTTCCCAAAGGATTTTATTTTTCTTTCACTTATGAAGCTTAGTTTGGCTGCATAGGAGATTCTGGGTTGAAAGTTCTTTTCTTTAAGGATGTTGAATATTGGCCCCCACTCTCTTCTGGCTTGTAGGGTTTCTGCTGAGAGATCTGCTGTGAGTCTAATGGGCTTCCCTTTGTGGGTAACCCGACCTTTCTCTCTGGCTGCCCTTAGTATTTTCTCCTTCATTTCAACCCTGGTGAATCTGACGATTATGTGCCTTGGGGTTGCTCTTCTTGACGAATATCTTTGTGGTGTTCTCTGTATTTCCTGGACTTGAATGTTTGCCTGCCTTGCTAGGTTGGGGAAGTTTTCCTGGATAATATCCTGAAGAGTATTTTCCAGCTTGGGTTCATTCTCTTCGTCACATTCGGGTACGCCTATCAAACGTAGATTAGGTCTTTTCACATAGTCCCACATTTCTTGGAGACTTTGTTCATTCCTTTTTACCTTTTTTTCTCCAGTCTTGCCTTCCCGTTTTATTTAATTGAGTTGATCTTCGACCTCTGATATCCTTTCTTCTGCTCGGTCAATTCGGCTGTTGATACTTGTGCATGCTTCACGAAGTTCTCGTGTTGCGTTTTTCAGCTCCATCAATTCACTTATATTCCTTTCTATTTTGTCCATTCTCGTTAGCATTTCGTCAAATCTTTTTTCAAGGTTCTTAGTTTCTTTGCATTTGGTTAGAACATGTTCTTTAAGTTCACAGAATTTTCTTGCTACCCACCTTCTGAAGTCTGATTCTGTCATTTCATCACACTTGTTCTCCCTCCAACCTTGTTCCCTTGCTGGTGAGGAGTTGTGATCCCTTTTAGGAGGAGAGGTGTTCTGGTTTCGGGTGTTTTCATCCTTTTTGCGCTGGTTTCTTCCCATCTTTAAGGATTTACCACCTGTCGACTTTGTAGTTGCTGACTTTCAGATTGGGTCTCAAATCTTTCAGATTGACGTTCTGTTTGTTGATGATGAGGTTATTTCTGTTTCTTGGTTTTCCTTCTGACAGTCTGGCCCCTCTGTGCTGAGGTTCATTCCAGGCCCTGCTTGCCTGGGGTTCACCTGCAGCAGCTGCTGAACAGTAAGGGTTGTTACCAGTTTTCTTCTTCTGCTATCTTTGTCCCAGAAGGATACCCGCCTAGTGTCGATCTGATCTCTCTTTTATGGGGTGTCTCTTTGGATATATAGGGGTCAGGGAGCTGCTTGAGGAGACGGTCTCTTCTTTATAGGAGCTCAAATGGTGAGCTGTGAGCTCTGTTGTTCATTCAGAGCTGCTGGGCAGGTACTTTTAGGTCTGCTGCAGCAGAACTCATAAACTGCTTTTTGTTCCCAGGTGCTCTGTCCCAGGGATTTAGGGCTTTATTTATGAGTTTCCATTATGCTGCCGCCTTCTTTTTTTTTTTTTTTCCTTCAGACCTGCCCAGCCCAGCAAGGAGGCAGCCTAGTCACTGTCAGCCTAGAGAGACTTTGCTGAGCTGCTGTGGGCTCCGCCCCACTGCCGAGTGAACTTCCCTGCAGTCCTGTTTATATGGGTGTAGTTAGAGCTGCTTTGGCGATGGTGGCCCACCTTTATTGAGGTGGAGTCTCTCTGCTGTGGCGGGTTGACTTGGCAACGGCGGGCTGCCTCAGCAATGGCAGGTTGCCTTGGCAACGGCGGGCTGCCTCCGTAATGGCGAACGCCCCTCCCCCACAGAACTGGACTGTCCCGGGTTCAGCTGTGCTTGCTGTGAAACTCTCTATCCAGAGTTTCTGGTTGCTGTTCCTTTGTGGAGGTGGGGCCAGCCGAGCCTGATCGCCTGGCTCCCTGCCTCAGAGCCTTTTTTAAGTTGGTGTTCCAGTCGCCTGTTGAAGAGGCGCCGGGGTCTGTTTGTTTTCCCCTGCGGCCACTCACTGCGCTGGCTTAAACAGCGGCACTGAGGTTTGTGGCGCTTTTTTTTCTTTTTATTGCCCTGGAATCTACTGTCCTGGTTCTCTGCTCAGTCCCCTTTTTGAACCGGCGTATGGGCAACTTCCCTTGGCTCCAATCGCCAGCCAAAAGGGCCCCCGGACCGGTGTATTTTGTACAGAGAACCGCGGCTCCGGGGCGCCGACAAAGCAGCCGCGCGGGGCAAAGCAGCGGTGCCGGCCGGCACAGCCGTGCTGGCCGACTGTGGAGCTCCTCTGCCCGGGAATTTCCTAGTCTGTGGGCAATAAAAACGCGGCGTCCACTCACCCTCTGCGCTTTCACTGGGAGCTGCAATCCTGAGTTGTTCCTAAACGGCCATCTTGGATCGTCCCTCCAATAGCTTTAATTCTTACAATAATCCTAAGAGGTAAATTTCTATCATCAATATTTTAAAGATGAGGAAACTAAGGCTTAGAAAGGTTACCTGACTTATCCAAGGTTATTCAACTAGTAAATGATTGAGGCATGATTTGAATCTACATTGTACAATTGCAAAGCCATTGCTTTTAAAATAGAATTGTACTTTCTCTTAATAACAAATAGAAAGTTAAAGTAGCTTTTTTAGTACTTAACCTTAATTTATGGAAAATAATTTATTCTCCTCAAAAATACCAAGCTGTAAAAATTATGTTTCTTCTCTGGTATCTAGAAAATGCCTGTCAATATGTTGTCAAAGATTCAGAAATGCAAAATTGTGAAGACGTGATAATTGATTTTAATTTACTGCTTATTAAACAACTCAAATATTTCAATCATGACATACAATATACGTTCTTTCCCCCCAGTATCTAATATTAATTGCATCTTAATTCAGGCTGCTATAACAAAATTACATAAACTAGGAGGCTTATACACAATAGAAATTTATCTCTCACAGTTCTGGAAGTTGGGAAGTCCAAGATCAAGGTGTCGGCAGATTTGGTAGTTGGCCAGGGACTGATTTCTCGTTCATAGATGGCACCTTCATAGTGTGTCCTCACATGGTGGAAGAGGAAAATGAAATAACTCCCTTAAGCCTCTTCTTTAGAACACTAATCCCTGACCCATCACCTGCCAAAGTCTCCATCTCCTACTACCATCACTTTGTTTAGAATTTCAACATGTGAGTTTTGGGGGGACATAAGCATTCAAGCCATAGCAAACTGCCTTTTCAATGTGAGTGGAATAGTGTTTTCTTTTGTCACAAAGTAGTGAGACAGGGCACTAAACCAAACTAGACATTTTTAAAGAAAACTTCCCATTTACTTTTTCATTTTAGTTCCAATTTATCCTACTTGCTCTTATTTTTGGAGATTTAAATTTAAATCAACAGCTGCTAACTTTTTTATTATAGCAACAGGGCCAGAATTAACTTGAAAAGAAAGTCAATTTTTCTTGACAAAATGTCAATTTTGTCAATTTTTCTTTTACTCAGGTTTTATTGAGTAAAAATCAATATTTGATGGAAGTTAGTGATCTGATAACGGCTGCTCAGAAAGGAGAATGCCCTCAGTTAGGGGCTGAATAGAAATAGCATTTCTTTCTCAATATTAGGAAATATAGGAAAATTTTTATAAAGTTAGGGGGTAGGAGAAGAAAAAATACAACTAAAGGAAAAACATGGGAAATTTGAAATTATAATGAATATCAGAAAACTGCAGATAACTATAATAAAAAAAGAAACTCTCCAGGAGTAGTTAATATAAAAAAAGTCAGATGAGAAATGCACAAAATATCTGTTATTTTTCAACAAAATTTACTCATTTCCCTCTTGTCTTTTTGAATTGGAATGATCCTTACCCATCAATCCATTTTCCTTCTCTTCCTTTGAAACTCAATGTAAATTTAGGTGTACCTGGCCACGCTGTATATTAAACTGCATGAAATTATGAAATTGTAGATTAAAAAACTGTCACATGGGCCAGGCATGGTGGCTTACGCCTATAATCCTAGCACTTTGGAAGGCCAAGGTGGGCAGATCGTGAGGTCAAGAGATCGAGACCATCCTGACCAACATGGTGAAACCTTGTCTCTACTAAAAAATACAAAAATTAGCTGTGCATGGTGCCATGCACCTGTAGTCCCAGCTACTCAGGAGGCTGACACAGGAGAATTGCTTGAACTCAGGAGGCAGAGGTTGCAGTAAGCCGAGATCGTGCCACTGCACTCCAGCATGGGGCCTACAAACAGAGTGAGACTCTGTCTCAAAAAAAAAAAAAAAATACTGTCACATGTTGGCAAATACATATGATTTAATCTGGATTCACCTCTTTATTTTTTATGTGCAATCAGAATAGGTATATAAACGTTTTATAATGAAGCAAAATAAAGCCCATTAGGTCACAGTACTTGTTATTGGTGAGGCTAGTGTTTTAACCCTGCTGTGTCTGATTTGAAAGTATGTACTATTTTTGCTGCAATCATGAGTGAATATTTGTTAAATGGAGTATGTGTATGCTCTATAGACACCAAGAATAATGCCATATCAGCAGAGTGCTCAGTAACAATTGAATTAATTAACAGATGAGTGAATGAATATGTGTTCAGCCATATCACAAATGAGCATTTATTCTTCCACAGTTGACTGTTAAAGTAAGTAAAAAAAGGCAACATAAAACTTTATATGGAGAAGAAGTAGTATCCTATTTCTTATTTGATATATTTAAAGTAACATTTAAATAGCTCAGAACACTTTAACAATTGATCAGTTTTTGCTTTCATATTTTGTTTGATAAATATTTAAACTCTATTAGTGACTTCCTGGTGTGCTGCAATTGGTGTAAGTTAGATTTATTAATGAATATGCAAGAAGGATCTCATTATAACCGTTTAACACATTACACAGGTCCTTGGTATAATTCTTTTCAAAGAACATAAAATGACCAGTGCTTTCATTTTTCAAAGCAAGTCTTCTTTTGAATTGTGTTTGAAAAAAAACTTGTAGTTGTTGGTCTCCAAACCCTAAATTGATTTCCTCCTTTCGTAGTAAAAGTAAATTTAGGTAAAAAATTACCCACAAAACTACTAGTTGTGGTCCCTTTAAAAACCAGATACAGTGGCTGTAACCATAAGTCATAGACTTCCTGCTACCATTTCTGGCTGGATTAAAGAGGCCATTTGAGTTTCAGCTCACCCCTGCTGATTTGGGTAAGGGGGTTCGTGTTACTTTAAAATCATCATCAGCTGGGAACTGGGACTGAAAAAGAGTTATCTTGGGTGGAAATCTTATTAAGACTTGTAAGAAAAAAATGTGTCTACTGTCACGCCTAATGTCTTGGCATATGTTTTCCAAGGGTCCGCCCGGTCCAGCAGGTATCCCAGGTCCGTCAGGGAAGAGAGGTCCACGGGTAAGTAGATGTGTTACATTTCCTGCTGGCAGTGAGAATTTGTAACTTTCTAACATGTTTTTTCTAGTATTGTACAGTATGTACTTCCTTTGGAAACCTGCCTGGATCTTCAAACTTAGCCCTACCTTAGCCAATTCAAGAGAAGCTTAAGAACACATGCAGCCTAGTTTATTTTGAATATAAACACACAGCCAAAGCATTCTCTGTGAAAATGTCTAACAAAGATAATCAAATTTGTAAATTAGTGGCTGTTCTGATGCTACTAATAACATTATTCTTACTTATAAAGTGATCTCAATGGTGTAAGGTGAGATTCATTTGTTTAGGGAAATGAAGAGGAGTGGGCTGCTTTAAAATAGTACATTCCTGGATTACATAGTGGAAAATACTGCAGCTATTGACTAGAAAAAAAACTGCCCTGAGGAAAAAAGCTGCCTTAAAGATCAGTAGTTTTTCACATTACACAGGCCCAACAGAAGATTTATTGCTATGTTAGAATTAGTTTCTTTCAAACTTAAACAAATGTGGATTTTTTTTACTATAGAAAGTCTTTGTTCAATGAATTAGAAAAAGAATTCTATGACAAATGCAAATACCTTTTATAATCCACTTTGTTTTTATTCTGATTTTTATTTAACATACGAAGATTATAAAGAAAAAGTATTATTTTAGGTTGTCTGTAGTCACATCAAACTCTTGTCTATTTAAGGCCTAAGATAAATTCTCACTGGGCTCTAGCTGTTTTGTGTTTAAAAAACAATTCTCTGTAGTTGATGACCTATCACATTTGTCTCATAGCCCCTTTTAAACCTTGCTCATTCTCCTCTAGCCCATGAACTATTCCCGTCCTCCTACTTTGTGAGAATTTGGATCCTACTTTTCTGAGAAACTGGGCCCATCTTTGTACTTTCTATTCCCTCTCCACTGCTAAGGTTATTCTCTCAACAGCATGAACTTCAGGTTCAGAATCTTCACCTATTATCATAATACAGCAGTTTCCTTCCCTAATTTCTTTTTTATCCTCCATTTATTTGTTTAATTCTCATTCCCTTAAGGAAGTGTGTTTTTTTTTTTTTTTCTCAAGGCTAATTATTTTACTTGTGTTCCTAATTTCATCTTATCTAACTTAAAAGTTGCAACTTCACATTTTTTCTCTCCCTAAATTTTATATTATTTGGCAACAACCAACAAGTTATCCCTTTTTCATAAATCCCAAACTTTCACTGATATTGATTTTTCCTAAAGCTGTTGTTTTGGCTCACTGTTGTTTGCACTACTGAGCTTTATGAAATAATTTATATCCATTGTCCTTACTTATACATCAGCAACTTATTCATGAATCCCCACAAATGCTTGTTAAAATGTACTTTTGGAAGCCTACCAATGACATGTGTCATGACATCTATGCTTTTTTTTTTTTTTTTTGAGACAGGGTCTCACTCTGACACCCAGGCTTGAGGGCAGTGGTAGGTATCACAGCTCACTGTAGCCTTGATCTCCAGGGCTCAGGGCATCTTCTCACCTCAGCTTTCTGAATAGCTGGGACTACTGGTATGGGCCACTATGTTTGGCAAATTTTTTTGATTTTTGGTAGTGATGAGTTCTTGCTGTTTTGCCCTGACTGATCTCAAACTCCCAGTGCAAGTAAGGCTCCCACCTCAGCCTCTCAAAGTGCTGGGATTACAGGACTGAGCCACTGCACTCGGCCAAAATTTAATCATTTTTCTTTAGTTTTCATCTTGTTAGATGTATTTGCAATATTTGCATTGCTGATACCTCTGTCTTTCTGAAGCATTCTGCTCTATTAATTCAGAATTGGAGAGACAAATAATTATTAACTCTTTAAGAGGGAGGCATGGCTGAATAGCACAGAAGCAGGGTACAAAACTAAAATAAGCACAGGGAGCCTTGACACATGGACAGCTTTCTGGAGAGAGTCATCTGTTCCACTATTTGCTGGTTGTACAAGCTTAAGTTTCCTGATTTTTAAATGGGAGTAAAAATAATAACCTTGCAGGGTTGTTGTAAGGATTAGTAATGAGAAACACAAAGTATTAACATAGTTCCTAGCACATAGTAGGTACTCAGAAAATAGAATCAATTTTTGAATTCAGATTGCATAATATATCAGTGATGTGAAATCAAATTACTAAATATTAAACGAGTGTAGCTAGTCAATATGTTAAGTACTACACTAGTAATATTTTTAAGAGTCTCTTTTCAAAGAATTTATAATCCTGGGACTAAATAGAACATGCCGTATGGCAGTTAAAATAGAAATAAAGTATTTAAGTAACAGATTAGAACAGTGTAAGAAATGCCCCAAGGGAATATACAATCAATTGGTAAATGAATTTTACATGAAGAAACTTCTATATAAGTTAGTAAGAGAGATATATTACTTCAGGTTGTTGTGGCTAGGATTTAAAAGTGAGTTGAGATCTAAATAATAATTTGGGTAGGTATAGGGGACAAGCTAACGGAAGTAGATCTTTAAGGCATACTTAATAACATTAGCAAAAACTCAAGTGCAGAAACGAATAACACATGTTGAGAGGGAAGTAAGCAATTGTACTTTGTTCCATTCCAATATGTTCCAAGAATGATGAGTTTTTTTTTTACTACTTGCAGGGCATACCAGGGCCACATGGGAATCCTGGGTTACCTGGATTACCTGGTCCAAAGGTAAGTGATTCCTAATAAGTATTACATGATTTTCCTGACATTAAAAGAAGATCCCTAATATTTAAGGCCAGTCTTGGTACATCAAGGATTTCTGTCATCTCCAGAGCATGATTTTTCAACATGATTGTCGTAGCCTGGCAAAGAGCTGAGTTCATCTGAAAGCCAACCATACTTGGATTTGTATTCTTAGTGGTAAAATCAGTTACAGGCCTGCTTAGTATTCCAAAATCTTTATTGTCAAAAATATGATGGCAATGTATGGAAACCTCTGAGATATAAGATTATGATTTGAGTAATTTACCTTAAATTAAGGCCATTTTAATTTTTAAATAAACACCAAGGAAATAAAATATTATTTACTTGCTCCATACTTCCCTAATTATTTTTACCTGAAAAATTTCTGAAGGCGTTTAAAGAATGATCAAATGTTTATGAAAACAACTAACCTGAAATCTATATACAGTGTACATAATTGTATGATAGTTATATGATAGATAATAGTGTGATAAATAGTAGTGAGAACATAGAAAAAAGTGTAGAAGAATACAGATACACAGGTTGAGGTTGATTAGCTTGAGAGAGAGTATGGGCATGGAAATATCACTAAATGTAAATATAAAATATTTAATGGCATCTGCACTCCCATTAAAATAAAATATTCCCATTCCCATTACATATATATGTATTAAATATATTTATATATTTAATACTTCCCAATTAAAATATTCCCATTGCTATTATATATATCGTATATATAAAATAAATATATATAAAATAAAATATTCCCATTCCCTTAAAATATATAAAATAAAATATTTTAATTCCCTAGATATACATATTCTTAGTTTGTTCAGGCTGCTATAGCAGAATACCATAAACTGAGTAGTTTATAATCAACAGAAATTCATTTTTCACACTTCACACAATTCTGGAGCCTGGGAAGTCCAAGGGTAGAGCACCAGAAGATTTGGTATCTACTGAGGGCCTGCTTTCTGGTTCATAGGCAGAGACTTCTCAATATGCCATCACAAAATGGAAGGAACTAGCTATGTCTCTGGAGTCTCTTTTATGTGGGCACTAATCCCATTCATACGGGCTCCACCTCCAATTATTACATTGGGGATTAGGGTTCAACGTATAAATTTTGAAGTCTATTGCATTAGGAAGAGAAGGAAAGAAAAAAGTGTGCACATGAGTGATGACAGAGTTTGGGAAACAGATTAGATAAGTATTAGGATTTTGGTTGCCAGTAACTTTATGAATCGTTTAGGGTCTCACCCCTCTGCTTATCAGAGATCACATTCAGAAGTAAACCTGTAATCATATAGATTGGGGTTAAGAACAGAAGTTTTGGAATCTGACAGATGTGGGTTCAAGGCTCAGCTTTTTCATTTTGAATGACTAAAAGAAAATTGTTTGCTAAGGCTCATTAAGCTTCTTTTCTGTAAAATGGGGAGAACCATGGTACCTACTCATAGCGCTATAGTGATGCTAAATACATTAATGTGAGTAAAGCTCTTAACATGGTGCTACCATGCTATAAGTAGTATCACTATTATTAGTAATAATAGCATATAGCAAGGATAATTCAAATCTAAATTTCCTAAAATTTCTCACCTGTGTTGACAATTTTTTTGAGTTCAATAAAAGTGCCTCAGAGAGGAAAAACAGACTCTTTAAAATCAAGTCTGGATAAGTAATAGGGAAGAAGATAGATGGCTTCTAAAGAAATTAGAGATTTGTTTTTCAGTTTATGGTTCCATGGCCCTTTGAGCTTTATTGGGGACTTTATAATTAGCCTAATAAGGTTAAAGTAGCTGTAAAGGCTCAGATTATATTTCTCCACATGGCTGAATTTATACTGGGTATATATTTCTACTAATTGCCTCCTCTCCACAAGACCCAGGGAGACATAAAAAAAAGGAGAGGGGAATTTCTACCTAGCTTATATTATTTTCCCTCTTCTAGGTTGGTACAAAAGTAATTCCAGTTTTTGCCCATTTACTTTTGCACCAATCTAATATTTCAGCCAGTAGCAAACAGTTAGGCACTCATAATTTAACTCTCAATCTGCAGTGGCAAGAACCAGTTTACTCCATGTAGAGAGTCCTTACTTAATAAGCGCTGTTGCTGTTTCAGAATAGAAGCAAATAAAAACAAAAAAATTGGAAAATAAGGTGAGGAGACATAAAGCTAGAGATGGTGGAAAGCATTTTATTTCATTGACTTCTTAAAATGTACATACATATTGAGAAGAAAACATTTGAGAAAATGAAGAACTTTGTATCAAACTAAAATTATCCCTGTTCCAAGATTGAACACATTGTAATGGATATTCCAGTTACCCCCTGATTTGATTATAAGAATGTAACAAATTATCTATTACATGTACCAGGAAAATATGTATCAAAAATAAAATTTAAACATATTAAAAACAGTGTTTTAAAACACCGTTTGGCATTAATATATATCTATGGCAAAATGATCTAGGAAAGAAGAAAATGTAATCTCAGGAGTCTTCTTTAATATTACATTTAGTAGGATTGATTTAATTTTGACTGTAACAATTCATTAATAAGATATTTTATGAACCCACATATGGAGGATTTAAAAACCTCCGTTTATTTTGCAAAAGATTAGGCCTATTGGGGATTTAATTGTATAAACCTGAATGATAGTCTTTAATTCATATTTGGTTTAAGAATTTGATAACTGTCCAAACTAGCCAAAGTTGACCATGATTTAACTGCATATATTTGTGGAAGGTAGAGATTTGTGGGGCAGATGTTAAAAAATCACCATTGCGTCAAAAATGTATTATATAAAGCTTGCAGTGCTTGATTTAGTGAAACTGATTTTCTTAGGTACTTAACATGTATTTCTAGAGTAATCAGGATTAATAGAAAATTCAAATTTTATACCTTGTAATCCTCTTTTATCTAATATCTGCCACTTATTTTATGTATGACATCTCATTTAGTTTTATTCCAATCATAAGTAGTATGAAAGTAGGCTTTATTACCTTCTGGTTTACACAGAAGAAAACACATGAGAGAAGTATGCACTTAACCAAGGTAACTCTGTAAGTGGTAGAGGCAGAGACAAAACTGGAAATGTCTTAGTCTTTTCCTTACACTAGATTGCTTCTCCCGACACAATGAGGAATTCTTTTAAAATAAAATATTACCATTCCCATTCTATATAATATATATAATATATATATTTAGTACATAAAACACCTTAAGAAGAAAGGTCAGAAGTAGGGTTACCTAACTTAAAGAAATTATGAATTTATTTAATAATAGTAACAAAGTAGTTATATCCCAAGGTTCCAGGTTATCCTGTGGATAATGATAGTAATATAAAAATTCTATGAGGAGTGAGACTGATTCCTAATCCCTGAGGACTGTGTTGTTAAATTGCTAAATAATAGAAGTATAAAGTGCCATACAAAAATTTAGGGGATATGCAGCAATTTTTTTCAGCATGATTTAAAATAGAGAAAGACTATTGAGATCATTAGCTGAAATCAGGAGACTGATGGTAGAAATGATGTTCTTTAAACAAAGCGGGGGGCATCACACTACCAGACTTCAAACTATACTACAAGGCTACAGTAATCAAAACAGCATGGTACTGGTACCAAAACAGAGATATAGACCAATGGAACAGAACAGAGGTCTCGGAGGCAACACAAC